>NC_092713.1:50264684-50568763 GCF_047496885.1 Scyliorhinus torazame | reverse complement strand
AGCTGAACAATGTGTGTGAGTACCTTGCCACCTTAAGTCTACGAAACTCTGGCCTTCATAATCAGCTGAGTGTCCTGCCGCTCCAGCCTACAGGCCTGAGTGTCTCTTCACTGTGCAATTGTCTGTGTTGGGGTCACATGGCTCTCAGTTCAATGTACAGACAAAGCACTGTGCATCCCCTCACTCCGCCACTGGCAGCGTTCACAAATGTTAATTCCAAATGTCCAGGCATGGTGGACTATGGATCCATTGAGGATGATCGTGGCTTCAGATGCTGTTGATGGGAGAAATGGAGTATGAGCAGTAAAGCACTGAAACTTAAATATGCTCTACACTGGAAACCACATGTGAGCCTGTGGGCTTCATGGTGTCAGCGAGTTTTCATTTTGCCCATGAGGACTCAATATCTGCATTAAAGAAGAGGTATGATAAGAACATAAGAACATAAGAACTAGAAGCAGGAGTAGGCCATCTGGCGCTAATTGGTACGGGCATCATCTGGTCTAATTGAAGGCTACCACTTAGAAGGCCACTAACGTTAGTGGATCAGCTCCTGAATCATGTAGGCTGCTGTTGATACTGGTGTTTTGCAGAGATGCTTGAAGGGTCAGCACCTATGGACCTTTGATGGCAACACATTCTCCTCCAGACAGCACCTCATCTCAACAAAGAAGCATGTTTCCAAAGGTTCATCAACCTCCTAAGGAGCAGGCCAACGGGAGGCTAATATGGATGACTGGCAGTCATTTTGAAGTGCATTGATGAAAAAGTAGGAGTCGCAAAGCTCCAGTTCCTGTCGGTCCCTTGTGTAGGTCACTTGTCCAAGGGGATGCTCACTCCATCTTGTCTCCCCCTGGAATCTTCTGGCTATAAGGGCCTCCAGTGCACGCCTGCTTTGTCTGGCCTGTGCTGTGGCCTCATCATCTGCAGTGTTGGTTTTCTTGAACTCATCGTTCTCATCCCCTTCCAGGTTCAGACATACAGCTCCTCCATTTCATCATCTGGTAAGTCGCACCCCCCCCCCCTCACCCCCCCCCTTTCTTTTCAGCGCCAGGTTGTCCAGTGAGCAGCAAAGTCACAATGATCTGCGCGACCCTCTGGAGACTGTACTGGAGTGTTCCATCAGATCTGTCCAGGCATGGGAATCACATCTTCAGCATTTCTATCGTGTGCTTGGCCAGTGTAGCGGCATGACGATTGCAATGCCTTCTATCCACAGTGGTCTGAGGCTAGTGCACGGGCATCACCATGCCGTTTGCGGATATCCTTTGACTATGAGGAGTGTCATGAAGCATGCTGATATTTCTGCGCGGGTTTCTCATCCTGGAACACCGATTCATGGGGGTCTATAGTTTTGTTTTGTATTGCTGCGAGGAGGCTAGTGAAATTCCAGTGAGAATAAATAGCCCAGACGTCATGTAACAAATATTAAAGAATATTTATTAAAGTAAAGAAAAAAGAAACGCACACAAACAGGACTACTCTTAAGACAAGACAATTAAGGTATATGAATTCCTGAACACTCACACAATTTAAGTAGAACGTATCCCTTGTGCCAAAATATATCCACGGTCCTTGAACTCCTTAAGACTTCCCTGTTTCCTGAAACAACATCCGAGTTAAATAAATCCATGAGTTAAAACCAGTTTATAGTTACCACACAATGTAGGGGTGGTAATCAAGTCTGGGAAATGTTTTGTCCTGTTTCAGAAAAGATATTTAAACTTCTTTATTAAGGTCTTCTGCACTGTCTTGGCTCTAAGACATATAGGCTGTTAGATGAAAACCTGGTCTTCAGACTGCTAGCTGAAAACTGGCTTGTCTGCTTCTGAGCCTATTAGGTGTTAACTGGCCTCCTTTGCTTCTGAGGGTCTGGCAATTATACCATGAACAAAGAACAAAGTAAAGTGCAGCACAGGAATAGGCCCTTCGGCCCTCCAAGCTTGCGCCGACCATGCTGCCCATCTAAACTAAAATCTTCGACACTTCCGGGATCCGTATCCCTCTATTCCCATCCTATACGTGTATTTGTCAAGATGCCCCTTAAACGTCACTATCGTTCCTGCTTCCACCACCTCCCCTGGCAGCGAGTTCCAGGCACCCTCTACCCTGTAAAGAACTTGCCTCGTACATCTCCTCTAAACCTTGCCCCTTGCACCTTAAACCTATGTCCCCTAGTAATTGACCCCTCTACCCTGGGAAAAAGTCTCTGACTATCCACTCTGTCTATGCCCCGCATAATTTTGTAGACCTCTATCAAGTCGTCCCTCAACCGTCTTCGTTCCAGTGAGAGCAAACCAAGTTTATTCAACCTCTCCTCATGGTTCCACTTTGATTCTGCCTTCTATGTATTTGGCAGTCAGCCCCTATCAAATGCCTTGACTCTAGATATTATCATATGTATACCTCATTAATCTTCCCAATCACCAAGGTAAACTGTTTCATCTCATAAGTTATTCTTGAAATATCCCAGAAATTTGCTCCAGGTTACTCACACTGGTAATCACAGGCATAGGACCTGGGGTAAAAGTGCTTAACAACAGAAACTCCATCACGAAGACCTCAAAATGAATTTAAAAGTAAATGTTGAGCAATTAACTGCAATTTTAGGTTAATTAACTGCATTGTTTATAAACATTTGGGGGTTAAGTGCTTTCACTTCCTCTTTTCTCAGCAGAAAGCATTTACCTGCTTTTGATGTGGTTGTGAGCTGTCAGGCATAGCTAGATGTTTATAAACATTGTGGTTACTTTCAAATCAGGGTACTTGAGGTCCATTCAGGCTTGAACGGAAATTAAAATAATCAATCCAGATAGCTGGCTGTCTGGAAGTTGTCAATTACAGGCTATTGAAAGTTATTTCACTTTGAAGTGAATAGAAGTCTTGCAGATCAAATTATATGAGGGGATTTGAAGTCTTGTGATGTGGTTTTAGCTTCCTTTTAAGTTGCAACTGGTACTTATCTTCCTGAGGCAGCAGGTGTCAGGTACAGGTGAGTGAAAAAGCACTGATTTGTTTTAACTGTTTCTGCCTGGACTGCTCTTTTAGCTTCAGGCAGGGGTGACTTTTTTTAAAAATGCATTTTATTACAAACATGTATCAAAGCAGGTTACAGCAAATAAACACCCTGGGAAACATACTTCCCAATAATCAACTGTACAAGCTGCACAGATTTTCCCTCTTTTTCACCCCCCTCCTCCACCCTTCCCCTACCCCCCACCATCCTGCGATGAATAACTCCTCAAACACGGTCACAAACATCCCCCACCTGTTTTCAAACCCCCCTGCTGAGCCCCTTAACTCGTACTTAATCTTCTCCAACCGCAGGAAGTTGTACCGGTCACCCAACCTAGCCGCTACCCCCAGTGGCGATGCCGGCCGCCACTCCAGCAAAATCGCCGCCGTGCAATCAGAGAGGTGAAGGCCATGACATCAGCCTTCTTCTTCTCCATGAGCTCCAGCTTCTCTGAAACCCCAAATATCACCACCAAAGGGTCCAGGTCCTCCTCCTCCTCCACTATCCTGGCTAAGACGGCGAACACTCCTGCCCAGAATCTTCCCAATTTTTCGCAACTCCAAAACATGTGCGTGTGATTGGCTGGCCCCCCGCCCACACCTCTCACACTCATCTGCTACCCCCTGAAAGAACCCACTCATTCTCGCCCGAGTCCTATGCACCCTGTGCACCACCTTAAACTGTATCAGGCTCGTCCTTGCACAAGAGGAGGTCCCGTTTACCCTTCGCAGTGCCTCACTCCACTGCTATTGATCCCCAATTGATCTCCTCTTCCAACTCCCCTTCCCATTTCTCCTTGATCTTCACCCTCCGCTCACCTCCCTGCTCGCCCATCCACTTATATATATCACCAATTCTTCCCTCCCCTTCCACATCTGGGAGCAGCAGTCGCTCCAGCAAGATGTATCCCGGCAATCTAGGGAACCTCCCCCAGACCTTTTGTGCAAAGTCCCTAACCTACAGATAGCTGAACTCACTCCCCCTCTGCAGCTCTACCCTCTCACTTAGCTCCTCCAAACTAGCGAACCCTTCCTCCAAATACAAATCCCTCACCTTGACCAGCCCCACTTCCCTTCACCTCCTGTATACACTATCCATCCCCCCCGGCTCAAACTCATGATTCTCGCACAGCGGCGTTAGCACCGACATCCCTTCCACCCTAAAATGCCTCCTCAGCTGATTCCATATCTTCACCGTGCACTGCACCACTGGACTCCCCGACTACCTACTCGGAGCCATTGGCAATGCTGCCTTCACCATAGCCCTCAAACTAGAACCCTTACAAGATTCCTCCTCGATCCTAACCCACTCTACCCTTCTCAGGTAGGTGTGACTGATGGGGGTGGGTTTTGCTGCTATGGGGGGGGGGGGGGGGGTGTTGTTCCTGCTATGGGGGATTCCAGTTAGGGGGAGTGCTCAGTTATTGGGGGCTCACTCTTATGGGGGTCTCTAATGGGGCCTCTGGTGGGGGGGATCTGTTCGGGGTCTGTGGTGGGGGAGTCTATTGGGGGTCTCTGGTGGGGATCTCTGGTAGGGGTCTCAGAAGGGGGACTGATAAGGGGGTGGGAGTTTCTGGTAGATATCTCTGATAGGGGTCTTCAGTGGGGGGATCTGGTGGGGTTCTTTTGGGGAGGGCTGATGAGGGTCTCTGGAGGGGGTCTCCGAAGGGGAGTCTCTGTTGAGGGGCTCTCTAATAAAGGTCTTTGATGGGGTCTCTGGTGACGGTCTGATAGGATCTCTTGTGTGGGTCTCTGGTGGGGGGTGTAGTGGGGGGTCTCTGTTGCAGTGTTTGGTGGGGAGGACTGGTGGTGGAGGTCTAGTGGGGGTCTGGTATGGGGGGGTTGGGTGGTGGCGTGGGCAGGATTTGCATTGTGGGGAGAGGGGGGCACTCTGATAGACTTGGGGTGCACCTACCTTAAATACCCACCCCCTTGGCCCACCATGAGGTACACCACATCAAGCCCATGCTGGGAAATACTTATACCAATCCATGCCTGTGTGAATCCTGGCCCACAGGGCCGGAGCACACAACAGGGAAGTATTTTTGACCTATTTGCATCCTCCCGCTGGTGCGGGGTGCAAACCTCAATACTGCTGCCAGCGGAGAACCGGAGCATCGGAAACGGATTAGCATCCATCACCGATCCCGTTTTTTCCCCCGATGCTGGATTCCCTGCCGCGTCGGGGACTCATTCGAAATTCATTAATTATATAAACATGTGACAGCCAAAGATTCCCTCCTTTTACCTCTAGGACCTGTGTTTGAATCCAATCCATTGTAACAGGATGAAAAGCATGTGTTGACTGGAGGATGAAAAGTGCTAAGTGTCACGTGCTCGGGAGGAAAAAGCTGATTTGGACCAAAGATTTCCAAATTTCCCATCACTGACGTTCACCCTCTGTCATGTCCAACTTTGTTGCAGAGTAATTGACAAGCTAGCAAATTCCCAGGAAAGTGACCTTGGCGCAGTTCATGGGAGAGATGCCTGCTGTCCTTAGATTTCATAGATTTCATAGAATTTACTGTGCAGAAGGAGGCCATTCGGCCCATCGAGTCTGCACCTGCTCTTGGAAAGAGCACCCTACCCAAGGTCCACACCTCCACCCTATCCCCACAACCCAGCAACCCCACCCAACACTAAGGGCAATTTTGGACACTAAGGGCAATTTATCATGGCCAATCCACCTAACCTGCACATCTTTGGACTGTGGGAGGAAACCGGAGCACCCGGAGGAAGCCCACGCACACACGGGGCGGATGTGCAGACTCCGCACAGACAGTGACCCAAGCTGGAATGGAACCTGGGACCCTGGAGCTGTGAAGCAATTGTGCTATCCACAATGCTACCGTGTTGCTCCAGGATGAAGTCTTGCCTCCTTCCCTGCCACCCACTCCACCAGTGCTCATGCTGTCATGCAGTTAACTGGGCCAGGCACCGACAGCCCAAGCCAAGATACTGCAGTCTGCAGCTGATGCTCTGAAAGGCCGGAGCTACTTGAGGTTAGCCGCCACCACTTGAACTGATAGCCATCTGAAGGAGTTACAACAGGAACCCCCACCTCCCACCTGCCAAGCATTAATCACTGGGGAACTCTTCCCAGGAGCATGGGGATACATAAACAAGCACACAGGAACAGACACTCAAGGCTCACAAAAGGGTGGTCCATAATTATTTCTGTTGACTGTTAGATAGCGACGGAATTGGGTTGTTTGATCATTTAATTTTGTTCTGGATTAGGAGTCGCTGATTAAATCGGGAGTTAAGTGAGGGAAGCCTGTATGGCTGGACTGAAGGAAGGTAATAATTGGGTGGTTGTAGTATGGACAATGATAAGGATTGTGGCATTATTTCCTGGTATAATGATTAATGCTCTAAGTGGGGCACTCTTCAATGAGCTGTTGTCTGAGAGCTCAGAAACTTGGGCACTGGTGGTTGATGCCTCTCCTGTTCCTGCACCAGCGCCTATTGCCCATCATGCTGCCCATTTGGTGATCAGGGCTGGGTCCTCATTATGGCAAAACTGTGGCACATAATTCTGGATACTGACACAGGGGTGGACTGCAAATTGCTTCTGAAATGGTTCATGCAGAGTGTTTCAGAGTGTTGATTGAGAATGCTAATTGTTTATTCAATTATATTTCTGTTCCTCGCATGGTTCATGCTGGAGGCCAACTATGTACCTGTGCCAGGGTTCCTGACAAGAGTCATGAGCTATTTTTGGAGAGGATAGGCCCTATTGCCTTGTAATCAGCTTGTAACTTGGTGACATGGCTGGAATAAAGTAAACACAGTGGGCTGGGCCAGGATGTACAAACTATGACTGCAACAGAAAACTGGGCATAGAGCTACAGAATTCACTGCCTGTGGTACCAAACCACCTGTATGTTAAGGGATTGGTGTAGCTTTTGATTGATAAACATGCCAGGATGGTAATTGGGAGGATGCACTGAGGGTGGCGAGTGCGCAGAAGGTACTCTGGGTGGGGGATTTCAATGTCCATCAGCAAGGATGGCTTGGTAGTATCATCACAGGCCAAGCTAGTCAGGTTCTAAAGGACGTAGCTGTTAGACTGGGACTGTGACAAGTGGTGAAGAACCATCAAGAGGGAAAAACATACTTGACCTCATCCTCACTAACCTGCCTGCCACAGATGTATTTGTCCATGACAGTATCGGCAGGAGTGACCACTGCACAGTCCTTGTGGAGAGGAAGTCCCGTCTTCACATTGAGAATACCCTCCATCGTGTTGTGTAGATAAAAGAACTGACTGCTAGAGATGAGGTGAGAGTGACTGCCCTTGACATAAAGGGAACATTTGACGAGTGTGACATCAAGGAGCCCTAGCAAAACTGGAATCGATGGGAATCAGGGGGAAAATTCTCTGCTAGTTGGAGTCATACCTGACACAAAGGAAAATGGTTGTGGTGATTGGAGGTCAATCATCTCAGCTCCAGGGTACCACTCTGATGATACTCCTCATGGTAGCCCAATCATCTTCAGCTGCTTCATCAAAGACCTTCCTTTCATTTAATCATCGCCCCTTGATATTCAATGGCATTAATATCGCTGAATCCCCCACTATCAACATCCTGGGGGTTACCATTGACCAGAAACTGAACTGGACTAGCCATATAAATATTACCAGTTCAGGTTACAGGGTGAGGAATCCTACGGCAAGTACCTGGCCTCCTGACTCCCTACAGCCTGTCCACCATCTGCAAGGCACAATTCAGGAGTGTGATGGAATACTCTCCACTTGCCTGGATGAGAGCAGCTCCAACAACACTCAAGATGCTTGACACCATCCAGGGCAAATCAGCCCATTTGATTACTATCCCTTCCACAAACATTCAATCCCTTCACCACCGATGAACAGAAGGAACTGTGTGTTCCATCTACAAAATGCGCTGCAGGAATTCACCAAGATCCTTAGGCAGCTCCTTCCAAACCCACAAAAACTACCATCTAGAATGACAAAGGGCAGTAGATACCTGGGAGCATCACCACCTGGAAGTTCCCCATCACAATTCTCACCATCCTGACTTAGAAATCTATCGCTGTTCCATCACTGTCACAGAATCCTGTAACTCCCTCCTTAACAGCACTGTGAATGTACCTGCACTTCATGGGCTGCAACAGTTGAAGAAGGCAGCTGACTTCCGGTTGCGGCGATGCACTGCTAAGCCGCACGTTTCGGCAGCTCCCGTTCTAACGGACTTTTGGGCTCTTTTTGGGAGCCCCAACGGAATTTTTTTTGGACCAAACCCAGTGTGGGGTGACAAAATAAGGAGTCCCCCCTGGTGTGTATGGAAAAGATCGGCGGTAGTGGCCAGATTGCGAAGGATCCTTTGGAGCAGCGGCAGAGAAGAGAAGGAAGAAGCAAGATGGCGACGGATGGAGCCCAGACGACATGGGGCCCGGACCAGCAGGAATTCCTTCGACGGTGTGTGGAGGAATTAAAGAAGGAGGTGTTGGCTCCGATGTTGTTGGCAATCGAAGGGCTAAAAGAAACGCAAAAGGCCCAGGCGGTAGAGCTCCATGGGGTGAAGGCGAAGGCAGCTGAGAACGAGGATGAGATTCTGGGCCTAGCGGTAAAAATGGAGACACACATAAGAGGCGCTACATAAGAGGTGTCTCGAAGGGCTTGAAGCCCTGGAGAACAGCTCGAGGAGAAAGAACCTCCGGATTCTGGGTCTCCCCGAGGGAGTGGAGGGAGCTGATGTTGGGGCTTATGTGAACACGATGCTCCATTCGCTAATGGGAGCTGAGGCCCCCTCGGGCCCCCTGGAGGTGGAAGGGGCTCACCGGGTCCTTGCGAGGAGACCAAAGGCTGGAGAACCACCAAGGGCGATAGTGGTGAGATTTCACTGCTTCACCGACAGAGAGGCGGTTTTGAGCTGGGCCAAGAAGGTACGGAGTAGCAGGTGGGAGAATGCGGTGATACGAGTGTATCAGGACTGGAGCGCGGAGGTGGCGAGAAGGAGGGCGAGTTTTAATCGGGCCAAGGCGGCGCGACACAAGAAGAAAGTAAAGTTTGGGATGCTGCAGCTGGCGCGATTGTGGGTCACGTACCAAGATAGACACTACTATTTTGAAACGTCGGACGAGGCATGGACCTTCATCCAAAAAGAGAAATTGGACCAGAACTGAGGGACTGTTGCTGTGGGGGAGATGACAATGTTGATGCACAGAAATGTAAATTGGGGAATGGGAGGTTCACAGTATCGAGACGATAGATGGGGGTTGTTTTTTTCTCTTCTTGACGGGGGGACACTGAGAAATGTGGGCGCCAGTGGAAAAAGGGACAGAGGTGGGGGATGGGGAAGGGGAAGCTGCGCCATAGGGGGCGGGGCTGATCCAGGAAAGCGCGGTTTTTTTTCCCGCGCTAGGGAGATGATGGCGGGAAGATAGGCGCAAGGAGGATGAGAGTTCCACACACGGGGGGGTCAAGGAGAGAGCGGGGGAAGCCGGGGTCAGTTGGAGTCAGCTGACTTTCTGAAGCATTATGGGGGGAGTAACCATGCTAGATGGGGATCTAGCGGGGGAGGGAGGGGGGTCAACTGGGTTGCTGCTGCTGGGAGCGAGAGGGAGCTGGCAAGGGAAGAGGTGGTCGGGACGGGAGTGCGCCGCCTGGGGGACGGGTGGGTGCGCGGGACCTGGACGTGGGATTGGCCTAGAGTAGGGGATGGTTAGTCTGCGTGGGGGGGGGGGGGCGGCGGGGAATCCGGCTGATCACGTGGAATGTGAGAGGCCTAAATGGGCCGATTAAGAGGGCCCGAGTGTTCGCGCACGTAAAAGGACTGAAGGCAGACGTGGTCATGCTTCAGGAGACGCATCTGAAGGTGGCGGATCAGGTTAGGTTAAGGAAAGGATGGGTGGGACAGGTGTTCCACTCAGGGTTGGACGCAAAAAATAGAGGGGTGGCGATATTGGTGGGGAAACGGGTGTCGTTCGAGGCTAGTATATACTGGTGGACAACGGTGGTAGATATGTGATGGTGAGTGGTAGATTGCAGGGAAGGGAGGTCGTGCTGGTAAATGTATATGTCCCGAACTGGGATGATGCGGGATTTATGAAGCAGATGCTGGGACGTATCCCGGACCTGGAGGTAGGAAGCCTGGTAATGGGGGGGGATTTCAATACTGTGCTGGACCCAGGGTTAGATCGGTCTAGATCCAGGACCGGAAGAAGGCCGGCAGCAGCCAAGGTGCCCAGGGGGTTTATGGAGCAAATTGGGGGAGTGCATCCGTGGAGATTTGCTAGGCCGTTGGCCAAAGAGTTTTCCTTTTTCTCCCATGTTCATAAGGTATACTCCCGGTTAGATGTCTTTGTTTTGAGCAGGGCACTGATTTCGAGGGTGGCAGGAACGGAGTATTCGCCCATAGCCGTTTCAGACCATGCCCCGCACTGGGTGGATCTGGAACTAGGAGAGGAGAGGGAACAGCGCCCACTCTGGCGACTGGATGTGGGACTATTGGCGGATGAGGGGGTCTGTGGAAGGGTGCGGGGGTGTATTGAGAGATACCTGGAGGCCAATGATGATGGTGAGGTCCAGGTGGGGGTAGTATGGGAAGCGCTGAAGGCGGTGGTTAGGGGAGAGCTGATCTCCATTAGGGCTTACAAGGAGAAAAAAGAGGGCAAAGAAAGGGAGAGATTAGTGGGGGAGATTTTGAGTGTGGATAAAAGATATGCGGAGGCCCCGGACGAAGGACTATATAGAGAGAGGCGAAGACTTCAGACGGAGTTTGACCTGCTGACCACAGGGAAGGCAAAGGCACAGTGGAGGAAGGCACAGGGGATGAGATACGAATATGGGGAAAAGGCGAGCCGGCTGCTGGCCCACCAGCTTCGGAAGAGGATAGCGGCGAGGGAAATAGGGGGAGTTAGGGATGAAACGGGAACTACGGTGCGGAGTGCAGGGAAGGTAAATGAGATGTTTAAGACCTTTTATGAGAGGCTATATAGGTCCCAACCCCTGAAGGGAAAAGAGGGGATGCAACAATTCTTGGACCAACTAAGGTTCCCGAGGGTGGAGGAGCAGGAGGTGGCAGGTCTGGGGGCGCCAATCGGGGTGGACGAGGTGACTAAAGGGCTGGGGAACATGCAGGCAGGGAAGGCCCCGGGACCAGACGGGTTCCCGGTGGAATTTTATAGGAAATATGTGGACTTGTTGGCCCCGCTGCTGGCGAGAACCTTTAACGAGGCCAGAGAAGGGGGGACTCTACCCCCGACAATGTCGGAGGCGACGATATCATTAATCCTGAAGCGAGATAAAGATCCGCTGCAATGCGGGTCATATAGGCCTATCTCGCTCCTGAATGTAGACGCCAAGTTGCTGGCAAAAGTGCTAGCGACGAGGATCGAGGATTGTGTCCCGGGGGTGGTGCATGAAGACCAGACAGGGTTTGTAAAGGGGAGACAATTGAATGTCAACGTGCGACGGCTGTTGGGGGTGATAATGATGCCCCCAGCGGAGGGGGAGGCAGGGATAGTGGCAACGATGGATGCAGAGAAGGCATTTGATAGGGTAGAGTGGGAGTATTTATTGGAGGTGTTGAGGAGGTTTGGGTTCGGGGAGAGGTTTGTCAGTTGGATCAAGCTCCTCTATGGGGCCCCAGTGGCAAGTGTAGTCACAAATCGGCAGAGATCGGAGTATTTTCGGTTACATAGGGGAACAAGGCAGGGGTGCCGCCTGTCCCCATTACTGTTCGCGCTGGCAATTGAACCACTGGCCATAGCGTTGAGAGACTCTAGGAAATGGAGGGGGGTGGTTAGAGGGGGAGAGGAACACCGAGTGTCACTCTACGCAGATGACCTACTGCTGTATGTGGCGGATCCTGTGGAGGGGATGACAGAGGTTATGCAGATATTAAGGGAGTTTGGAGATTTTTCGGGATATAGGCTTAATATGGGGAAGAGTGAGCTTTTCGTAGTACACCCCGGGGATCAGGGAAGAGGGATAGACGCCCTGCCATTAAGGAGAGCGGAAAGGAGCTTCCGATATTTGGGGATTCAGGTAGCCAGGAGCTGGGGAACTTTACACAAACTCAATCTGACGCGGCTGGTGGAGCAGATGGAGGAGGATTTCAAGAGGTGGGATATGCTGCCGCTCTCACTGGCGGGCAGAGTGCAGGCGGTCAAGATGATGGTCCTCCCAAGGTTTCTTTTTGTGTTTCAATGTCTCCCCATTTTGATCACTAAGGCCTTTTTTAAGAAAATAGATAGGAGTGTTATGAGTTTTGTGTGGGCAGGGAAGCCCCCGAGGGTAAGGAGGGGGTTCCTGCAGCGCAGCAGGGACAGTGGGGGACTGGCGTTGCCAAATCTGGATGATTATTACTGGGCCGCCAATGTACCGATGGTTCGCAAGTGGATGAGTGAAGGAGAGGGGGCGGCGTGGAAGAGGCTGAAGATGGCGTCCTGTAAAGGAACGAGCCTAAAGGTGCTGGTGACGGCGCCGCTACCGCTCTCCCCGAAAAGGTATACCACAAACCGAGTGGTGGTGGCAACCCTAAGGATCTGGGGGCAATGGAGGCGACATAGGGGTGTGACGGGTGCCTCGGTGAGGTCCCCGATCAGGAACAACCATAGGTTTGTCCCAGGAAGGATGGACGGAGGGTTCCAGGGCTGGCATCGGGCAGGAATTAGGAGATTGAGAGATTTGTTTATTGATGGGACGTTCGCGAGCCTGGGAGCACTGGAGGAAAAGTATGAGTTGCCCCCGGGGAATATCTTTAGATACATGCAAGTGAGGGCGTTTACGAGGCAACAGGTGAGGGAATTTCCGCTGCTCCCGACACAGGGGATCCAGGATAGAGTGATTTTGGGGGTATGGGTCGGGGAGGGCAGTGTCCGAAATATATCAGGAGATGAGAGACGAGGGGGAGGCGCTGGTAGAGGAGCTGAAGGGAAAATGGGAAGAAGAGCTGGGGGAGGAGATTGAGGAGGGTCTGTGGGCTGATGCCCTAAGTAGGGTAAATTCCTCTTCCTCGTGTGCCAGGCTTAGCCTGATACAATTCAAGGTACTACACAGAGCACACATGACGGGAGCGAGGCTGAGCAGGTTCTTTGGAGTGGAGGACGGGTGCGGGAGGTGCTTGGGAAGCCCGGCGAATCACACACACATGTTCTGGTCGTGTCCTGCACTGGATGAGTACTGGAGGGGAGTGGCAAGAGTGATCTCAAAGGTGGTGAAGGTCCGGGTCAAGCCAGGCTGGGGGTTAGCTATATTTGGGGTAGCGGAGGAGCCGGGAGTGCAGGAGGCGAAAGAGGCCGATATTCTGGCCTTTGCGTCCCTGATAGCCCGGCGAAGGATCTTACTCATGTGGAAGGAAGCGAAACCCCCCGGCGTGGAGGCCTGGATAAACGATATGGCAGGGTTCATAAAACTGGAACGGATGACGTTTGCGTTGAGAGGATCGGTTCAGGGGTTCTCCAGGCGGTGGCAACCGTTCCTTGACTATCTCGCGGAACGTTAAGGGAAAATAGATCGTCAGCAGCAGCCCCGGGGGGGGGGGGGGGGGGGGGGCGGGGGAAGGGGGGGGAGCACTAGTTTTTGTTACTTTGTTAGTTCACTATTTTATTTAAATAATGTTACTCATTAGTTATTGTGTTATCTTTCATGTTGATTTGTAAGGTGGAAAAATTGTGTTTGAAAATTTTAATAAAATATATATTTTTTAAAATATAGTCGCCTTCGTGACTACAATCAGGTGGCGTATAAGCAGACATAAAAAGCAGGGAAACGCATCACCACCTTCTCAAGGACAAGTAGACATGGCAATAAATGTTGGTCCAGTCAGCGACTCCCACATCCTGTCAATGAATTGCTTTAAATGTGGTGTAGTTTATGGCACCTTGAGATGCTAGCTATGGCTCAGTTGGTAGCACTTCACCTCTGGGTCAGAAGGTTGTGGATTCTAGTTTCATATCCAGGACCTGAGCGCACAGATAAAACAAAACTGTCATTCCGGTAGTACCATCTTTCAGCTGAGCCACGCCCCATTCTGCCCTCGCAGCTGGATATAAACGATCCCATGGCACTATTTCAAAAGCAGAGTAGGGGAGTTATCCTGGGTTCCAATATTTATCCCTCAATCAACATCACAGAAAGCAGATTATCTGATCAGTGTCTCATTGCTGCTTGTGTGAGCTCGCTGTGCGTAAAATTGGCTGCCGCATCTCCTCCTTTACAATAGTGAGTTTAAATCTGCTTCATTGGCTCTAAAGTGCTTTGGATATTGTGTTTGAGAAAGCAGAGTCTTAGGCGGGATTCTCCAGTCCCGCAGCCCGCGTGTTTCTCAGCGGATTTCCCATTGAAGCCACCCCAAACTGACGGGAAACCCAGGAGGGATGGACTGCCAGCGGGAAAAGATAATCCCAACGGCCGGAGAATTCCATCCCTTTTTTTGGAGGGGAATTTTGCCATGTGAGCACAGTCTAGTGCTCCCTCGTTTTGCTTTGCTCTATCCATGGAGATTATAATGTATGTGTTACCTGTAGAGAGTTTGGTAACCTCTCTGATACAGTGGTAGATGACAAACTGTGATACATCACTGATGTCAACTACTGCAGCCTGAATGTAATCCATAGCAGAAAGGATAAGGGCCAGAGTGATCTTGACATGCACAGTTAGTGCTGTCTACGCCCTGGTGTGAGGCTCAAGTTGTGACTGGTGGAGGTGGGAGTCCACTTTGTGCTCCTCGGCTTTTGTCCCTTGGTGAAGTTCATGTTGAAAAAGTGTTTCCTGAATGCCTGTGGCCTCCTGCGCACTGCCTCCAATCTGTCTTGTTGCAGAGTTTCCTGCTCTCTGCTATTATTCATTGCCATTTCTTCTTGTTTTTCAGCCCGCAAGGGACTTCGTGACTACAATCAGATGGCGTATAAGCAGACATAAAAAGCAGGGAAAAGCAAATGCAATTCTTAGAAGTCAAATGTCACATCCTAGCATTGCGAAGAAAAGGCTTAAACACCGAGACATTTACCATCATGGCAAACCAAAAATGAACCTATAACAAGAACAAAGAACAAAGAAATGTACAGCACAGGAACAGGCCCTTCGGCCCTCCAAGCCCGTGCCGACCATACTGCCCGACTATACTACAATCTGCTACACTTCCTGGGTCCGTATCCTTCTATTCCCATCCTATTCATATATTTGTCAAGATGCCCCTTAAATGTCCCTATCGTCCCTGCCTCCACTACCTCCTCCGGTAGTGAGTTCCAGGCACCCACTACCCTCTGCGTAAAAAACTTGCCTCGTACATCTACTCTAAACTTTGCCCCTCTCACCTTAAACCTATGCCCCCTAGTAATTGACCCCTCTACCCTGGGGAAAAGCCTCTGACTATCCACTCTGTCTATGCCCCTCATAATTTTGTATACAAAAGTATATATATAAGTATATATACTTATAAGTACGGCATGACCTCTTCAAAAAGTCTTGGCCGTTCTACCTGACAGTAACACTAATTGTTGGGTAAGATTAGCAAGTGGCAAGTTGGGTTCTAGGACATTCCAAAATAGAAGGATTCCTTATCAAATGTCAGGCCCTCATTTACATGTTATTCATTGCTGTAAGTGGTTCTGGATTGTACTCTGATACCTACAGAGGAACCCAATCCAATATGGCAGGCAGCACATTTATGTCTGGAAATCCGCACGCCTACTCATCACGTTAGACGCAGTTATTTAGTGCCCAGAAACCAGGAGAAGCACAATCACACCCGTAGGTTGTTTGATCAGGGTTACTGATGTGCATTGGCTGGTGTCACTGGGCAGTTTATTTTCTTCCACACAACAAGTATTCTCTCTTCATTCACCTCACCCAGGAAAGAGAATACAATTTTTAATAGTGCTGTAATCGTTGCCTCGGGGTGTCATGCTTTGCTTAATAGCTCAGTGATTCATCACTGGTGCTTACTGGTTTGTCCACAGGTTTAGTTTCATCTCATCTGCCAGATCGTTTGATCCCTGTCTCATTGAAGACATGATGATTACTCTTTGCTATCTAGTCTTCTTTCAGTTCTTCATGACCTGCATTTAGGGGTCCAGTAATTACAGGCTAGCTGCTGGTTGTCAGAAAGATACTACGCAGCTAATTTGTCCAGTCCATGCCTCATTATGCTGACAGTGACAGCAGGTGATTTGTGCTGTTGTAAACCTGCAGGCTATACCTGATACCTCTTACAGGGAAGACAAAACAAAAAGAACTCATTGTCTCTAGAGGTCTGGTGACTGTAAATAGTAATCACAGGGAGCCTCGGGTAACATGGTAGAAAGGATATTCCCCTGGCACAGGTGATAGATAGTAGGGAGGTTTGGGTGGCATCGGAAGCTAGAGTCAAAATCACGTCTTATTTTTTAAATTGAGAAACCCAAGTGCAAGATTCAAGGGAGCAATAAAGAACGAGTGTAAGTAATGGTGATGTTGAACTTCAGTTTTAAAAATCTGAAGATTGTGGGAGGAAGGCAAAGTAAAGGAAGGTGAGAAGATGTTCGAGGAAAGAATGGAATGGAACAGAACTCTGGGTGTAATAAGTCTTGATTTCAGCACAGTGAGATAGAGGAGGAACAGTGCATGATGCCAAAAATGGACATTACCTGATTTACGAACATGCCTGTTTTTGCACTCTTCCCATAAAAGAACATTCCGTGATCAAAAATGGATACCTGCTGCCAGGTTATGTCAAGAGTGACTGATATGCAAGATAAAAATGTCAGGTTTAGCGCGTGGGCAAGAACATGGCAGATGGAATATAATGTGGGTAAGTGTGAGGTTATCCACTTCAGTAGGAGGAATGGAAGTGCATGATATTTCTTAAATGAGGAGGGATTGGGAAGTTTTCATGTTCAAAGGGACCTTGGCATTCTTGCTCATGAGCCGCGAGAATCTGGCATGCAGGTGCATCGAGCAACTGGGGAAGGCAAATGTTGGCCTTTATCGCAAGAGAATTTGAGTACAGAAGTAAAGGTGTCTTGCTTCAATTCATTGGTTAGACCATTCCTGGAGTATTGCGTACAGTTTTGGTCTCCTTGCCTAAGGCAGGATAGATTTGCCATGGAGGAAGCGCCATAAATGTTCACCAGAGTAATTCCTGGGGTGGCGGGACTGTCCTATGAGGAGAGATTGAGGGGACTGGGACTGTACTCTCTAGAATTTAGAAGAATGAGAGGTGATCTCATTGAAACTTACAAAATTATTCAGGGGCTTGACAGGGTAAATGCGGAAAGAATGTTTCCTCTGGTTGGGACTGTCTAGAACCCAGGGACACAGTCTCAGAATTAGGAGCAAGCCATTTAGGATGATGAACCTTAGGAATTTTCTACCACAGAGGCCTGTAAATGTTCAGTGGTTGAGTATGTTCAAGACTGGGATCAATAGATCAAGGGATATGGGAATCAGGGGGGAAAATAGCATTGTGGTAGATGATCAGTCATGATCCTGTTAGAAGCATAAAATCATAGAATTTACAATGCAGAAGGAGGCCATTCCCTTGGAAACCGACCTTTGGAAAGAGCACCCCACTGAAGCAAACACTTCCAACCTATTCCCGTTACCCAGTAACCCCACCTAACCTTTTTGGACACTAAAGTCAATTTACCAGAGCCAATCCACCTAACCTGCACATCTTTGGACTGTGGGAGGAAACTGCAGCACCCGGAGGAAACCCACGCAGGCACGAGGAGAACGTGCAGACTCCGCGCTGACAGTGACCCAAGCCGGGAATCGAACCTGGTACCCTGGAGCTGTGAAGCAACTGTGCTAACCACTGTGCTACTGTGCTGCCGTGTTGAATGGTGGAGCAGGCTCGAGGGACTGCACGGCCTACTCATACTCCTATATTCCTCTGGGCAGCACGGTGGTGCAGTGGTTAGCACTGCTGCCTCATGGCCCGAGGTCCCAGGTTCTATCCCGGCCCTGGGTCACTGTCCGTGTGGAGTTTGCACATTCTCCCCGTGTTTGCGTGGGTTTTGCCCCCACAACCCAAAGATGTGCAGGCTAGGTGGATTGGCCACACTAAATTGACCCTTAATTGGAAAAAATTAATTGGGTGCTCTAAATTCTTTTTAAAATACTCCTATATTTCTAGTTGCTGCCTTTAATTGGTGAGACGGTGAATTATCATGGACCTGGTATTACAGAGACCTAGGATAATGATCTAGGACATGGGTTCAAACCCACCATGGTAGCTAGTGGGATTTAAATTCAATTGGATATAAGGCTGGTAAAGTTGTATAAACCCGCCTGGTTCACTAATATCCTTTAGGGAAATAAATGCACCCAGTCTGTTCTATACGAGACTCCAGAGCCACAGCAATGTGGTTGACTCATAATTGTCCTCTGAAATGGCCGAGGAAGCCACTCAGTTCTAGGGCATATCGGGATGGACAACAAATACTGGCCTTGCCAGCGACACCCATGAAAGGACAAAGAGAAATAAATAGTCAAAGGGGCAAGAATTCTTGCTTTGAATAATGGATGCTGAGAAATTCCTGGAGCGAAGTCCTGCAGCTGAATTGATTGGCTCCAACCAGCACAGCCATCTACATGTCTACACCCACATACCTTTGTGCCAGCAATGACTCCGGTCACTGGAGAGCTTGCCCCCTGATCCTGATTGACTTCCATTTTCCTAGGGTTCCTTGATAATATAGTCAGTTGAATATTGCCTTGGTTGTTGATGATTATTGGCGGCGTGTAAGTGTTGCTTGATAGCATGGTAGATGACTCCATCCATTGGGAGAAGACTGGCTGCATTGGACATTTTTTGTGGAGACGGCACATCTGAGCAATTTTGCACATTGTTGGGTAGATGCTAATGTTGTAGCGGTGGATCTTGGCTAGAGGTATGACTAGTTGTGGTGAACAGGGCAACAACAATCCAGCTGGGACGTCATCAGGACCCATCATCTTCACTGTGTCCTGTGCACGAAGCTGTTTCTTGAGTGAATGAAGTTGTCTGAAGACTGGCATCTCAGGAGGTTGGGAAGAAGGATCAGTTAGCTCCACCATTAGTTAGAATCATAGAATCATAGAATTCCTACAGTGCAGAAGGAGGCCTTTTGGCCCATTCGGTCTGCACTGATCCTCTGAAAGAGCACCCTACCTAGGCTGACTTCCCAACCCTATCCCCGTAACCCCACCCAACCTGCACATTCCTGGACTGTGGGAGGAAACTGGAGCACCCGGAGGAAACCCGTGTAACATAGGGAGAATGTACAATCTCCACACAGACAGTCACCCAAGGCCAGAATTGAACCCGGGTCCCTGGTGCTGTGGATAGCACAATTGCTTCACAGCTCCAGGGTCCCAGGTCCGATTCCGGCTTGGATCACTGTCTGTGCGGAGTCTGCACATCCTCCCCGTGTATGCGTGGGTTTCCTCCGGGTGCTCCGGTTTCCTCCCACAGTCCAAAGGTGATGTGGAGATGCCGGCGTTGGACTGGGGTAGGCACAGTAAGAAGTTTTACAACACCAGGTTAAAGTCCAACAGGTGTGTTTTGATGTCACTAGCTTTCGGAGCGCTGCTCCTTCCTCAGGTGAATGAAGAGGTATGTTCCAGAAACATATACATAGACAGATTCAAAGATGCCAGACAATGCTTGGAATGCGAGCATTAGCAGGTGATTAAATCTTTACAGAGCCAGAGATGGGGTAACCCCAGTTTAAAGAGGTGTGAATTGTGTCAAGCCAGGACAGTTGGTAGGATTTTGCAGGCCAGATGGTGGGGGATGAATGTAATGCGACATGAATCCCAGGTCCCGGTTGAGGCCGCACTCATGTGTGAGGAACTTGGCTATAAGCTTCTGCTCGGCGATTCTGCGTTGTCGCGCGTCCTGAAGGCCGCCTTGGAGAACGCTTACCCGGAGATCAGAGGCTGAATGCCCTTGACAAACAATGGTTTGTTTGAGGTTGCGCGATTGTTTGAAGGCAAGTAGTGGGGGTGTGGGGATGACCTTGGCAAGATGTTCATCTTCATCGATGACGTGTTGAAGGCTGTGAAGAAGATGTCGTAGTTTCTCCGCTCCGGGAAAGTACGACATCGTCTTCGCAGCCTTCAACACATCATCGATGAAGATGAACATCTTGCCAAGGTCATCCCCACACCCCCACTACCTGCCTTCAAACATCCGCACAATCTCAAACAAACCATTGTTTGCAGCAAACTACCCAGCCTTCAGAACAGCGACCACGACACCACACAACCCTGCCACGGCAATCTCTGCAAGACGTGCCAGATCATCGACATGGATACCACCATTACACGTGAGAACACCATCCACCAGGTACGCGGTACATACTCGTGCGACTCGGCCAATGTTGTCTACCTCATACGCTGCAGGAAAGGATGTCCCGAAGCGTGGTACATTGGCGAGACCATGCAGACGCTGCGACAACGAATGAACGGACATCGTGCGACAATCACCAGGCAGGAATGTTCCATTCCAGTCGGGGAACACTTCAGCAGTCAAGGGCATTCAGCCTCTGATCTCCGGGTAAGCGTTCTCCAAGGCGGCCTTCAGGACGCGCGACAACGCAGAATCGCCGAGCAGAAGCTTATAGCCAAGTTCCGCACTGATGAGTGCGGCCTCAACCGGGACCTGGGATTCATGTCGCATTACATTCATCCCCCACCATCTGGCCTGCAAAATCCTACCAACTGTCCTGGCTTGACACAATTCACACCTCTTTAACCTGGGGTTACCCCACCTCTGGATCTGTAAAGATTTAATCACCTGCTAATGCTCGCTTTCCAAGCATTGTCTGGCATCTTTGAATTTGTCTATATATATGTTTCTGGAACATACCTCTTCATTCACCTGAGGAAGGAGCAGCGCTCCGTAAGCTAATGACATCGAAACAAACCTGTTGGACTTTAACCTGGTGTTGTAAAACATCTTACAGTCCAAAGATGGGCAGGTGAGGTGGATTGCCCATGATAAATTGCCCTTAGTGTCCAAAATTGCCCTTAGTGTTGGATGGGGTTACTGGGTTATGGGGATAGGGTGGAGGTGTTGACCTTGTGTACGGTGCACTTTCCAAGAGCCGGTGCAGACTCGATGGGCCGAATGGCCTCCTTCTGCACTGTAAATTCTTTTTTTTTTTAAATATATTTATTCACATTTTTCAACAACTTTTCAACAAACCCCCCCCCAACAAGAAAAGAGAAACAAAAACACAACAATCAGAAATGATACATTGGATTTCCCCCATGTACAATAACCTCCCATATAACATTTAAAAACACAAATAGGGGGAAAAAAACACCTTCACCCAAACGCCACCCCAAAAGAACCCCCCACCCTCCCCCGCCCCTGGGCTGCTGCTGCTGCTGATCTCCTCCGAACGCTCTGCGAGATAGCCTAGGAATGGTTGCCACCGCCAGGAGTTCCCTTGCACAGACCCTCGCAAGGCAAACTTTATCCTTTTCAGCTTAATGAACCCTGCCATGTCATTGATCCAAGCTTCTACACTCGGGGGCTTCGCATCTTTCCATAGTAGCAAAATCCTCCGCCTAACCCAACTGATGAACCCCTCCCCGAACCCAAACCTCTGCAACACTTCCCAAAGATACTCCCACTCCACCCGATCAAAGGCCTTCTCCGCGTCCATAGCTGCCACTACCTCCGCTTCCCCCTCCACCGAGGGCATCATAATCACATTGAGGAGCCTCCGCACATTTGTATTTAGCTGCCTACCCTTCACAAATCCCATCTGGTCCTCATTAATCACCCCTGGGACACAGTCCTCAATTCTCGTAGCCAGCACCTTCGCCAGCAACTTAGCGTCAACATTGAGGAGCGAGATCGGTCTATACGATAGTAGCCCCTCCTCGGGGCCTCTGCATAACTCCTGTCCACCCTTAAAATCTCCCCCACCAACCTCTCTCTCTCCCTCCCCTCTCTCTTCTCCATGTGGGCCCTAATTGAGATTAGCTCTCCCCTGACCACCGCCTTCAATGCCTCCCAGACTACCCCCACCTGCACCTCCCCGTTGTCGTTGGCCTCCAAGTATCTTTCAATACACCCCCGCACCCGCCCGCACATCCACTCATCCACCAACAGTCCCACATCGAGGCGCCACAGCGGGCGCTGGTCCCTCTCCTCCCCCAACTCCAGCTCTACCCAATGCGGGGCGTGGTCCGAGATGGCTATGGCCGAATATTCCGTTCCCTCCACTTTCGGGATTAGCGCCCTACTCAAAATGAAAAAGTCTATCTGGGAGTAGGCTCTATGGACATGGGAAAAGAAGGAAAATTCCCTGGCCAGCGGCCTGACAAACCTCCATGGATCCACTCCCCCCATCTGGTCCATAAACCCCTTGAGCACCTTGGCCGCAGCCGGCCTCTTACCCGTCCTGGACCTAGAACGGTCCAGTGCTGGGTCCAGCACCGTGTTGAAGTCCTCCCCCCCCCCCCCCCCCATTATTAAGCTTCCTACCTCCAGATCTGGAATCCGACCCAGCATGCATTTCATAAATCCGGCATCATCCCAATTCGGGTCATATAAGTTCACCAGTACCACCCGCACCCCCTGCAACCTACCACTCACCATCACATATCGACCTCCATTATCCACTACAATATTCAGTGCCTCGAACGACACCCGCTTCCCCACCAATATTGCAACCCCTCTGTTCTTCGCATCCAGCCCTAAATGAAAGACCTGCCCTACCCATCCCTTTCTCAGCCTAACCTGATCTGCCACCTTCAGATGTGTCTCCTGGAGCATAACCACGTCTGCCTTCAGTCCCTTTAAGTGCGCGAACACTCGGTACCTCTTGACCGGCCCGTTCAGGCCCCTCACATTCCAAGTTATCAGCCGTATCGGGGGACTACTCGCCCTCCCCCCCTCTGCCGACTAGCCATCTCCTTTTGTAGGCCAGCCACGTGCCCGCGCCTCTCGCACCCTCCAGTCCCCCAGGCGGTCTCCCGCCCCAACTACCTCTCCTACTTCCAGCTCCCCTTTGGCCAATGCAGCAGCAACCCAGTTCCCCCCTCCCCTACTCCCTCCCCCCCGCTAGATCCTCATCTAGCCATTTTGCTCTCCCCATGACACTCCCGTAAGTCAGCTGACTCCTGCTGACCCCGGCCTCTCCCGCCATTCCATCGACCCCCCAGTGTGAGATTCCCCCCACCCCTTGGCAGTCAGTGTTCTCTCCTCTCCACCACCGCCCTTTCCTCCAGGTCCCTCCCCCATCCTTCCCTAACACGGGAAAAAAGCCCGCGCTTTCCTGAGCCGGCCCCGACCCCTCTGGCGCAGCTCCTTTTTGTGGCCTTACCCCAACTCCCCATCCCCGGGCCTCCACCCCCCCTCTTCCTCCGCGGGGCCTTGCCCCTCCAACACCGACGCCCACACTCTCCCACAGCCCCCGCATCAAATCCATTCACCCATCCCCACCCAGCACCAAAACAAAAAGAACATTCCCCAAACGCAGTAAACACAGTAAACATCCCCCCACGACAAACCCTCAGTTTGAGTCCAACATTTCAGTCTGGATAAAGTTCCATGCCTCATCAGGCGTTTCAAAATAGTGGTGCCGATCTTGGAACGTGACCCACAATCGCGCTGGCTGCAGCATCCCGAACTTCACCCCCTTCCGATGGAGCACGGCCTTCACCCCCTTCCGATGGAGCACGGCCTTAGCCCAGTTAAAACCAGCCCTCTTCTTAGCCACCTCCGCACTCCAGTCCTGGTAAATTCGGATCTCCGTGTTCTCCCACCTGCTGCTCCGCTCTTTTTTGGCCCATCTCAGGACACACTCTCTGTCCATAAAGCGGTGGAACCTCACCACTACAGCCCTTGGCGGCTCGTTGGCTTTGGGTCTCCTTCCCAGGACCCGATGAGCCCCATCCAGCTCCAGGGGCCTCGGGAAAGCTCCCACGCCCATCAGCGAATTGAGCATCGTGCTCATATATGCCCGGGCATCGGGCCCCTCCACTCCTTCAGGGAGACCCAGAGTCCGAAGATTCTTCCTCCTCAACCTATTCGCCAGGTCCTCAAATTTTTCCGGCCACCTCTTGTGCAGCGCCTCATGCGCCTCCACCTTCACCGCCAAGCCCAAGATCTCGTCCTCGTTCTCCGAGGCTTTTGCCGCACCTCCCGGATCGCCGCCCCTTGGGCCTTCTGGGTCTCCAGACGCTTCTCAATTGCCGCCTTCATTGGCGGCAGCATTTCTGTCCTCAGCTTCTCAAAGCAGCGCTTAAGAAACTCCTGCTGCTCCTGCAACGACTGCGTCCATGCTACTTGGTCTCCACCCGCCGCCATCTTGCTTTTCCTCCCTCGCACTTTCCGCTGCACCAGGATCACTTTTTTAACCGCTCCACTCCTTGTCCAATCCATATACTGTCGGGGGGACCTTGCTGTCACCTTCCCACACTGGAAGCCGTCGAACAATTGCCATTGAAGAGCCCAAAAGTCCATTCCCGGGGGGAGCTGCCGAACGTGCAACCTACCTAGGCATAGCCGCAACTGGAAGTTTTCTCTGCACTGTAAATTCTATGATAACCATTTGGACACTAAGGGACAATTTAGCATGGCCAAGCTATCTACTTGCACATCTTTGGATTGTGGGAGGAAGCCGAAACACTCGGAGGAAACCCACGCAGACACGAGGAGAAAGTGCAAACTCCACACAGGTATACTGATTCATCAGCTGAGGGAGGGTAGTAGAAGGTAATCAGCAGGAAACTTCTTGGCTCATGTTGGGTCTGGGCTCATGAGAATTAATGAAGCCCAGGACCAATGTTGGACACTCTAAGGCCCCACCTACCTGATTCTATATTCCTGTATCTCACCTCTGGTGAATCTACTTTGCTGTTAGGAAAGGACATAGGTTTGTTGATGACAAGCAGGGCCGAGCTTACTTTGGCGTTCCGTCCATTGTATCAGTTTTTGCAGTTGCTTGTTTATCCAGTGCAGTTCTGATATATGTCTGAATATATTCAATTCCTTTTTGCAAAAATTATCTGAATCAACAGAAAAACATGTGTCCAGGGACACAGTATAATTGGAAAGGGATAGTTGCGTAGACTAACAGCAGGATATTCAGGGGCCTGTAAAGATCTAGTTGGCATGTACGATTTAAATCATCATCCGCAGGAAACAAAAGTATGTGACGTTACAATTAAAGAAACTTTGATTCTTTGCTTATTTCATTTTTTTTATTTCTAAGATAAGTATTGAAGAATTTCAAATAAATTGCCACAGCTTTCATGTCCTTTCCCAGAGCTATGTGTGGATATTCAAGGATGCAACCAGTTAAACACTTGCTAATAGTTCAGAGCTTATACCTGAGGCTTTAGATATTACCTTGTGGAGAGTTAATAATTTAAGTCGTCAGAGAGAGCTTAGATATAAAGAGGAATCTGAAATAAGTTGAGGACTGATCACGGGGCTGTGAAAAAAGGGATCAGTGCGGCTTTTGGATAGTGGTTAAAACCTCGTTATTTTCATCCTTCTAATCCTGACCTTCGCAAATCTCATTCAGACCAGTGGGAGAGGGGGAAAAAGGAAATTATCTTCAGGTAATCTATGGCCAAGTTAGACTGCTCTCCTAGGGGTTGCACCTGGCCAAATCCACCCTCTGTGGAATCAATTTCTGAGCCGTGTCCGATTAAAGCTGGATTCAGCGGCTCAGGCATTTTAGCAATGAGCTGCCTCTTAATTGGCTCCCAAACTAATTTAGTGGGGGGGAGGGGCTCCCCCATAGCTTCCAATCCACCGGATGCTCACTTTACTTATTGTTTGCCCTTAATGCAATTTAGTCCAGTGTCTGAGACACTTCTGCCTGGGAAGTGATTTAAGACACAAGAAAGGGAAATTGGAGTGCTTAATGTAGCTTTGGAGCTCTTAGGTTTCAATGCAGATGAAGATTGGGTTCTTTCTTACAATGCAGTGTACCTGCCAGTTTTTTAAAAGCACAAAGAGTTGGGGGAAAAGAGTTTTGGCTACAAGAAAGGCAAAGGTTTCATGTCAGTGTGGCTGGGTGCACTAATGGGGAATTGACAACTTATTAATGATCCCCACCTCTCAGAATTTATGTATGAAAATATTCCATGGGGTAAACAAACAACCCAATAAAGCATAATTTAATCAATTCATCTAGATTTCCAGTTTAGATATTGATGTTGAAAAACCCCAGCAAGGGGTCCAGTTCTACTTAAGTTAACCTTGCCAGTATTTAATATCTTGTAACAACACCAACAGGCTACATTTATGCAGTACCTTTAAAGTGATAAAAGATACTAACACACTTCACAGGAGTACATTCAAACATAAATGATTTTGCGTTGAAGAAAGAGTTGTTAGTCCATGTGACTAAAGTAAAAAGGTAGATTTTTTTATTCATTTACGGGATTTGGGCGTCGCTGGTTAGTATTTATTGCCCATCCCTAGTTGCCCTTCAGAAAGTGGTGGTGGGTTGCCTTCTTGAACTGTTGCAGTCCTTTTTTTTAAACACACAATTTTATTGAGGTATTTTTGGCATTGTAATCAGTAACAATATACATTAGTGTGCAAATATCAATTACAAAAACATAGTGCAAATAACAGATCCTCTCTCGCAAATAGACCCACCTATTCTTCCCCCCTACTCTACACTATTCTACCCCTCCCCCTTCCACCTGCCTCCCCCCCCCCCCCCGCTGACGATTAGTTCCCCGCGAAGAAGTCGATGAATCGTTGCCACCTCCGGGCGAATCCCGATAGTGCTCCTCGTAAGGCGAACTTGATTTTTTCCAAGCCGAGAAAACTTGCCATGTCCGACAGCCATACTTCGGTCTTTGGGGGCTTTGAGTCCCTCCAGGCCAACATTCGTCGCCGGGCTACCAGGGAAGCAAAAGCCACAACGTCGGCCTCTATCCCCTCCTAGGCTCCCGGGTCCTCCGACACCCCACAAATCGCCACCTCTGAACTCATCGCCACCCTTGTTTTCAGTACCCGGTCTGCAAATCCCTGCCAGTACCTCCTGAGTTTTGGGCACGCCCAGAACATGTGGACATGGTTCGCTGGTCCTCCCGCACATCTAGCACACTTGTCCTCCAGTCCAAAGAATTTACTCATCCGGGCCACCGTCATGTGGGCCCGGTGAACTACCTAGAACTGAACAGGCCGAGCCTGGCACATGTTGCGGTTGCATTTACCCTCCTCAGAGCATCTGCCCATACGCCTCCCTCCAACTCCCCACCAAGCTCCTCCTCCCACTTGAGTTTCAGTTCCTCGGTCCCTGTGTCCTCCGCTCCCATAAGCTCCTTATAAATATCCGAGACTCTCCCCTCTCCTACCTCTCCCCTGGAAACTACCGTCCTGGATCCCTCTTGGTGGAAGGCGTGGAAAGGACGGACCTGTCCACGTACGAAATCCCGCACCTGCAAGTACCAAAAGTCATTTCCCCTTGCCAGCCCGAACTTCTCCTCCTGCGCACTCATGCTCGCGAAGCTCCCTTCCAGGAACAAGTCGCCCATCCTTCCCACCCCCGCCCTCCGCACGCTCGAAACCCGCCGTCCATCTTCCCCGGGACAAATCGGTGGTTGTCGCATATTGGGGACCAGACTGACGCACCCATTTCCCCCGCATGCTTCCTCCATTGGCCCCAAATCCGCAGAGCCGCCACCACTATAGGGCTGGGGGAGTACCTGGCCGGTGGGAGCGGCAGAGGAGCAGTGACCAGGGCTGCCAAACTGGTGCCCCGGCATGAAGCAGCCTCCACCCACTCCCAAACCGACCCCGTACCCACCATCCATTTCCTTATCATGGCTATGTTAGCTGCCCAGTAGTAGTTGCTGAGGTTCTGCAATGCCAGTCCCCCCTCCCTACGGTTCCGCTCCAGCATCCCCCTCTTTGCCCGCGGGGACTTCCCCGCCCAAACAAATCCCAGGATGATTTTATTGATCCTTTTAAAGAAGGACCGTGGAATGAAAATAGGGAGACACTGAAAAATAAACAGGAATCTCGGGAGGATCGGCATCTTCACCGTCTGTACTCTCCCCGCTAGTGACAGCGGAGCACATCCCATCTCCGAAACTCGCTCTTCATTTGCTCCACCAGCCTAGACAAGTTCAACTTATGCATCCTGCCCCAGTCCCGCCCCACTTTTATCCCTAAATACCGAAAACTTTCCCCAACCAGCCTAAACAGTAGCTCCTTCAGCCTATTCTCCTGACCCCTCGCCTGCACCACAAACATCTTGCTCTTTGCCATGTTCAACTTGTACCCCGAAAACCAGCCAAATTCCCCTAAGATTTCCATCCCTGCCAGTGGATCTGACACGTACAAAGGCAGGTCATCCGCGTAGAGTGAGACCTTGTGTTCGACCACCCCTTGACCATTCCCTTCCATCCCCTTGACGCTCTCAGAGCAATTGCCAGCGGTTCTATGGCCAACGCAAACACCAATGGAGAGAGGGGGCATCTCTGTCTTGTCCCACGGTATAGTCAAAAATACTCAGATGTCGTCCTGTTCGTCCTTACACTAACCTCCGGGGCCTGATATAGCAGTCTAACCCAGTCCACAAAACCTTCCCCAAACCTAAACCGTCCCAGCACCTCCCATAAATAGTCCCGCTCCACCCAGTCAAAAGCCATTTCGGCATCCATTGCCACCACTACCATCACCTCTCTGCCCTCTGGGGGCATCATAATCACATTGAGTAGCCTTCTTAGGTTGCCTGCCCATTACAAACTCCGTTTGGTTCTCCACAATCACGTCCGGTACACAGTCTTCAATTCCGGACGCCAGGATCTTGGCCAGTAGTTTAGCGTCAACATTAATCAAGGAGATTGGTCGATAGGATCCACAGGCTTCCGGATCTTTATCCCGTTTTAATATCAGCGAGATGGTGGCTTGAGACACCTCCTCCAAAAAGTCCCTACTCATAATAAAGAAGTCAATACGAGATTAAACCTTGTGAACATGTGAATAGAACGAGAACTCCTTCCCCGTCGGTCGACTGATTCTCCAGGGGTCTACATCCCCGTTTGTTCCATGAACCCCCTCAGTTCCCTTGCCATTGCCGGGACCCTGCCCGTTCTGGAGCATGACCGATCCAGGTCGGGATCAAGGACTGTATTGAAGTCCCCACCCATAATCAGCTTGTGTGAATCCAAGTCGGGAATTTTCCCCAGCAACCTTTTGATGAAATCTACATCATCCCAGTTTGGAGCGTAAACATTCACTAGGACCACCCTCAACCCCTCAGGCTTACCCCGAATCATGAGAAATCTACCACCCCCATCCGCAACTGTGCTGTCCGCCTCAAATTGAACTCGTTTGTTAATCATGATCGCGACCCCTCTGGTCTTAGCGTCAAGCCCCGAATGGAAGACCTGGCTAACCCTGCCGTTCCGTAATCTAATCCGGTCCGCCACTCTCAAAAGTGTCTCCTCCAGCAACATTACATCCGACTTCAGAGCCTGTAATTGCGCGAACACACGTGCCCTCTTGACCGGCCCGTTTAACCCTTGAACATTCCAGGTGATCAGCCTGGCTGGAGAGCACCTTTCCCCACCCCCCCCCTCTGCCGATCAGCCATCCCCCTTCTTGGGCCCACCCCCTGCCCATGTGCCGCGCCCCCCCGGTCCACCTCTTGGCAGCTCCCACCCCCAACCTCTTCCCTGTTACTTGGTTCAGTTCCCTCCCTCGTCAGCAGATCATCTTCCCCCCCTCCCCCCACCCAGCAACAACCCCCTGTAACCTAACCCCTGCCATATACTGGCTGTATACACACCCCCCACCTCGCTCCCGTTGACTAGCTCAAAGCAGCTAGCCTGGTGACTCTCAACTCCGGCCCCGCATGTCTCCCACCTATTGTCCCCCCGCTCCCCCCCCCCCGCCCATCAACACCACTTCCCTAGAACAGCCCTGTTCGAGCAATCGCTCTGGGGCCGAAACAGAGAGAAAACAAACAAAGAATAAAGCTCACCCCCACAATAGTGCAATTCAAACTGTGGAATGAGGTGGGCGCTACCACCCACCCCCCCTCCCACCATTACCAGAAAAATAGCAAAAAGAACCCGTACAGCCCCCCAGCACCCAATAACTTAACCTTTAACTATGACTTTGGCTTTAACATTAAAACTTTCAAACAGGCAAAAACAAACACAAGAACACCCCAAATTTTAAGTAATAGAACATGCCGAACGACATCACAAACACATAGGGCAATCCACAAACAAATGCAAAGATCCCTTGAAACACTCTAACTTGAGTCCATGGGTCCTCAGTTCGGCACCAGTCCGTGCCCCTTAGCGAAGTCCATCGCTTCCTCCAGGTCGTCAAAATAATGTTGCTGCTCCCGGTCTGTGACCCAAAGCCACGCCGGAAAAAGTAGCCCGAACTTGCCCTTTTTAAACAGGATCTCTTTAATTTGTCTGTAGGCTGCCCTCCTTCTGGCCACCTCCTGGCTCAGATCCTGATAGATGCGCAGGACACTGTTGTTCCATAAGCAGCTCTTCATGTTCTTGGCCCACTGTAGGACCCGCTCCTTCTCCACAAACCTATGGAACCTGACCACCATCGCCAGGGCCCCCCCCCCCCCCCCCCCTTGCGGCTGCCACGCCTGCACTCTGTGTGCCCTGTCCAGCTCCAAAGGACGCGGGAAGAAATCCTCCCCCACCAGCTTCTGCAGCATGTCTGCCACATATGCCGTGGCATCCACTCCCTCGGCCCCCTCCGGGAGCCCAATGATTCTCAGATTCTGCCGGCGAGACCTATTTTCCAGGTCCTCCAGCCTGTCCATCAGCCTTGATTGTTGCTCCTTCAACTTCCTAATTTCCACGTCCGCTACCGTTTGGAAATCCGCCTGCTCCTCCACTGTCTTCTCCGATGCCTGGACCTTCTTATCCTGGGCGACCAGCCTTTGGTCCAGTCGCTCCACCGCCTTCTGAAGCGGTTCCAAATTATCCCGCTTCAGTGCTGCAAAGCTCTCCTTCAGGACCCTCAGCATGTTGTCCAGTGCTGTCTGGACCGTCCGTTCCGTGGTCCGTTCGTCGGCCATCTTTCCTCCCACTTGAACTTCCACACCACCCTTGTTCAGCCCCTTCTTCCCCTGTTTATGCTCCCTTCTACTCCTTAATTCCATACAACTCTGTGTGGATCCAGATCTACAGTGCTGTTGTTTTCCCCTCCAGCGCTCAAAAGTTCGAAAAAGTCGGGGGAAAAGGTCTAAAATCTAAAATCGGAGCGGGAGCCACCAAATGCGCGACTTACTCCCTCATAGCCGCCACCGGAAGCCGAACTGTTGCAGTCCTTGAGATGTAAATACACCCACTGTGCTGTTAGGGAGGGAGTTTCAGGGTGCTGTCCCAGCGACAGTGAAGGAACAGCGATATATTTCCAAGTCAGGGTGCTGAGTGACTTGGAAGGGAATCTCCAGGTGGTGGGGCTCCCAGGTATCTGCTGCTCTTGTCCTTCTAGGTTGTAGTGGTTGTGGGTTTGGAAGATGTTGCTGAAGGAACTGTGGTGAGTTACTGTAGTGAATCTTGTAGACGGTACACATGGCTGCCACTGTCCGTCGGTGGTGTAGTGTTTGAATGTTTATGGAAGGAGGAGTAATCAAGCGGGCTGCTTTGTCTTGGATGGTGTTGAGCTTCTTGAGTGTTGTTGGAGCTGCACTCAGCCAGGCAAGTAGAGAGGTTGAAGAGGGACCTAAAGGAGGAAAGAGACATGGAGAGCCAGAGAGGTCCGGGGTGGGGTAATTTCAGCATTTAGGGCCTAGATGGCTAAAATCTTAGCAACCAACGGTCAGAAGGGAATGAGGGATGCGGAGAAGGCTTGGTGAAGGAATGCAGAGTTCTTAAAGAGTTGTAAAGCTTGAGGAGACTACAAGGTAGGGATTGACAAAGCCATGGAGTGATTTGAACACGAGGAGGAGAATTTTAAAACAAGACTTTGCGGGACCAGGAGCAATGAGGTTAAGCAAGCGCAGGGATAATTGGAATTTGGTATGAGTGCAACCATCTCAGGAATCAGCCTGGTAAACCTTCGCTGTACTCCCTCCATAGCAAGAACATCCTTCCTCAGATAAGAACACCAGAACTGCACACAATACATCCAGGTATGGTCTCACCAACCCCCTGGACAATTGCAGTAAAATACTGCACCTTTGGAAAAGGTGCAAAGGAGATTTACCAGGATGTTGCCTGGAACGGAGAGTAGGTTTTACGAGGAAAGGTTGAAGATGCTAGGCCTTTTCTCATTAGAACGGAGAAGGATGAGGGGCGACTTGATAGAGGTTTAAAGATGATCAGGGGAATAGATAGAGCAGTGAAACATTGTGAAAGATGTTTGTGCCTGCAGCTTGTTCTTTGAAGATTTATGAGCACCAAGTACTCCAGCTTCACTGAAATCCAAACCATCTATGTTCTCAGGCACAGCAATATCAAGATAAGCAGACATGCTAGAATTCTCAAAAGAGGTTCTGATTTGCTCCTTCATATTATGTGTTACTTTGTCTTAAAAGCAGAGAACTATGTTTGTGGGGTTGGAAATTTTAAAAAAGACCAATGACAGTCTAATCTTTACTAGGTAAAGATTCCTGCAGGTTTATTGCCGCTCCAGCTGGCAGTAAAGAAGGCAAATGGTATGTTGGCTTTCATAGCGAGAGGATTTGAATATAGGAATAGGGGTATTTTACTGCAATTGTCCAGGGGGTTGGTGAGACCACACCTGGAGTATTGTGTGCAGTTCTGGTGTTCTTATCTGAGGAAGGATGTTCTTGCTATGGAGGGAGTACAGCGAAGGTTTACCAGGCTGATTCCTGAGATGGTTGGACTATCATTAAAGGAGAGACTAAATCTGTTACAATTATATTCATTGGAGTTAGAAGAGTGAGAGGGGATCTCATAAAAACCTGTAAAATTCTAACAGGATTAGTCAGGGTAGATTCAGATAAAATGTTCCCGATGGTGGGGGAGTCCAGAATTAGGGATCATAGTCGATGTTCATACATCTTTGAAAGTTGCCACTCAAGTGGATAGAGCTGTGAAGAAGGCCTATGGTGTGCTCGCGTTCATTAACAGAGGGATTGAATTTAAGAGCCGTGAGGTGATGATGCAGCTGTACAAAACTTTGGTAAGGCCACATTTGGAGTACTGTGTACAGTTCTGGTCGCCTCATTTTAGGAAGGATGCGGAAGCTTTGGAAAAGGTGCAAAGGAGATTTACCAGGATGTTGCCTGGAATGGAGAGTAGGTTTTACGAGGAAAGGTTGAGGATGCTAGGCCTTTTCTCATTAGAACGGAGAAGGATGAGGGGCGACTTGATAGAGGTTTATAAGATGATCAGGGGAATAGATAGAGTAGACAGTCAGAGACTTTTTCCCCGGGTGGAACAAACCATTACAAGGGGACATAAATTTAAGGTGAATGGTGGAAGGTATAGGGGGGATGTCAGAGGTAGGTTCTTTACCCATAGAGTAGTGGGGGCATGGAATGCACTGCCTGTGGAAGTAGTTGAGTCGGAAACATTAGGGACCTTCAAGCAGCTATTGGATAGGTACATGGATTACGGTAAAATGATATAGTGTAGATTTATTTGTTCTTAAGGGCAGCACGGTAGCATTGTGGATAGCACAATTGCTTCACAGCTCCAGGGTCCCAGGTTCGATTTCGGCTTGGGTCACCGTCTGTGCGGAGTCTGCACATCCTCCCCGTGTCTGCGTGGGTTTCCTTAGGTGCTCCGGTTTCCTCCTACAGTCCAAAGATGTGCAGGTTAGGTGGATTGGCCATGATAAATTGCCCTTAGTGTCCAAAATTGCCCTTAGTGTTGGGTGGAGGTGTTGACGTTGGGTAGGGTGCTCTTTCCAAGAGCCGGTGCAGACTCAATGGGCCGAATGGCCTCCTTCTGCACTGTAAATTCAATGATAATCTATGATTAATCAAGGGCAAAGGTTCGGTACAACATCGTGGGTCGAAGGGCCTGTTCTGTGCTGTATTTTTCTATGTTCTATGTTCTATAGTTTGAGGACAATGGGTTAACCTTTTAGGACTGACGTGAGGAGAAATTTCTCCACCCAGAGAGTGGTGAATCTGTGGAATTCACTACACACAGAAAATAGTTGTGGCCAAAACGTTGTGTGATTTCAAGAAGAAAGTAGATTTTGTTCTTGGGGCTGAAGGGATCAAGGGATATGATGGGAAAGTGGGATCAGGATATTGAACTTGATGATCAGCTATGATCACAATGAATGGTTCAAAAGACGGAATGGCCTCTTCCTGCTGAAAATACTGGCCTGCGTATATTGGCTATTTATTTGATATGCCACAATCCTGTCCAACCTTACCTTTGGAGGCTATTAACCTTATCTCTCATCTGCCATTCTGTATTGGATTGACCCTGTGATGCACGATCAATGACCACTAAAGCGAGGTTGTAGTCCAACTGAAGGCTTTAATAAGCTAAATGTTTCCCCCAGCAGCTCAGGTACAGAATGAAGGCTGCTGGGGCGGCATGGGTTCTTATACCCCGCCTAGCAGGGTGGAGCTATCATACATTCTAACCAATAGAAAGCATACAGTTTCCACCAATGGTGCTTTAGCCTATCAGTAATACCTATAATACCACATTCACCCCCTGTTAAAAAAGAGTCCGGTGGGGGTGGTGGCCTGAAACTACAAAACATGGCAACATGGTATAGTTAGTTATGGAGATACCGTAATACCTCCGTACAGTGTTTAGTAACTATTTACAATTCTGATAGCTATGTACATTTGATGGTTTATATTTACAGTTTACAATTAAAATGAAGCAATCAGTCGATCGGGGGCCCTGACCGTCCTCTGTGATCGTCGGAGCTTCGGTGGTGACTCCGGTGGAGACGCGGGCGTCTGTGACTCCATGAGCATGGCTTCGATCTCCATGGCAGCTTCGGCACCCCTAGACGGCGCTGGTGGGGAAAACAGTTGACCTGGGAAGGGAGCACCTGTGGGGGGCGTCGGTGGGCGGGGGGGCCTAGGCGGGGCCGGCGGAAGGACCGATCCTCCTGTAAGGTGCTGCGGTGGAGGGGAGGGTGGGACTGGTGGCTGGGATGTGCGTGGGGTTCCGGCGGGCGCCAGGTCCCGTAGGGAGACCATATCCTGTCGGCCGTCGGGGTACGCCACGCAGGCGTACTGAGGCTTAGCATGGAGCAGATGGACCCTCTCGACCAAAGGGTCCGACTTGTGCGCCCGCATGTGTTTTCGGAGCAGGATGGGTCCGGGTGCTGCCAGCCAGGTCAGGAGCGAGGTACCAGAGGAAGCTTCCTAGGGAAGGCAAGGAGACATTTGTGAGGTGGCTGATTGGTGGTCGTACAAAGCAGTGACCGGATGGAGTGGAGGGCATCCGGGAGGGCTTCTTGCCAGCTGGAGACTGGGAGGTTCCTGGACTGTAGGGCCAGTAGGACGGTCTTCCAGACCGTTCCGTTCTCCCTCTCTACCTGTCCGTTACCCCGGGGTTGTAACTGGTCGTCCTGCTCGAGGCGATGCCCTTGCTGAGCAGTTCGTCGCTCATAAAGGAGGACCCCCTATCACTGTGTATGTAAGCGGGGAACCCGAACAGTGCAAAGATGCTATGAAGGGCCTTGATGACGGTGGTTGCGGTCATGTCGGGGCAGGGGATGGCGAATGGGAACCGGGAGTACTCATCAATCACGTTCAGGAAGTACGTGTTGCGGTCGGTGGAGGGGAGGGGGCCTTTGAAGTCCATGCTGAGGCGTTCAAAAGGACGGGAAGCCTTTATCAGGTGCGTTTTCTCTGGTCGGTAGAAGTGCGGTTTGCACTCCGCACAGATTTGGCAGTCCCTGGTGGCTGTCCTGACCTCCTCAATGGAGTAGAGAAGGTTACAGGTCTTGACAAAATGGAAAAAGCGAGTGACCCCCGGGTGGCAGAGGTCCTCGTGGAGGGCTCGGAGGCGGTCCACTTGTGCGGTGGCACATGTGCCGCGGGACAGGGCGTCAGGAGGCTCATTTAGCTTCCTAGGACGATACTAGATCTAGTAGTTGTAGGTGGAGAGTTTGATCCTCCACCGCAAGATCTTGTCGTTTTTTATCTTGCCCCGCTGTGCATTATCAAACATGAAAGCAACCGACCGTTGGTCCGTGAGGAGAGTGAATCTCCTGCCGGCCAGGTAATGCCTCCAATGTCGCACAGCTTCTACTATGGCCTGGGCCTCCTTTTTGACTGAGGAGTGGCGGATTTCGGAAGCATGGAGGGTATGAGAGAAGAAGGCCACGGGTCTGCGCGCTTTGTTGAGGGTGGCGGCCAGAGCTATGTCGGACGCATGGGGAGGGACTCGTCGATGGCGTGCATCGTGGCCTTTGCAATGTCTGCTTTGATGCGGCTGAAGGCCTGGCGGGCCTCTATCGACAGGGGAAAAGCTGTGGATTGGATCAGGGGACGGGCCTTGTCCGTGTACTTGGGGACCCACTGGGCGTAGTGGCTAAAAAACCCTAGGCAAAGTTTCAAGGCCTTGGAGCAGTGAGGGAGGGGGAACTCCATAAGGGGGCATATGCGTTCAGGGTCGGGTCCTATAACTCCATTTCGCCCTACGTAGCTGAGGATGGCTAGGTGGTAGGTGCTAAACATGCATTTATCCTTGTTGTATGCAAGGTTAAGGATTTTAGCGGTCTGGAGAAATTTTCGGAGGTTGGTGTCGTGGTCCTGCTGGTCATGGCCGCAGATGGTGACATTATCGAGATATGGGAATGTTGCCCGTAAACCGCACCTGTCAACCATTCGGTCCATCTCGCGCTGGAAGACCGAGACCCCGTTGGTGACACCTAAGGGAACCCTTAAGAAGTGATAGAGCCGCCCATCTGCCTCAAAGGCAGTGTATCTGCGGTCACTAGTACGGGTGGGGAGCTGGTGGTAGGCGGACTTGAGGTCCACCGTGGAGAGGACCTTATAATGAGTGATCCTGTTTACCAGGTCGGATATGCGGGGGAGAGGGTATGCGTCCAGCTGCGTAAACCTGTTGATGGTCTGACTGTAGTTGATGACCATCCTATGCTTCTCCCCAGTCTTTACCACCACTACTTGAACTCTCCAGGGGCTGTTACTGGCTTCAATGACCCCTTCCCTCAGTAGCCTTTGGACCTCTGACCTAATAAAAATCCGGTCCTGGGCACTGTAGCGTCTGCTCCTGGTGGCGACGGGTTTGCAATCCGGGGTGAGGTTCGCAAACAGGGAAGGCGGGTCGACCTTAAGGGTCGCGAGGCCGCAGACAGTGAGGGGGGTATAGGGCTGCCGAATTTGAAGGTCAGACTTTGAAGGTTACACTGGAAGTCTAAACCCAGGAGTGTAGCCGCGCAGAGGTGGGGAAGGACGTAGAGATGGAAATTTTTGAACTCCCTTCCCTGGACTGTGAGTTTGCTACACAAAACCCCTTTATCTCCACTGAGTGGGAACCGGAGGCCAGGGAGACTTTTGGATTAAGGGGTGGATGAGGAGAGAACAGCGCCTTACCATGTCAGGGTGTATGAAGCTCTCGGTGCTCCCAGAGTCGATTAGGCAGGACGTCTCATGCCCATTGATGAATATGGTCGTCGTAGCAGTTGAGTGTTCGAGGCCTGCTGCTATATATGGCAGAGCCGGTGGGGGGGTATGCCGGAGGTAATGAGGATCCTTAGGGAGTTCGGGGATTTCTCAGGGTCCAAGCTCAACATGGGGAAGAGCGAGTTGTTCGTGGTTCACCCAGGGGACCAGGGGAGGGGGATTGGCGAGCTCCCACTAAAAAGGGCGGAGAGGAGCTTCAGTTATTTGGGGGTCCAGGTGGCCAGGAGCTGGGGGCCCTGCATAGACTTAATTTCACGAGGCTGGTGGAGCAAATGGAGGAGGAGTTTAATAGGTGGGACACGTTGCCGTTGTCCCTGGCGGGTAGGGTGCAGTCAGTCAAGATGACGGTGCTCCCAAGGTTTTTGTTCCTGTTCCAGTGCCTCCCCATTCTTATCCCGAAGGCTTTTTATAGGCGGGTCAACAGGAGCATAACGGGGTTTGTGTGGGCGCGAGGGACTCCGGGGGTGAGAAGGGTGTTCCTGGAGCGGAGTAGGGATGGGGGGGGGGCTGGCGCTGCCCAACCTCTGTGGGTACTACTGGGCCGCCAATGTGGCGATGGTGCGCAAGTGGGTGATGGAGGGGGAGGGGGCGGCATGGAAGAGGCTGGAGATGGCGTCTTGTGAGGGTATGAGTCTGGAGGCGCTCGCAACGGCGCCGCTGCCGCTCCCTCCAATGAGGTATACCACGAGCCCGGTGGTGGCGGCTACCCTCAAAATCTGGGGGCAATGGAGGTGGCACAGGGGGGAAATGGGGGCCTCGGTGTGGACCCCGATATGGGGGAACCACCGGTTTGTCCCAGGGAAAATAGATGGAGGGTTTTCGGGGTGGCACAGGGCAGAATAAGAAGGTTGGGGGCCCTGTTTGTGGATGGGAAGTTCGCGAGCCTGGGTGAGCTGGAGGAGAAGTACGGTCTCCCCCCCGGGGAACACATTTAGGTATCTACAGGTAAGGGTGTTTGCCAGGTGGCAAGTGGTGGAATTCCCGCTGCTGCTGCCATGCACGGTACAGGACAGGGTGCTCTCGGCGGGGGGGGGGGGGGTTGGAGAGGGGAAGATCTCGGCAACACACCAGGTGATGCAGGAGGAGGAGGAGACCTCGGTGGAGGAGCTGAAAGGTAAGTGGGAGGAGGAGTTGGGGGAGGAGATCGAAGAGGGGACGTGGGCAGATGCCCTAGGGAGGGTGAACTCTTCCTCATCGTGCGCGAGGCTCAGCTTCATACAGTTTAGGGTGCTGCACAGGGCACACATGACCGGGACAAGGATGAGTCGGTTTTTGGGGGGGTGAGGACAGGTGTGTTATGTGCTCAGGGAGCCCATCAAACCACACCCATATGTTCTGGGCATGCCCAGCGCTGGAGGAATTTTGGAAGGGAGTAGCGAGGATGGTGTCGAGGGTGGTAGGATCCAGGCTCAAACCGGGCCGGGGGCTCGCAATATTTGGGGTTGCAGGGGAGCCGAGAGTGCAGGAGGCGAAAGAGGCCGGTATTCTGGCATTTGCGTCCTTGTAGCCCAGCAAAGGATTCTTCTTCAGTGGAAGGATGCGCGGCCCCCAAGCGTGGAATCCTGGATCAACGATATGGCGGGGCTCATTAAATTGGAGAGGGTGAAATTTGCCTCAAGGGGATCGGTGCAAGGGTTTTACAGGCGGTGGCAACAGTTCTTGGACTTCCTGTCAGAATGGTAGACAATGGTCAGGAGCAGCAACTCGGTGGGGGGGGGGGTTCTATTTTATTTTTGTTTGTCTATACTGGGGGATCTGAGGGGGTGTATATATTTGCTATGTTTGCTATGTGTTAATTTGGGGTGTTAATTTATTATTTATGTATAGGGGGGAGGAGGGTACAGGGTTGTTTTGTTTGGTTTTGTACTTAATTTTACTGGGTTCCTTTTACATTTTGTTGTTGATATTTTGTGAAAACTTGAATAAAAAATTATTTTTTTAAAAAAGAGTGTTCGAGGCCGAGACTGACCCAGAGTCACCGAGGCTAATCGCAGCAGTTGAGAGTTTTCTTCGGGCAGTGCGTGGTCAGCTGAGCTGGGGTCCTGGGGGTTCATCCAAGATGGCAGCTCCCATTGGTCGCACATGGCTGGGGGTGCACAAAATGGCGGCGCCCATCCCTCCAACGTGGCGTCCGCAGAACAAGATAGCGGCGCCCGGGGCCCGTGGAGAAGTTTGTGGTTGTGGTCCGCATTCGCCGCTGGAGACCGCGGCAACCGCACGGGCCTGGCATACCCCCACGAAATGGCCCTTTTTGCCGCATCCCTTGCAGGTGGATGTGCGGGACAGGCAACGCTAGTGGGGGTGCTTGGCCTGCCCGCAAAAGTAGCAGCGGGGCCCCTCGGGGTTGCCAGGCCGCCTTGCGGCGCAGGCCTGTGGGGGAATGGGGGAAGTCTCGGGGTGGCCGCGGAGGGGTTCCACGCTGCCCAGAGGCTGCCGCGCTGTCAGGAACGTAAGAGCGGGCGTTCCTGGAGGCCACGTCCAGGGATCCTGAAAGAGCACGTGCCTCCCTGAGACCCAGGATGTCCTTTTCTAACAGACGCTGGCGAATTTGTGAAGATAGCATACCTGCCACGAAAGCATCCTGGACTAAGAGTTCTGTGTGATTGCTCGCCGAAACCTGCGGGCAACTGCAGCTTCTTCCCAACATCAGGAGTGCACGGTAGAATTCCTCCAGCGATTCCACAGGGGTTTGTCGCCTTGTTGCAAGCAAGTGCCGGGCGTAGACCTGGTTTACCGGGCGAATATAGTGTCCATTTAGCAGCTCTATTGCTGCATCGAAGTCTTCCGCTTCCTCGATGAGGGTGTAAATCTCCGGGCTCACCCTTGAGTGCAGGACGTGCAGTTTCTGCTCTCCCATGGGTGTGTTTTCGGCCGTCCCGAGATACCCTTTAAAGCACGCCAGCCCGTGCTTAAAGATTGCCGCTGAGTTCGCCGCGTGGGGGCTAAGTTGCAGACACTCCGGCTTGATTCGGAGCTCCATCCTTTCTTCTTAAAAAACTAGCTTATTAACTTGACGGACGATCAATGACCACTAAAGCGAGGTTGTAGTCCAACTGAAGGCTTTAATAAGCTAGATGGTTCACCCAGCAGCTCAGGTACAGAATGAGGGCTGCTGGGGCAGCACGGGTTCTTATACCCTACCTAGCAGGGCGGAGCTATCATACATTCTAACCAATAGGAAGCGTACAGTTTCCACCAATGGTGCTTCAGCCTATCAGGTACCGTAATACCTATAATACCACACTCTGAAAACCACTTCTTGCCAAGTAGCCGGAACATTTCTTCTGAGGAGTGCCTCGTATGGCAGCTAAACTTTGTTAAAGAGGATCTTGAAACATGCATCCTATTTCTCCATCCCTCATCAGCAATATTTAGTGTGACCTTTTAAATGATTGTTGTAGGCTTTAAGAGCTACAACTACATGCTAATATCTGCCCTTTGCTCATTTTGAGCTCCCATGGATTAGCTCTGTCTGGGCCAAGAGCTTTCTGTTTGAATATGTAATGATGCTGATCCCATGAAATGCCACAAGATCAACGAACATGATTTCAACAACTGGTATGTCAACACTCTCGAGGTTGTGCTGCTTTTGCCTGGGGACCAGAAATTCTCCCTGCTGTGTAAACTACATCGCCACATTGCTGTACTCAGTTTCTGTCTTGTGGTAAATCAGGTAAAATAAGGGTATAGTCATTGGGAGTAGCAAAATGTTTTTATTGTATCTGCACAAAGGCAAATCCTTTTATATGTGACCTCTGTAATGTCCCACAGGGCAAGTGGAAATTTTCCAGCACTAAAGCAGTAACTGTGCTTGGTGGCTTATATCTTTTGCATGGTACCCACGCTAACATGAAATAAAATTACGATGGTGGCCTGGGGTAATGTAATTTGTCAGAACGCAACCTTTCGTGCCTTCAACCTAGACTTGATCCCAACCCTAAGTAATAGGATGAAAGTCTCTCTTTTTCAAAGGACTATAAGTATTCTGAGAGAGTATATCTGGGACAATTTTAAACCTAGTCCCAGGTGGAGTTGATAAAAAGCACTAAAATATGTTATACAAACCTTTCAAGTTATTGGGAAATGGCACCAGGATGCATGATGTAGGATTTGGAAATCGTCCGCTGTTGCGGAATTATAATATAATATTTTTTATTGTCACAAGTAGGCTTACATTAACACTGCACTGAAGTTATTGAGGAAAGCCCCTAGTCGCCACTTCCGGCGCCTGTTCGGGTGCACAGAGGGAGAATTCAGAATGTCCAAATTACCTAACAGCACGTCTTTCGGGATTTGTGGGAGGAAACCGGAGCAGCCGGGGGAAACCCACACAGACACGGGGAGAACGTGCAGACTGCACAGACAGTGACCCAATTCGGTAACCGAACCTGAGACCCTGGCGCCGTGAAGTGACAGTGCTAACCATTGTGCTATCATGCAGCCCACTTATGCATTGAAATAAAGTTACCTTTTTTAAACAAAAATTCCAATTGAAGGGCAAATTAGTGTGGCCAATCCACCTACCCTGCACATCTTTGGCTTGTGGGGGTGAGACCCACGCAGACACGGGGAGAATGTGCAAACTCCACATGGACAGTGACACAGGGCTGGGATCGAACCCGGGCCCTCAGCACTGTGAGGTAGCCGCGTTAACCACGGCACCACCATGCTGCCCCAAAAAATGTTACCTTGATGGAACATTGTAGACACATTTTTATTCTAGATGTGATTTGTGATGTACCAGGTCCGACTCTGGCATTGAGTGGTTTGTTACAAATTCAACTCTGTTATGACATTTTGGGTTCAGTGATATCTATCACTCCCAAAAATCTGAACATCATGGAAGTTGACACTGCTTACATCTACTGTACCAAAGTACAACCAGGGAGAGTGAAACAGTATCTCCTTGTGACCTGAACTGGACATTTATGTCTGTCAAATATATATTTCTTCGAACACTCTGAAGGAGGGGTGAACAAACATTTGGTGAAATGAGGCCAGATTCAAATTGTTACGCTACTTCACAATATGGCAGTTACCATCAAACTTAATTCAAACAGCACAACTTATCTTTGTGTAATAATACAAGATAAAGAAGAAGCCACATTTTCCCAGATGAGTGGATTATCTTATTTGACTCAAACTCCCTACAGACTGTGCTGTCTGCCAAATGCTGTCTGTCGAGCATTCTGTTTCAAATACCTCCCAGCTACCTGTACATTTATGTTTTATCTCTCACTGTTCCTTGCCAAAATAGGAATCAAACACCTTTAAAACAATGATGTGGAGATGCCGGCGTTGGACTGGGGTGAGCACAGTACGAAGTCTTACAACACCAGGTTAAAGTCCAACAGGTTTGTTTCGATGTCACTAGCTTTCGGAGCGCTGCTCCTTCCTCAGGTGAATGAAGAGGTCTGTTCCAGAAACACATATAGAGACAAATTCAAAGTTGCCAAACAATGCTAGGAATGCGAGCATTAGCAGGTGATTAAATCTTTACAGATCCAGAGATGGGGTAACCCCAGGTTAAAGAGGTGTGAATTGTACCAAGCCAGGACATTGGTAGGATTTTGCAGGCCAGATGGTGGGGGATGAATGTAATGCGACATGAATCCCAGGTCCCGGTTGAGGCCGCACTCATGTGTGCGGAACTTGGCTATAAGTTTCTGCTCGCCGATTCTGCGTTGTCGCGGGTCCTGAAGGCCGCCTTGGAGAACGCTTACCCGGAGATCAGAGGCTGAATGCCCTTGACTGCTGAAGTGTTCCCCGACTGGAAGGGAACATTCCTGCCTGGTGATTGTTGCGCGATGTCCGTTCATGCGTTGTCGCAGCGTCTGCATGGTGTCGCCAATGTACCATGCTTCAGGACATCCTTTCCTGCAGCGTATGAGGTAGACAACGTTGGCCGAGTCGCACGAGTATGTACCGCGTACCTGGTGGGTGGTGTTCTCACGTGTAATAGTGGTATCCATGTCGATGATCTGGCACGTCTTGCAGAGATTGCCATGACAGGGTTGTGTGGTGTCGTGGTCACTGTTCTGAAGACTGGGTAGTTTGCTGCAAACAATGGTTCGTTTGAGGTTGCGCAGTTGTTTGAAGGCAAGTAGTGGGGGTGTGGGGATGACCTTGGCAAGATGTTCATCGTCATCAATGACGTGTTGACGGCTGTGAAGAAGATGACGTAGAAGATGGATCCAACCATCAGACTCACCATGGACTACTCTCCAAAATCAGTTGCATTCTTGGACACACTCGTCTCCATCAAGGACAGTCACCTCAGCACTTCGCTTTACCGCAAACCCACGGATAACCTCATGATGCTCCACTTCTCCAGCTTCCACCCTAAACACATTAAAGAAGCCATCCCCTATGGACAAGCGCTCCGTATACACAGGATCTGCTCAGACGAGGAGGAGCGTAACAGACATCTACAGACGTTGAAAGATGCCCTCGTACGAACGGGATATGGCACTCGACTCATCGATCGACAGTTCCAACGCGCCACAGCGAAAAACCGGACCGACCTCCTCAGAAGACAAACATGGGACACAACCGACAGAATACCCTTCGTCGTCCAGTACTTCCCCGGAGCGGAGAAACTACGTCATCTTCTTCACAGCCGTCAACACGTCATTGATGACGATGAACATCTTGCCAAGGTCATCCCCACACCCCCACTACTTGCCTTCAAACAACCGCTCAACCTCAAACGAACCATTGTTTGCAGCAAACTACCCAGTCTTCAGAACAGTGACCACGACACCACACAACCCTGTCATGGCAATCTCTGCAAGACGTGCCAGATCATCGGCATGGATACCACTATTACACGTGAGAACACCACCCACCAGGTACGCGGTACATACTCGTGCGACTCGGCCAACGTTGTCTACCTCATACGCTGCAGGAAAGGATGTCCTGAAGCATGGTACATTGGCGACACCATGCAGACGCTGCGACAACGAATGAACGGACATCGTGCAACAATCACCAGGCAGGAATGTTCCCTTCCAGTCGGGGAACACTTCAGCAGTCAAGGGCATTCAGCCTCTGATCTCCGGGTAAGCGTTCTCCAAGGCGGCCTTCAGGACCCGCGACAACGCAGAATCGCCGAGCAGAAACCTATAGCCAAGTTCCGCACACACATGAGTGCGGCCTCAACCGGGACCTGGGATTCATGTCGCATTACATTCATCCCCCACCATCTGGCCTGCAAAATCCTACCAACTGTCCTGGCTTGGTACAATTCACACCTCTTTAACCTGGGGTTATCCCATCTCTGGATCTGTAAAGATTTAATCACCTGCTAATGCTCGCATTCCTAGCATTGTTTGGCATCTTTGAATTTGTCTATATATGTGTTTCTGGAACAGACCTCTTCATTCACCTGAGGAAGGAGCAGCGCTCCGAAAGCTAGTGACATCGAAACAAACCTGTTGGACTTTCACCTGGTGTTGTAAGACTTCGTACTTTAAAACAATGATTGTGAAGTGTTTTCTGATTGTCAAGCTAGTTGAATAAATTTCTTATTATTTACTGCCCTATCAATGCGAGCTCATTTACATTATAATTATCTATAATCTCAGAACCCTTTTTTGGCTTTGAATACATCGGAGCTTCTACTTTGGGAAAAACAGGGAATCTGGGCACAAATTATGCTTCCAATTTGCGTTGGTTTTCCAGAGTGATGATACAGTCCAACTTCCCACCCAAACCTATTTGAATAATCATAAATTGTAAAATCTTCCATGAACCATCGTAACTGGGATGCATAACAGAATGAATTTCATTGTTTTGTTTTTCCTTGCTTTAAAATATATTAATTATGTATTAGGAGTGGTAACATGGTGCAGTTTTATTAATAACGCAGAAAATGTATTTATCAGAGGATTTGGCCGACATCCAGTGGGTAAATTGATTTGAAAATTACATTAAAGAACTACACTGAACCATTTACTAGTTTCATTGGTGTAAGTCAATTTCTTGATAAGTTAAATACTTCTTAACATTTAAAGCTTTAAAACACGCCAAACAGTGTCCTTGTGTCTAAAAGAAAGCTTTATTTAAAGCTAACAGTTGCAATTGGTGGAAACACGTACGTGAAATGAAATGAAAATGAAATTAAATCGCTTATTGCTACAAGTAGGCTTCAAATGAAGTTACAATGAAAAGCCCCTAGTCGCCACATTCCGGCGCCTGTTCAGGGAGGCTGGTACGGGAATTGAACCCGCGCTGCTGGCCTGCCTTGGTCTGCTTTAAAAGCCAGCTATTTAGCCCTGTGCTAAACCAACCCGTCATGCCAATTATTTCAATCTAGGAGCATCGCCAGATTTGGTGGGGGGAAGCTATTAGCAAGATGTTTTTAAATGAGTGCAAAAACAATCACAGGCACCCGATTTATGCTGGATATATATAACTTGCTATTCTTTTCACACTGATATGCCAATTTCAGACAAACAATGCTGGTAAGTGGAAACTCTAGGCCTGTATATTTTTGAAAATGGTGAAGAGATTTGGAAACATGACTAAAGGTGGAATCTTGAGGCTCAACAAGCCGCCCACGGGATCGACGGCATGGGCGGAAAAGCTTGTGAGAATCAGGAAACACGATTCTTGCCGGAGAGCTTGCATTTCCCGATTTTCCCCACTCCTCACTAACAACGTCACAAGATTCACTCCCACAAATGGCATAAACCCAATAATGCATTTGAATTCATTTAAATGATATTAGCGGCCTCCCCCATCCACGCCAAATGGTTCCCCTCACTAAATATTCATACCTCGCCGACATGACTTGAGGAGGGGGGAGGGTAGAGAGACTCGATGGGCCAAGTGGCCTTATTCTGCTCCTATGTCTTATGGTCTTATGTTCTTATGGTTTTATGGACATCACCCTCAAATTCCCAAGCACCGCCCCCAATCCACTGGCAGACACCTCGCACCCACCCCACATCTGGGGCGCGATTCTCCGACCCCCCACCAGGTCGGAGAATCGCCGGGGGCCGGCGTGAATCCCGCCCCCGCCGTGTCCCGAATTTTCCGCCACCGGAGATTCGGCGGGGGCGGGAATCGCGCCGCGCCAGTCGCCGGAAATCGCGCCGGTCGGCGGGCCCACCCCCGGCAATTCTCTGGTCCACGATGGGCCGAAGTCCCGCCGCTGTCAACCCACGCCAGCCGGCGTGGATTGAACCAACTTTTGAATGGCAGGGCAAGGCGGTGTGGGTGGGCTCCGGGGTCCTGGGGGGGGCGTGGGGCGACCTAGCCCCGGGGGGTGCCCCCACGGTGGCCTGGCCCGCGATCGGGGCCCACCCATCCGCGGGCGGGCCTGTGCCGTGGGGGCACTCTATTCCTTCCTCCTTCGCCATGGTCTTCACTATGGCAGAGGCGGAAGAGACCCCTTCCACTGCGTATGCGCGGGGATGCCGTGAGCGACCGATGCCGGACTGATTCGTGCCATTTTTGGCGCCGGTCGGCGGACATTGCGCCGATTGCTGAGAATCCCGCACCAGATCTTCAAGATTGTTTTGCAGAACCCCCTGGTACTCATCAGCACCACCCCTTCATATCCAGGTGAGGTATCCTGCTTTCGAACCCCTTACCCATCAATGTTGTGGCTCACAATAGCCTCTCTTTGACCCCGTAGGAGAAGATAGCCCATAAAAATGGGAAAGGGCCAAGATGGGGGGTGGAGTCCCAGAGATTAGAGTCCTCACCCCTATGAGGAGTGAGCTTTGGACATTGCGGGGTTGTCCGAGGAGAGAGCAGTCACCGACAGAGAGGTCGGCCTATGTCAGAGAGGTGAGGATCCACTGACCCTTCACCCACATGACCGGTCTCAAGTGACATTGTTCATGTGAGACAAAATTATCCTTCCTTCTCACTGACCACATGTCTATTATCTTGCAGGATTGCCATCTGATGAGGCCGGGCTATCCGGAGTATTTTCCCCCCGCACCCCGCCATCCAAGAGAATGCCTCAGAGGCGAGCTCTGAGGAGACCACAGGCAAGGTATCACAGCTACCACCCGCACCTTCCACCAACACTGAGAACCACACCTTAGTGGGTGACATTAGTGGACAGGCTTCTGGGGTACAATGTGGTGAGCACCACTCAGTTGCTGATGCACATCAGGTGGAGGCAGGAACATCCAATGGAGACAGCATTCGGACACCTGCAGGATCCTCGCCCTCCTCCAGCATATTGCCCCGCTACAGTGTCAGATTGTGGAGGACACAGCAGACCACCACAAAGCAGGAGACCCTCTGGCGGAAGGGAGGGGGGGGGGGTAATGCTGGTGCTTGACCACCAGAGCGATCAAGGCATCAGAACCGCATTTTCAGCAGCCCGATGCTCTGTGACAGCACGGGTGGCAACGTGGGGCTCATTGTATTGGGTCTCCACCTCAGTCTCAGGCCTCTGCACTGGCATCATCAGCCATGTCCTAAGCTGATATCCCTTGTCCTCCCTTCAGCCAACCCGTCATCCTGGGCTGGTCCTTGAAGACACCGGGGATCTCGGTGTGCCACAGGATATAGATGTCATGCGTGCTCTCAGGGTAGCGGGCACACGTACATGATTCTGAGGTGGTGGTCGCACATGATCTGAACATTCAGGAAGTGCAACCTTTTCCTGTTAATATAGGGCACTCCCTGATGCGCCGGTGCTCGCAGGGTGACATGTGAGCCATCAATTGCCCTCTGGACCTGGGCCATCCCAGTGACGGCAAATTCTGCAGTCCGTGCATCTTGTTGGGCCTGGTGCAGGTTGAAGGTGACATAGCCTGATACCCGGGCATACACTCGGATTCACCTGCGGGTGGAAGATTGGGGTATGCTACACAGGACCCCACTCAAGCCCTGCAATGACCCTGTTACATAGAAGTTGAGGGCTGGGGTGACCTTCACGGCCACTGGGAGTGAGTATCCTCCTCTTTCACACGGTGCCATGTCCACAAGGACATGTCACAGGTGCCACACTGTCTCTCTTCTGAGACGCCGTCTTCTGCAGCATATAGTGTACGTCAGTTCATGGAGTGACCAACGATCCCTGGACACCTTGGGTCGTCACTGGCCTCCCTTTCTGGCTCCCTACTCAGCCTGATGGGCAGCCGGGTCTTCAGGGTGTGCAGCGGCCCCCTGCACATGGGGAGCCACCTCCAGCCTGCGTTGTCACTGCTGCCTTCTACGGGAGCTGGAGCTGGATGAACTTCGGGTTATTCAATAGGCAGAGGTGGTCATAGATAGAAGCTTCAGTGATGTAGTTACTCCGAAGAATAAAGATAGATGGGTGACGGTGAGAGGGGCTGGGAGGAAGCAGTCAGTACAGGGATCCCCTGTGGCCGTTCCCCTTAGTAACAAGTATACCGCTTTGGATACTGTTGGGGGGGACAACTTACCAGGGGTAAGCCATGGGGTACAGGTCTCTGGCATGGAGTCTGTCCCTGTTGCTCAGAAGGGAAGGGGGGAGAGGAGTAGAGCATTAGTCATTGGAGACTCCATAGTTAGGGGGATAGATAGGAGATTCTGTGGGAACGAGAGAGACTCGCGGTTGGTGTGTTGCCTCCCAGGTGCCAGGGTGTGTGATATCTCGGATCGTGTTTTCGGGATCCTTAAGGGGGAGGGTGGAGCAGCCCCAAGTCATGGTCCACATAGGTACCAACGACATAGGTAGGAAAAGGGATAGGGATGTAAGGCAGGAATTCAGGGAGCTAGGGTGGAAACTTAGATCTAGGACAGAGTTTTATCTCTGGGTTGTTACCCGTGCCACGTGATAGCGAGACGAGGAATAGGGAGAGAGAAGAGTTGAACACGTGGCTACAGGGATGGTGCAGGAGGGAGGGTTTCAGATTTCTGGATAATTGGGGCTCATTCTGGGGTCGGTGGGACCACTACAAACAGGATGGTCTACACCTGGACCAGAGGGGTATCAATATCCTGGGGGGGAAATTTGCTAATGCTCTTCGGGAGTGTTTAAACTAGTTCAGCAGGGGCTTGGGAATCTGAATTGTAGCTCCAGTATACAGGAGGTTGAGAGTAGTGAGGTCATGAGTAAGATTTCAAAGTTGCAGGAGTGTACCGGCAGGCAGGAAGGTGGTTTAAAGTGTGTCTTCTTCAATGCCAGGAGCATCCGGAATAAGGTGGGTGAACTTGCGGCATGGGTTGGTACCTGGGACTTCGATGTTGTGGCCATTTCGGAGACATGGATAGAGCAGGGACAGGAATGGTTGTTGCAGGTGCCGGGGTTTAGATATTTCAGTAAGCGTAGGGAAGGTGGCTAAAAGAGGGGGAGGGGTGGCATTGTTAGTCAAGGACAGTATTACGGTGGCAGAAAGGACGTTTGATGAGGACTCATCTACTGAGGTAGTATGGGCTGAGGTTAGAAACAGGAAAGGAGAGGTCACCCTGTTAGGGGTTTTCTATAGGCCTCCGAAAAGTTCCAGTGATGTAGAGGAAAGAATTGCAAAGGTGATGCTGGATAGGAGCGAAAGCAACAGGGTAGTTGTTATGGGGGACTTTAACTTTCCAAATATTGACTGGAAAAGCTATAGTTCAGTACTTTAGATGGGTCCATTTTTGTCCAATGTGTGCAGGAGGGTTTCCTGACACAGTATGTAGATAGGCCAACGAGAGGTGAGGCCATATTGGATTTGGTACTGGGTAATGAACCAGGACAGGTGTTAGATTTAGAGGTAGGTGAGCACTTTGGTGATAGTGACCACAATTCGATTACGTTTACTTTAGTGATGGAAAGGGATAGGTATATACCGCAGGGCAAGAGTTATACCTGGGGGAAAGGCAATTATGATGCGATGAGGCAAGACTTAGGAAGCATCGGATGGAGAGGAAAACTGCAGGGGATGGGCACAATGGAAATGTGGAGCTTGTTCAAGGAACAGCTACTGCGTGTCCTTGATAAGTATGTACCTGTCAGGCAGGGAGGATGGTCGAGCGAGGGAACCGTGGTTTACTAAAGCAGTCGAAACACTTGTCAAGAGGAAGAAGGAGGCTTATGTAAAGATGAGACATGAAGGTTCAGTTAGGGCGCTCGAGAGTTACAAGTTAGCTAGGAAGGACCTAAAGAGAGAGCTAAGAAGAGCCAGGAGGGGACATGAGAAGTCTTTGGCAGGTAGGATCAAGGATAACCCTAAAGCTTTCTATAGATATGTCAGGAATAAACGAATGACTGGGTGAGAGTAGGGCCAGTCAAGGACAGTAGTGGGAAGTTGTGCGTGGCGTCCGAGGAGATAGGAGAGGTGCTAAATGAATATTTTTTGTCAGTATTCACACAGGAAAAAGACAATGTTGTCGAGGAGAATACTGAGATTCAGGCTACTAGACTAGAAGGGCTTGAGGTTCATAAGGAGGAGGTGTTAGCAATTCTGGAAAGTGTGAAAATAGATAAGTCCCCTGGGCCGGATGGGATTTATCCTAGGATTCTCTGGGAAGCTTGGGAGGAGATTGCTGAGCCTTTGGCTTTGATCTTTAAGTCATCTTTGTCTACAGGAATAGTGCCAGAAGACTGGAGGATAGCAAATGTTGTCCCCTTGATCAAGAAGGGTAGTAGAGACAACCCCGGTAACTATAGACCAGTGAGCCTTACTTCTGTTGTGGGCAAAATCTTGGAAACGTTTATAAGAGATAGGGTGTATAATCACCTGGAAAGGAATAATTTGATTAGAGATAGTCAACACGGTTTTGTGAAGGATAGGTCGTGCCTCACTAATCTTATTGCGTTCTTTGAGAAGGTGACCAAACAGGTGGATGAGGGTAAAGCAGTTGATGTGGTGTATATGGCTTTCAGTAAAGCGTTTGATAAGGTTCCCCACGGTAGGCTACTGCAGAAAATACGGAGGCATGGGATTCAGGGTGATTTAGCAGTTTGGATCAGAAATTGGCTGGCTGGAAGAAGACAAAGGGTGGTGGTTGATGGGAAGTGTTCAGACTGGAGTCCAGTTACTAGTGGTGTACCACAAGGATCTGTTTGGGGCCACTGCTGTTTGTCAGTTTTATAAATGACCTGGAGGAAGGCGTAGAAGGATGGGTGAGTAAATTTGCAGATGACACTAAAGTCGGTGGAGTTGTGGACAGTGCAGACGGATGTTACAAGTTACAGAGGGACATAGATAAGCTGCAGCGCTGGGCTGAGAGGAGGCAAATGGAGATTAATGCAGAAAAGTGTGAGGTGATTCATTTTGGAAGGAATAACAAGAAGACAGAGTACTGGGCTAATGGTAAGATTCTTGGCAGTGTGGATGAGCAGAGAGATCTCGGTGTCCATGTACATAGATCCCTGAAAGTTGCCACCCAGATGGAGAGGGTTGTTAAGAAGGCGTACGGTGTGTTAGCTTTTATTGGTAGAGGGATTGAGTTTCAGAGCCATGAGGTCAGGTTGCAGCTGTACAAAACTCTGGTGCGGCCGCATTTGGAGTATTGCGTGCAATTCTGGTCGCCGCATGAGAGGAAGGATGTGGAAGCATTGGAAAGGGTGCAGAGGAGATTTACCAGAATGTTGCCTGGTATGGAGGGAAGATCTTATGAGGAAAGGCTGAGGGACTTGAGGCTGTTTTCGTTAGAGAGAAGAAGGTTAAGAGGTGACTTAATTGAGGCATACAAGATGATCAGAGGATTGGATAGGGTGGACAGTGAGAGCCTTCTTCCTCGGATGGTGATGTCTAGCATGAGGGGACATAGCTTTAAATTGAGGGGAGATAGATATAAGACAGATGTCAGAGGTAGATTCTTTACTCAGAAAGTAGTAAGAGCGTGGAATGCCCTCCCTGCAACAGTAGTGGACTCGCCAACACTAAGGGCATTCAAATGGTCATTGGATAGACATATGGACGATAAGGGAATAGTGTAGTTCGGCTTTAGAGTGGTTTCACAGGTCGGCGCAGCATCGAGGGCCTGTACTGCGCTGTAATGTTCTATGTTCTATGTTCTATCTGCCCACCTCGACTGCCACAAGCACGACGAGGACAGCCTTGCTGGGATCCACAGAAGCACACATAGTTATATCTGGAAGGAATTGGAGGAGAGACTGACAATCTGTTAGGGCTTCCATCCCAGGCCCTCAAATCCCCCAGGTCTCCCCCACTCTTACCATGACTGTTCTGCCTTTGCTCAGAGTGCCATCCAGCGAGTCAGTTGTGCTGACAAACCTTGCTCTGCACACTCGGTCCTGGCCACATCAGAAGCCCTTAGCCCCCCCCCCCCCCCAGACGTCTGCCAGCAACATTAGGGAGGCCGTGCTCAGCAATTTGCGCTCATCCACATACTTACCCTTTGTCCGTGAGAGGGCCCTCAGTGGTGAAGCCCTGCTCTTTAGTGCAACTACCTCTATGGTGCTGACGCTCCTCGAGTTCAGGCACATTGTTCAGGCATCAAAGTTTGCTGGGCATGCGATGCACTAATCATCCTCTGCTACATGGTATGTGTGTCTTTCAGGAGGTGCTCAAGAGTTAAGGAGCGTCATGAGCTCTCACAACTAACTAGGCTAATTCTTCATTTGAAATAGCCTTCAGCTATGAAGCTAGATGCGGCTCACAGTCAACGAGGGTGAAATTGACTTTCAGGCGAGAAGTTGCAACTGGGCTCTGTCCTGGAAAAGTTTGGTGGGACAGCCAGGCTGCAGCTGTGGTTGCCCGTGTTATGGGTCTCCACAATATTTAAAGATGGCTTGAAGGCCTCACAGACACAATCGCAAAATGGTTCACCACCCGCATATCGATTTTGTCCTCTCCCGCTATTCACCCAACATTCCCAGATCCGCGCCAGGCGCAACAAAGTCGCTGAATCATGCACGTGGAAACCGATGTTTGAGCTGTAAGGAGTCTATTTCTACATCATCCCATCAGTCAGTAATGGATTTGAATCTCCCTAAAGATGAAAAGATGGTAACCAGTTACCTACCATCCGACCCCTCATAAATACTTTTTGACTCTTTTAACTACTTATTTCTGTTCAAAGTAATTATGGGATCATTAGGACAATGCATCGAACTGTTTTTAAAGGTTCAATTTCATTCCTTTGAGATAAAATAGAAACAACAAGCAGTGATTTTATTGACTGTCAGAAATGCTGCAGATTATGCTGCAGTGTTATGCAATTTTCATGTGAATTATTTACTAAGTCTACTCAATAAATAATGTTACAGTGATGGGATTTTCCTTCGTCCCATACAATAAGCAATGAGCTAATGCCGATGACTTATGGCACAATTTTATTAGATTACAACTTAATTTTTACAGTGCGAAACACAATGATCCTGGAACAGAGTGCTTTTTAAACCAAGTTTGAGAGTAGGAAATTTGACGCAAGTTATCTCTCTGGTAAGTATTACTCAATCGGTAATTTAGTTTAACATTTAGAATATGACTGAGAATTTTAAGACTGCTAGCTAGTCAAGATAGCAGTCATGATTGAACGGCCTTGTTGCGGCCAACTCGGTGATGTAACGAGGCAATTCAATCTCACGAGATTCCTCTTGCGAGATTTGCAAGGCCTCGCAAGATCTAATATGATCTCGTGAGATGTCGCATTCTAGATCCAGATCAACATATTTAAATGAGCCAATATGTCTGCTCCAGATTATCCCGAGGCCCAGGAACTAACGGTCTCGCCTGGGAGACCTCACCAAGGCACTGTTTAACGCTGATCCACACTGACGTGGACCGGGCATAACAGCACCCTTCTGTTATGCCTGGTTCATGGGGGGGGGGGGCACCTAGGCCACTGGAGGCCCCAGGTGGTCGGTGTCTGGGCAGGCTGGCACCCTGGTACTCCTGCTAGCACCTGGGCACCTTGGCACTGCCACTTGTGTACCCTGGCAGTACACCCGGGCACTGCCAGGGTGCCCAGGTGACACTGCCAGGCTGACAGGGGCAATGCCAGCATGCCAGGCTGGCAGTGCCAAGGTGCCCAGGTGCCATGTCACCCGTGTCAGGGAGTGGGCACAGAGGTGCCCTGTCCTTAAGAGATGAGGTGAGGAAGGGCATCGGGGACCCCCTAAGAGGTAAGTTGGATGATCTGGAGGCTGCGGTAGGGTGGCTGAGGGGTTGAGAGATGTGGGTGCCAGTGCAAGAAGTGCGGTAAGTGCAGCCTAAGTGGGGCATCCTGCCGAGGCCCAAAAGTAAACAAAGTCCCGTTAGATGCTGGGATCGTTCTCAGTCGGCTGCAGGTGCCGAGAAGAACCCCACTATTCACACCCAAAACAGGACTCTGTTTCTTTTCCGTTAAATCGCACCCACCAAGTTAACCAACTTATTGTCAGTAACAGGTTAACCTTCAATCAGCTGAAAGTGGTCACCTGAATTAATGTTAATTCCTGTAGCAGAAAGCTGTTTTCACACTTGCGTGTGAGTCATAAGCACTCAATATAAGTTGGTACGGTTTGCCACAGCTGAGTGTAAAGTACAGAGTGATTGGGGAACAGTTCTCAATGAGCAGATTGCGAAAGTCAAGAGTTTGGGGGATTTGGTGCAGAGGGGGAAGGAAGTGTTGCTTTTTGTTTTACCTCCAGTAGCTGGTGTGATTTTGTTTTGTATTTATATTAATCTCTAACTGGCTATTACTTTTGTGAGGGAATAAGATATCACACAAAATATTTTTATAAAATATACATAGGCAAAGGTTCATTGCAATTTCTAAAATTTTAAAAACTGAACAAAGATCTTTAAAATGGTTGAAATTGTGTCTGTCTGCGACCCCTACACCTCCACCCTACCCCACACCTCCACCCAACCGCACACCTCCACCCTACCCCACACCTCCAACCTACCCCCACACCTCCACCCTACCCCACACCTCCACCCTACCGCACACCTCCACCCTACCCCACACCTCCACCCTACCCCCACACCTCCACCCTACCCCACACCTCCACCCTACCGCACACCTCCACCCTACCCCCACACCTCCACCCTACCCCACACCTCTACCCTACCGCACAACTCCACCCTACCCCACACCTCCACCCTACCCCACACCTCCACCCTACCGCACAACTCCACCCTACCCCCACACCTCCACCCTACCCCACACCTCCACCCTACCCCACACCTCCAACCTACCCCCACACCTCCACCCTACCCCACACCTCCACCTTACCGCACAACTCCACCCTACCCCACACCTCCACCCTACCGCACACCTCCAACCAACCCCCACACCTCCACCCTACCCCACACCTCTACCCTACCGCACAACTCCACCCTACCCCACACCTCCAACCTTCCCCCACACCTCCACCCTACCCCCACACCTCCACCCTACCCCACACCTCTACCCTACCGCACAACTCCACCCTACCCCACACCTCCACCCTACCCCACACCTCCACCCTACCGCACAACTCCACCCTACCCCACACCTCCACCCTACCCCACACCTCCAACCTACCCCCACACCTCCACCCTACCCCACACCTCCACCCTACCGCACAACTCCACCCGACCCCACACCTCCACCCTACCCCACACCTCTACCCTACCGCACACCTCCACCCTACCGCACACCTCCACCCTACCCCACACCTCCACCCTACCCCCACACCTCCACCCTACCCCACACCTCTACCCTACCGCACACCTCCACCCTACCCCACACCTCCACCCTACCCCACACCTCCACCCTACCCCACACCTCCACCCTACCCCCACACCTCCACCCTACCGCACACCTCCACCCTACCCCACACCTCCACCCTACCCCACACCTCCACCCTACCCCCACACCTCCACCCTACCGCACACCTCCACCCTACCCCCACACCTCCAACCTACCCCCACACCTCCACCCTACCGCACACCTCCACCCTACCGCACACCTCCACCCTACCCCACACCTCCACCCTACCCCACACCTCCACCCTACCCCCACACCTCCACCCTACCCCACACCTCCACCCTACCGCACACCTCCACCCTACTGCACACCTCCACCCTACCCCCACACCTCCACCCTACCCCACACCTCCACCCTACCGCACACCTCCACCCTACCCCACACCTCCACCCTACTGCACACCTCCACCCTACCCCCACACCTCCACCCTACCCCCACACCTCTACCCTACCCCACACCTCCACCCTACCCCACACCTCCACCCTACTGCACACCTCCACCCTACCCCCACACCTCCACCCTACCCCCACACCTCCACCCTACTGCACACCTCCACCCTACCCCCACACCTCCAACCTACCCCCACACCTCCAACCTACCCCCACACCTCCACCCTACTGCACACCTCCACCCTACCCCCACACCTCCAACCTACCCCCACACCTCCACCCTACCCCCACACCTCCACCCTACTGCACACCTCCACCCTACCCCACACCTCCAACCTACCCCCACACCTCCACCCTACCCCACACCTCCACCCTACCCACACACCCCCACCCTTCCCCCACACCTCCACCCTACCGGACACCTCCACCCTACCCCCACATCACCACCCTACCCCCACACCACCACCCTAACCCCACACCTCCACCCTACCCCCACACCTCCACCCTACCCCACACCTCCACCCTATCCCCACACACACACCCTACCCCCACACCTCCACCCTACCCCCACACCTCCACCCTACTCCACACCTCCACCCTATCCCACACCTCCACCCTACCCCACACCTCCACCCTACCCCACACCTCTAACCTATCCCCACTCCTCCACCCTACCCCCAAACCTCCACCCTACCCCCACAACTCCACCCTACCCCCACACCTCCACCCTACCCCCACAACTCCACCCTACCCCACACCTCCGCCCTACCCCACACCTCCACCCTACCCCCACACCTCCACCCTACCCCACACCTCCACCCTACCCCACACCTCCACCCTACCCCACACCTCTAACCTATCCCCACTCCTCCACCCTACCCCCACACCTCCACCCTACCCCCACAACTCCACCCTACCCCCACACCTCCACCCTACCCCCACACCTCCACCCTACCCCCACACCTCCACCTACCCCACACATCCACCCTATCCCCACACCTCCACCCTTTCCCCACACCCCGACCCTACCCCCAAACCTCCACCCTACCCGCACACTTCCACCCTATCCCCACACCTCCACCCTATCCCCACACCCACACCCTACCCCCACACCTCCACCCTATCCCCACACCTCCACCCTATCCCCACACCTCCACCCTACCCCCACACCTCCAACCTACCCGCACACCTCCACCCTACCCCACACCTCCACACTACCCCCACACCTCCAACCTACCCCCACACCACCACCCTATCCCCACACCTCCACCCTACTCCCACACCTCCACCCTACCCCACACCTCCACCCTATCCCCACACCTCCACCCTACCCCACACCTCCACCCTATCCCCACACCCCCACCCTACCCCCACACCTCCACCCTACCCCCACACCCCCACCCTACCCCCACACCTCCACCCTATCCCCACACCTCCACCCTACCCTCACACCTCCACCCTACTCCACACCTCCACCCTACCCCCACACCTCCACCCTACCCCCACACCTCCACCCTACCCCCACACCTCCACCCTACCCCACTCCTCCATCCTATCCCACACCTCCACCCTGTCCCTTAACCCCAGCTAACCTTTTTGGACACGAAGGACAATTTAGCATGGCCAATCCACCTATCCTGCACATCTTTGGGCTTTGGGAGGAAACAGGAGCACCTGGAGGAAACCCACGCAGACACGGGGAGAATGTGCAGACTCTGCACAGACAATTGCCCAAGCCGGGAAACAAACCTGGGACCCTGGAGCTGTAAACTGTGCTAACCACTGTGCTACCGTGCTACGATGTTGCAACAGAGCACAGCCCTGGGCTTCCACCCAGGAGACCCTGGCGGTGTCCAGCCCATCTGACACCCCCCTCCTTGTGAGCGAAACACCTCCAGCCCCACACACCGAGCAGGGCAGCACTGTAAGAACATAAGAACTAGGAACTGGAGTAGGCCATCTGGCCCCTCGAGCCTGCTCCGCCATTTAATGAGATCATGGCTGATCTTTGTGGACTCAGCTCCACTCTCCGGCCCGTACACCATATCCCCGAATCCCTTTATTCTTTAGAAAAGCATCTATCTTTTTCTTAAACACGTTTAAAGAAGGAGCCTCAACTGCTTCACTGGGCAAGGAATTCCAGAGATTCACAACCCTTTGGGTGACAGCAACTGGTGGGGGGTCTCCCAGGCCATTATTGGTGTGTTGTAACATCCATGTTGCCCAAAAGCAGGCCGGGTCCTCAAGGTTCCGGTCCCCCAGGGGGGCGCTCGTCAAGGTCAGCTCAGGCAATAGGGAATGGAAGTCAACAGATCTCAGCTGTGGATCCTGGGGATGCACCTAGACATAGGGAGAAGGCTGGGGAAGACTAAGAAACGATAGGCACTAGTGGGCATGGATGAACCTAGGCACTATAGAGAACAGACACCATTGTAATAAATAGCTAGCATTAAAAATCACTTTGATCACCCATAAAGAGCCTCCATAATGTCATGTCATGGCGCCATGCTCCACAAACCTCTGCACAAACTCGGCGACTCCTCCCTGTGCGGTGTGAGAACGGCAGCGCAATGTCTCTCCCACCTCCCACAGGCAGTAATGCTGCATTGCTCCTGGCACAGGCCCCCAAGCACCACCCGCCCAACCCCCCCCCCCATCCGTGGAATGTCTCTGTCCCCCATACCAACTCCAGCCTCTCATGTGTGCCAGCTGTCTCTAGTTATGAGGATGCCATCCGTAAAAACCTGTCAGAGCTTGCCCACGTCGCCAAGAGGTGACAAAACACCAGGACTCCTGACCTCGGAGGAGGCAGTATCAGCTGAGGTGTGTTTTGCTTTTTCTGGGCGTTGGAACATACGTGGCTGGTAGTGTTTCCTCCGAGGCTTTGTCAACTGTGAGGGGGGTAGTCCCCGGTGGGAGAACACGCTAATGAGATTATAAATCTCAACCTCAGGGAGGGTCCTAGGAACCCCTCCTCAACCCTCCTCTACCTGGCAAGACCCTGTGGGCCTGACCGCTTGAAATGCCAAACTGGCACTGGAGGCCCAGGCAGTTCCCCTGGCACCTTGTCAGTGCCAAGGTGCCCAGGTGCCAGGGGAGTGCAAGGGTGGCATCCTGCCCTTTCCCCGATGACCCGTGGGTGAATAATGGCCTGGGAGACCCCCCACCAGTTGCTGTTACAACTGGTCTACGTTTGTGTGGACCAGTACTGAACGGCAGTCTGGTGAGGTCTCCCAAGCGCGGTCAGCGAGTTCCGGGTGCTGGGTGAATCCGACCATAAAACTTATTTAAATATTGAGGATTATGCCCAGCAAGGATGAGATCCAGGTCAACTTGGATGACCCAAGCAGAGCCATTGCCCTGCGTGCAACCCGATTTGGGGCTCACGTGTGATTCACCTGTTGAGCCCAGATCCCTGCCGGGCACAACAGGATCGTTGAATCGCGCCCAAAGATACAGCATGGCAGTAGCTGCTGAATTTGGCTGTGACAGAGGGTCAGTAGCTCAGTTGAGGTTGAGATTTTCTTGTTGTTTGATGCTTTGAGCTCTAATCCTCTCCCCTACCAATTAGTGCACATTGACAGCAGTAAGAGAAGGTGGAGCAGGATTTGTATTTCTGTTCATAGTCAACTATGAACCTAAAATTCACTCCCATGCTGCCAGATTCCATGATGTCACGTCTGCCGACGTCTCTGGGATATGTTCAGCCAGAGGTGTCAACCCTGCTTTGTACTGTAGGGTGTAATGTGCACACATTCTGTCCTCACATCAGTCTATTTCTTACCATCACTCGGCCTTAACACCTCAGGAACATCAACAGCCCAAATCAGTATCTGGAGTACAGCTGGATTTCACCTCCGTTTCTGTTGTTAGGCTGTTGTTCTACCCGATTAGGTTGTTGTTCTATTGTTTCTCTTCTTTGTACATCTGAAACGTATGTGAGATCAGTAGGTGGTAATTCAGCAATAACGTCTTTTCCAGTTTTGAGATCTGGTTTTCCCAAGTCAGATTTATTTTCTGCCGTGCTTTCACAGGGCATTCTGGGAGCTGTTTTTGGTTAACCTTCGGACAAGTCAGTTCGCGCATCAGGTTCTTCCTGAACCTGAGGTCGCTGATATCCTCACCAGAATAGGAGGCAGATAGGTAGCCTGGTCACCTCACTCAATGACATTCTGGTCGCCTCCACATTCGTCAACCACCCTCTCTTTGAAGAGACGTACAATTTCTGGAAATTCCCCCTGCAGCTGAAGTGTGGAATATTTTCCAGGAGGCCTGGCTCAAGCTGGCCTGGCCCGACTTGGGTTTCTAACTCCATAGGTGACTCAGGAAGCTGCAGCTCTATACAAGCTTCTCTGCTTAATAAAGAGCAATCTTGCTTCTGAGTAAGGTGCTCACATCATAACAATGGCAATGAATAATACCGTTGACTGCTCCTTCTTCATTCTGGGCCTCATTTTTAGCATGTGTGTTGATACTTTCGTCACTCACAAATTTGAGTCAGGGGTCTGGCTCCGCAAAGATTCTCCAAAAGTAATAATCTTTATTGTCACAAGTAGGCTTACATTAAAACTGCAATGAAGCCTGATCTGCAATGAAGTCTTATCATCTCAGGTTAAAAATTTGTTCTGATTCTGTAGCTCAGCCTGTCTCACTAATTGCACCAACTTGGCAATATTAAATCTATCCTGGTCTTGGGAAAATCAGATCAGGCTTCATCAAGCACTTCCATCACAATCCGATCTCAGATGAGTTCACCCTTTGGAATCCCAAACTTGCAGTTATCAGCCAATTGTTACTGCTCCATCTCTCTCTGAGCTCCGACCACATGATCTGACATGCACTGATGATGTATATTAGCTATTAGTATAATAGCTATTAACACTTCATACTGCACCTGTCTCTGGCAGCCATTCCTCTTCTTCTTGCTCCTCCTTGCAGTCCTGGCAGTGCCCACGAGTGAACCCTGGCACTGCCGGGACTCCTGGAGCTGCCCGCTGGTCAGATTGGCTGGCTGCTCTCAAGGGTGGTCCCACTCTCACCTTTATAGCCCCCTGGCAGGATATTATGGCTGAACTTCCTGGTGTGTCGGCTGTGGGCCGACTTTCCTTCTGTGGTGTTGGGTGGAGGGAGGGGTCCATGCTCCCAACCCTATAACCCACCCCGATGTCGACAATTTAAAATTCCCATGATAGAAAAGTGTTAATTCTTCATTCCGCGCCTCTCCCCTTTCTTCCCACATTCCTGTCAGGACAATGATATCATCAAGGTTCGAGTCTCACACAGTGTAAGGAATTGTGAGTCAGGCATACATCTTAACCATTCTTTTGGTTTTAATGCATTGCCCCATAGTGCCATCTCAGAGGAAGGTGATATGAAAAAGAATCCATTCTTTGAAAGTGGTGAATCCTGCCCATCTGTTATATGCTGCAATGCAAAATAATCATCATTGAACAATCCTATATGGCTGAACAATAGGGGGCCTTTATTCCAGGAGGACATTGGAGAATATGGTCAATAGACTGTAATGTAAAACAATCATCAGTCCACACTCCAATAACAGTCAAACAACAGGGGTCCTTCACTCCAGTAAGATGGTCTAAAATATTACCTGTAGCAAAGAGTTATTTGATTCTTTTGCGATGTAACTCGGACAGTTAGGAAATAATTCACAACATCAAGCAGTTGCTATTCTCTTTGAAGCTAGAGTTTTCTTTCTGCAAGACATACATAATTGGGACAATATCAACATTTAACATTTTTTTTTGTGAAGCCAATTGTATGCACTCACACCCACTGGGATTTAAATTGACACTGCCTCACCTCATTTCACTATGGATCTTTAACAGATACGGACGGCAAAGAAGTTTATCCTAAATGTCTGGGCCATATTCGAAATAAAGTCCCAGGAGTGAAAAAGCAGTGTTCTCACATTCTGAATTACGTTCTGCATTACTTATTTTTCCATCAAAAAAATGTGAATTTTCAGCTTCTCTGTCTAGGATAGACCAAATCCATGTCCGAGACATGAAAGGATAGATTTCTATATTAGTTTTTCAGAGTCTCTGCTCTGTTTGGATGCTCAGCACCACAGCAAATAGAAACAGCAAGGCTGTTATTCTGTTACCTGTAACTTACTTTCCTTTCTGCACTTGATATTGTGCAGGCTGTAGGAAACCTGAACACTGCAACAAAATGAAATCCTCTTGGTGTGTCAACTTGACATTTTCCAGCAACCTTCTTCATCCTCAATCCTGGAGGACCTTATGGGGAAAATCCTCATTCGGGTAACACCCCAGCATGCGCTGGGATGACTCCAGCACACGCTGGCGCTCCCGCGCATGCGCCAACTCGCGCCGGCTGGCGGAGGCCCTTCGGCACTGGATGGCGTGGCGCCAAGCCCCTTCCCCGACTGGGTTCTCTGGTCCCCTCAGCCGTGTGTTTCTCGGCAGCGCTGTTCACTGGTGGCGGGATTATCTCTTCCCGCCACTTGTCAATGGGATTTTCCAATGAAGCTGCCCTACGCTGCCGGGAAACTTGCCAGTGGGAAAAAAGAATCCCAACGGTTCGAGAATTCCGGCCTGAGATTATGGGGGCGGGATTCTCCGACCCCCCCGCCGGGTCGGAGAATCACCGGGGGGTGGCGTGAATCCCGGCCCCGCCGGCTGCCGAATTCTCCGGCGCCGGGGCGGGAATCACGCTGCGCCGGTCGGCGGCTGCTGGCAGCGGCACCCCCGGCGATTCTCCGGCCCACGATGGGCCAAGTGGTCGCCCGTTTTCGGCCGGTCCCGCCAGCGTAAATTAGAGTAGGTACTTACCGGTGGGACATGGTGGCGCGGGTGGCCTCCGGGGTCCTCGGGGAGGCGCGGTGGGATCTGGCTCCGGCAGGTGCCCCCACGGTGGCCTGGCCCGCGATTGGGGCCCACCGAACTGCGGGCGGGCAATTGCGGTGGGGGCACTCTATTCCTCCGCGTCGGCTGCTGTGGTCCCCCGCCATGGCTGAGGCGGAGAAGATCCGCCCCTGCGCATGCGCTGCGATGACGCCAGCAGATGCTGGCATTCCCGCGCATGCATCAACTCGTGCCGGCTGGCGGAGACCCTTCGGCGCCGGATGGCGCGGCGCCAAGCCCCTTCCCGCTGGCCGGTGCGGCGCAAGCCACTCCGGTGCCGGTCTAGCCCCTGAAGGTGCAGAATCCTCTGCACCTTTGGGGCGGCCCGACGCCGGAGTGGTTCACGCCACTCCTTCCCGCTGGAGTTGCACGCCCCGTCGATTCCCGGAGAATCCCGCCCTGGGTGTCCTGTGCCATGCTGGTGATGCATTTCATGTTGAATTCAAACTCCGTGTGCACATATGAGTATGCAAACCTCTATGTTGTATATTTACACGTTTAGAGTGTGTCTTTTGCCCTTTCTCAGGCAGTGTAAAGGATACCATGACACTATTGAAGAAGATTAGAGTTCTCCTGCTGTTCTCGTCAACAGTTAACCTTAACCAAAATACTAAAATATATTGTTTGGCCATTTATCCTGTTGCTATTTGTGGGCCATTGCTGTGCACAATTTGGCTGCTGTGTTTTCACATAGATTTTCACAAAGTCCTATACTTCCCAAAGCATTTTACAGGAAATGGAGTACTTTTTGGAAGTGCTGAAGCTGTGAAAGATTGATACAAGATTTTTCAATCTAGTTCAATGTTCTTCCACTACAGGCTTGGTGAGATGTATTGCTAACGTAGATGACAGTGAAAGTTTCAGACCATTGAGGCATAAGAGAGAGGTGAGTTGAAAGCAATATAAAATAATGGGCTGGATTTTGCAGTCAGCGATGCAGCAAAGGTGTTCACTGCTGACCTGAAAGAAAAATTTTCACAAAGATATGGTGATGTCTGTAGCATGGAATTCCCTTTTCCTGGTATAAGTCTGAATCAGGTGTAGAATTTACAGTGCAGAAGGAGGCCATTCGGCCCATCAGTCTGCACCGGCACTTGGAAAGAGCACCCTACTTAAGCCTACATCTCCACCCTATCCCCATAACCCTGTAACATCACCTAACCTTTTGGACATTAGGCCGCGTGAGGCAAATATTGTGGCTAGCACCAGGCACCCAGCGGAATGCCATGCTCCAGTGCCCTGACAGTGGCGTAAATGAATTCTACTCCACATGTACAGATAATGGGCCCAACCCAGTATTCTTCTGGACTCCCGCAATGTGACCCTTCCAGGAACGGCGTATCCAAGCACAGACTGCCACTGCCGTAACCTGCAAGGCAGGCTACGGCATACCCCACTGACCACCCACCGTGGCCCTTGGTTGTGCACAGTGACACCTGGCGCATGGGTTCCCCCCCCCCTCCCCCACACGATCCTCCCACCCCCCAACACCTCCCTCCACCCCAGCAGCAAACCCCCACCCTAACTGCCCCCCTCTCTCTACCCCCCCCCTCCCCCAACCGCACACCTCCCTTCGGCAGGGCATCACTCGGCCCACACAAGGGAAATTCCCATGGTAACTCCTAAATGAGGGCACCGGACAGGAGCCATTGAGTGTACTGCTGGCATGGGTAGCGCCAGCCACAAATTCTGCTGCCGGCAGGGAAGGGTGCGAGGGCCCGTGGTGCCGGGTAGCGACGGGGACAAGGGTGCAATGCAGAGGGCAGATTGCCAAGTGAAAAGGCCCGGTGTTGGGATGGGGCTGGGGGGGGGGGGGGGGGGGGGGGGGGGGGACGACAAGTGGAAGCAGGGGCTGCAGTCTAGGCCGGGGCCACCGTGTATTCCGTTGGAACTGGTTGGACATGGAGCTACGCATCATGCTAACATGTCTGCCTTTCACCCTCTGCAGACAATGGACTTTGCAGCCTGCCCCAGAGGAACAGGAGCCAGCCGGTGAGGAAGGAGAGCCGGCAGCTCAACAGACTGAGGAGGTGGTGAGAAGGAGGTGGTGCCTGATGCCTCGAGTGTACTGGCAGCGCCTGTCATTTGAGGACCTGCCGGACTGAGCATGTCGTCGAAGATTCCAGCTGAGCAGGGGGTCAGTGCGACGTGTCTGCTGGATCATGGTGCACCCGGCACCGCAGCGGTATGGGGGAGGCACCTGCTCTCGGTGGCCAGCAAGGTGACAGTTGCCCTGAACCTTTATGCCAAGGGGTCCTTCCAGGCACTGAGTGGGGACCTTCCCATAATCTCATAGAACATGGTGCACAGGTGCATCCACGCCATCACAGGGACCCTGTATGTCTACTCGGCACAATATATCAAATTCAATGTGGACCGAAGCCACCAGGATGCCCTGGCAGCGGGGTTCGCTGCCATCGTTGGGATGCCCTCGGTCCCGAAGGTGATAGAATCGTAGAATCATAGAATTTACATAGCAGAAGCAGGCCACCTGGCCCATCAAGTCTGCACCGGCCCCTACAAAGAGCATCCCACTGAAGCCCACATATCCACCCCATCCCCATAACCCAGTAACACCAACTTAACATTTTTTGGATGCTAAGGGCAATTTAGCATGGCCAATCCACCTAACCCGCACATCTTTGGACTGTGAGAGGAAACCGGAGCACCCGTAGGAAACCCACGATCAATGGATGCATGTGACCCTTTGGGAATTGGCCCATGACAGGTCGCTCTTCACAAATCAAATGAGGTTCCACTCGATGGACATGCAAATGATGTGTGACCATGAGCTGCACATCATGCACATCTGCGTCCAATACCTGGGCAATGTGTATGACGTCTTCATCCTGGAACACTCAACGGATCCTGACACCTTTGAGGCGCTCCTCCGGGTGAGTGGTTGGCTCTTGGACAACAAGGGTTATCCACTGCGGTTGTTGCTGAAGAAGCCTATCTGGAGGCCGCAGACCGACACGGAGACCCACTACAACGACGCCCATGCCGCGACCAGTGCCATGATCGAGCGGTGCTTCGGAATCCTGAAGATGTGGCTCAGGTGCCTGGACCTCTCTCAACATCTCCCCATAACGTCACGCAGCAGAGGGGAAACGTGCTGGTGGAGGGGGGTCAATACCAGGCCTCGTCCAATGAGGAGGATGTGGAAGAGGGTCAGGAGGGCAGGGCATGAGGCTGGGGCAGGCACAGGAGGCCGCATGAGATGCTCTAATCATCTCCAGGTTCACTGATTAGGGGGCCTGGCCGATGGTACGGAATCCCATCCCACAACCTGCAATCGCCTCCACCCCACCCCCCAGCTGACCGCCCCCTCCAGTGACCACCTGTCCTACACCAACCTCCCTCCCGTCCCACCCCTGCAACCCCCTCTGTGTTTCCTACCTGTGGCTGCGGGCCCTGGGTTGGAAGTAACAGCGGGCCTGGTCCGTGGGATAGAGGATGATGACAGCCCACTCTGCGATGAGCTCTGGTGCTCCCTGTCATTTGACAACGTCTGACTCCTGCCCACAGGAGCATTTTCCAGCCACCTGGGTAATCCCTGCATGTGAGCTGGCCATCCCATTACTCGGTCCCACTGAACCCTTGGAGTGCCGGTGGTGGGGACAGGATGTGAGGTGGGGGGCTGGGTGAGAGGGAGGGGTAGGCACGGGGTACCGGGACGATGTGTGTGTTCTGACCTAGGGTCCTGGCTCATGACCACCGCCACCTTTCGCCCATCTACCCCCCCCCAACCCCCCCCACAGTACCCCCTCTGCAGCCAACCCAGCTCAGCTCATCCCTCACACCCTGCTGACAGAGCACTGAGGCAGGTTGGAACTTTTATGCACAAGTGTTTATTTTACAAAGAATGTGTGAACATCTCTATAATGGTGTGTGCCCTAGCCTCTAATGTTATCCTTTGTGCTGCGCCCATGTCATCTTACCTGGTATCTACCTTTCTGACCTTAAGGCCCTATCGCAACATCTAGGTGGATCTCCAGGCGGTACATCAGGAGTGGAGGTGGCCTGCTGAGATTCCCGCCCTGTGAGCTGGGTCCCCTTGGTGGCTGGCCTCTGGAGCAACTGGGCCTGGATGGACCCGGTTGTCGCTCGGGTGTCCCAAGTGGCATGGTGCCATCCTATTCTGCCCGCTGCCCCTTGAATTTGCCAGGAACAGAAGGGGGGAATCGTGACATGTGGTGTTCCAACACTTCCCCTTTCAGAGTCACCGGCACGAACCCATCACCTCCTCCTCCCTCGGGGTGCCCGATGGCCCAAGGGCTACTCCGTGGGATGGGGGTGCGCTGAGGGCGACTTCCAAGGGCTCCCCCATCGCCTGGCACCACCATCACCTGGCACCACCAGTCCTGGAGGCCCGCTCTCATCTCGCTCGTGCCATGGAGCACATGGATTGGGCCACCTCCCTCTGGGACTGGCTTAGGTTAGCCAGCACCTGGGCAATACTGATGAAAATCGCTTATTGTCACAAGTAGGCTTCAATGAAGTTACTGTGAAAAGCCCCTAGTCGCCACATTCCGCCGCCTGTTCGGGGAGGCTGGTACGCCCTCAACCATAACCCACTGTGACTGAGCCAAGCTCTGCAGCGCTGCTGCAATGTCCAGGTGGCCTTTGTACATAGCTGCATGTGACAGGGCAGCCCTGTACTGTGCCTTGGCCATCGCCCGCACAGAGTGCCCCAGGCCTTAGACATCCTGACCTATGGCCGATACCTTCGCCCCCAAGGCCTCCTGTGCGGACACCACCCGTTCAGTGTTGGCCTCGGTGGCATGCATGGTCGATACTGCCTCCTGCCCCTGCAGGGGGTTGGACTCCTCCAACTGCATGTGCAGACGCTGGATGGTTGCTGACAGCCCCTTATGTGGTCCCTGGCTCTGTATCTGCACCTCCAGTGTCAACGGGCCGACCTTTCCAGAAGCCCGAGACCCATCTGGATGGCAGCTAGTCCCTGGGATCAGGCTGCCCTCCGACTGCCTGCCCCCTTGGGAATTCATACCTGTACCTGATGTACTACAGGAGCCTGTCCACTAATATGCCAACCGAGGTGAGTGTCTCTAGGATGATGGAGGGTGTTGAAGACAGCTGTGACAGGAGGTCAGTGTCGTCGCCAGATTTATGCTCTGGGGTGTCTCAGGCTGGCATTTGGGGGCTCTCCTTGCAATCCGTCATCTCCTTGTCGCTGGAATCTGCTTGGGGTTGGGGGTCAGGTGCGGGGGACACCTGGTCGCCAGGTGATCCTTCAAGACACAAGACATAACTCATGATTGATTGGCGGGTTGCGGTGGTGGGTGGTAGTGAGGAGGTGGTTGAGGGGTGGTGTGGGAGTGTGAGGGGTGATGATTTTTGATTTGATTTATTATTGTCACATGTATTAGTATACAGTGAAAGGTTATTGATTTGGGGGTGGTGTGGGTGTGGTGAGGGGATAGTGTGAGGTGGTCTGGGGGGCTGGCTTGGTAGAGGGGTATATATCCCTATAACCCCATATCCCCACGGATGGCATGGGAAACTGCAACCCAGCGGGACCTCACTTGGTTGCCCGATGCTGACCTCCACCTTGGCGACTGCCCTCTCTCCGGGCACATCAACCTGCTGCAGTAAGAGGCCACAGGTCCGGCGGTCCCCCTCCGGTATTCTCTCTCTCACGGCGGTTGTGGGCCACCTGTTCCTGAGGGTAGGGGACAGGTAAAGCACAGAATGAGACAGTCCGATGTGGGAGGAACAGGGGGTGGGAAGCTGGTGGCCTTCGTGGCCAGCGCACCCAGTCATGACATCCGGTACGGGTGTTGGCATGTGGTGCAGGTGGGGAGAACGCACACTGCCAGCGAGTGTGGCTCGGTCACCCTCCAGGTGGGGGCGGGGGTCGTTGGTTATGGGTGTTTGGGTTTGGGGTTGGTGCCAGGGGCACACTGCTGCCTACTCATCCTGGCTGCCCTGAGGAGACTTTTTCCGGCAATGCTGACTGGTCCTGGCAGTGGGCCCATGGCCTCTGCCACCTGCACCCAGGCCCGGTGTACGGCGGCTGGTGGCAGCCCCCTTCCCACCCCAGGAAACAGGGTGGCCCATTCTCCTCCATAGCGTGCAGCATGGTCCCCAGCTCATCATCCACAAACCAGCGTGCCGCTCTCTGTGCTGACATCTTGTTGGCTGGGATGAGTGCCTGTGTGTGTGTGGGGAATGGAGTACTAATATGCGGCTGCAGCTTGTCAGCCTCTTGAGTGGTAATCCTGACCCTGGTGAATCGGACGCTGTTTTTCATTCAGATCGATCGTGTTCCACATGGCGCCAGTGCTAGCCCATTAATGGCTGAGGAATTGATCTGGGTCCGGCCCCAATTTAGTTGTCGTTGAAGTCCAACAATTAAATCCCAGCGTAAACAATTAGCTTCTGAAACGGATAATCCCACCCATGGTGTTTTGATAGTTTGTGAATTGATGGGAATGTAAGGTATAGCATTTTGTTCTAATTTAATTAAAATGTTATTATTCAAAGAGTTACTCTGTTATAACTCCTGAATCATTCCTGTTCAGAGTTTTTGGACCAGGTAATGTTATTTGCACAGTCATTATATAAATGATTGTGCAATGGAACCAAGCACAAATGTGAAACAAAGATGAATTATGTGGTAGAAGCTCGAAAGGGGGTATACACTTTTTTCAATAAGACCACTTTGTTTCAAAAAAGATCATACGCAAAACCAGGAAAGGTTGTTTTATGTGTGTGAACAAGCTTTCCACCGCTCTTCCAAATCCAGGGAATTTCCTGGGCCAGCAGGTTCTGATGGCATGATCGCTGTTTTATAGGAACAGGAATAGGCCATTCAGCCCATTGATACTGCTTCACCGTTCAATACGGTCATAGCTTCAATGCCTTTTACACCCTCTACCCCCATATCCCTTTAAGTTATTGTTAATCAGAAACCCACCAATCTCTGCTTTAATCATATTCAATGACTGAACTTCCACAGCCCTCTGGAGGGTGGATAATTCCCAAGATTCACAACCCCCTGAGTAAAGACATTTCTCCTCATCTCGGGGAAGTGACTTCCCCCTAATTCTGAAATTGTTCTCGACTCCCCAACCAAGGTAACCACCTTCCCTACATCTAACCTGACTACGCCTTTAAAGTTTTATGAAAGCTCAAAAGTTTAAGGGGGCCAGAATGAAAACTGCTAAACTGAGAAAAATGAAGACGTGTTCTTGGTTACCAATTCTATCTCCAAGAATATGATTAATGCAGAAGTTAACTTTCTTAGAAGGAAGTGGGCTGGGGGGTAAGTGCACTCATGCAAGGAAGAAAAATCTCTGATGTGGGGCACAGGAAAACAAATGGGAGAACTACTAAACCACATGAATGTGAAATCTTTACCGCCTATTTTGCACAGAATGGTGGGATATGTTGGGTGGGATTCTCCGGTCTCCGACGCCGAAATCGAGTTCGGCGATCAGCTGGAGAATCCCAATTTGCGCCGAAATTGGGGGCGGCGCCACTTTTGCAATGCTCCGCCCTCTCAAAATCGCGAGTACGCCGCAAGCCCTATGGACGGCTTCAGAACGAGTTACCTGAGGCCCTCCCCTGATGCTCCACTTCCGATGGGCCGAGTTATCGATGGCATGGAACAACTTATCCTATTATTTTTGTGAACCCGGCATGGCGGCTGTGGACTGAGTCCAGTGCCACCACAGTCGATGGGGGAGCCGTTCCGCGGGCAGGGGTGCTTTGGTGGGGTCTGGGGTACTGGTGGGGTGCGGTCTGGGGGTGGCGAGCCTGGTCAAAGGGGGGCAGTTTTTGGCAGGCAGTGTCCGCGTGCGGCCGGCGCTATGTTGCATGGCACAGCGACCGCCGTGCGCATGCGTGGCCACGGATCCGGCAATTCTCCAGCTGTATCCGCAGGTAAAGCTTTATGCTGCGTGCCTGCTAGCCCCCTACCAGACGGAGGATCAGTGCAGCTTTTGCACTGTTTATTTGGACGTAAAATGCCACTGTTCCCACCCCGGCGTCGGCATTTAGTCTTCCAATCAGAGAATCCAGCCCGGTATTAGCAAATCCAATTTTGAAATTCATGAAATCTATTAATTAAATCTATTACATCACCATATCATTTGCATTACATCACCCCATCAGTTCCATTACATCACTCTATCATTCCTAACCTTGGCCCGAATTCTCCGGTGGTTACGATTCACTTTTCCCACCGGCAGCGTGGCCCTGCCCACTGGTTTCCCAGCGGAGTGGGGTGGATACAATGGGAAATCCCAATTACAAGAGGCGGGTCGATAGAACCCCGCCACCAGCGAACAGCGCACAGCCGATAAACACGTGACTGGGGACTAGAGTATCCAGCCTTTAGCTTCATTGGAGCTACCTTGTTAACTGAAGACATGTTCTTAGTAATGATATCCACTGCAGCGCGTAGACCGATGTCATGTATGATGTCTTGTGACATGAATCAGTGGGAAATTTTGGGTAGTACACAGGTTTAATATCAATTGTCCACTTAAGAGTCCCAATTGATGCCCAGGCAGGAAGGCTGTCCACAAACCTTCCCATCCTGGACTAAATTGGAGAAAGATACAAAGGTGATGGGATCTCCACCCTTCTGTCCAATCACACAGCCCCGCTGCCTCCAAACTTGCCGGGGGGGGGGGGGGGGGGGCAGGTGCATTAAATTCTGCCCATGTTCTCATTAACTTACATATGTCTCATACTTCTCATATTAATCGATTTTGGTGTTTTAGTTTAAGACCTGCCCACCAATGAGGCAACAACACTAAAGGCAACTTTTCTCAAGCTGTCCAAATTCAAACAGGACAAACCAGTCGGTGACAATTTCTGTACCAATTTTGGACACCCAGATTTAGGTTGTGGTGAGCAGCCTAAACATTCTTCAAAACCCAACAGCCAGATATGGTCTTCCTTCTAAAAATGTCAACATTACTACATTAACAGTGAAGCTGGGAGTAGATTATTGACTCACATGCTGGGTTCTAGTTTCATAGGCTACATATATAGAGTCATAAAGGTCTACAGCACAGAAAAGGCACTTCGGCCCATCGTATCTATTCCAGTCAAGAACAACCACCTAACTATTCTAGTCCCATTTTCCAGCACTTGGCCCATAGCCTGTTTGCCTTGGTATCGCAAGTGCACATCTAAATACTTCTTAAATGTTATGAGAGTCTGTTCCTCTACCATCCATTCAGGCAGCAAGTTCACCCTTTGGGTGAAGAAGATTTTCCTCACATCCCTCTAAACCACCCGCCCTTACTTTAAATCTATGCCTCCTGCTCATTCATCTCTCCACCAAGGAGAAAAGTTTCTTCCTATCTACTCTAAGTCCCTCAGAATTTTATACCACTCAATCATGCACAAAGAATCCAACCTTAAACCTAACCCTAACTCTAACCCTGCAGTTTCCACTGCTCCAAGGAAAACAACCCGAGTCTATCTAATCTCTCTTCATAGCTACAATCTCCAGCCCAGGAGGCAGCACAGTGGCACAGTGGTTAGCACTGCTGCCTTACAGCACCAGGGAGCCAGGTTCAATTCTAGCCTCAGGTGACTGCGTGGAGTTTGCACTTTCTCCCCGTGTCCTCCGGGGGCTGCGGTTTCCTCCCACAATCCAAAGATGTGCAGGTTAGATGAATTGGCCCTGCTAAATTGCCCCTTAGTGTCCAAAAGGCTAGGTGAGGTTTCTGGGTTACAGGGATAGGGTGGGACCTGACCCTAGGTTGGTGCTCTCTCAGAAGGTCTGTGCAAACTCGATGGGCCAAATGGCCTCTTTCTGCACTGTAGGGATTCTATGATTTTATGAACATCCTGGTAATTCCCCTCTGCACCCTTTCCAGTACTATCACACCCCTCCTAAAATGTGGATTCCAGAACTGCACACAATACTCTATATGTGGCCTAACCAATGTTTTATACAGTTCCAGCATAACCTCCCTGCTCTTAAACTTTATGCCTCTGCTAATAAAGGTAAGTATACCATATGCCTTCTTAACCACTTTATCCACCTGCTCTGCTACCCTAAGGGACTGGTGTTCCTGCACACCAAGATCCCGCTGTTCCTTGGTGCTGCCGTTTATCATGTATTCTCTTGGCTTGTTTGTCCTGCCCAAGTGCATCACCTCACACTTATCCAGATTGAAATCCATTTGCCACTGATCAGCCACTGAGAAGACCTTCTACATCCTTTTGTAATCTGGAGTGCACTTGCCTGAGAAAGTGATGGAGGCAGATTTTGTCATGGTTCTCATCTCACACACTCTCCCTTCTCTCTGTGGTAAGAACCAAACCAAAAAAGTGGGTAGCATGGTAGCAGTGGGCACATGAGTAGCAGTGGGTGGCATGGTAGCACAGTGGTTAGCACTGTTGCTTCGCAGCGCCAGAGTCCCAGGTTTGATTCCCGGCTTGGGTCACTGTCTATGCGGAGCCTACACGTTCTCCCCGTGTTTGCGTGGGTTTCTTCCGGGCGTTCCAGTTTCCTCCCACAAGTTCCGAAAGACGTGTTTGGTAGGTGAATTGGGCATTCTGAATTCTCCCTCAGTGTACCCGAACAGGCGCCAGAGTGTGGCAACTAGGGGCTTTTCACAGTAACTTCATTGCCATGTTAATGTAAGCATACTTGTGACACTAATAAAGATTGTTATTATTTAAACAATGGGAATGATTGTTAAGATGTCACAAAGGGAATGTATACAACCTATCGCCGAATATTTATTGCATTCAATAATTGCACCATACAAGTCTCCAAGATTTCTAAGAATTGGAGGTTATGTAGGATTAGTACATGTGCTTTGCTATCACTGTATTTTTCTTCTTGGGAAAAATGATTTCTCCAGCCTAAATGGGTGGCAGTCCTATTTTTCTGGATCTCCCATTCATCTGGATAGCTCATCATCTGTAAGGTTGTCAGTAGCCCATATAGAACAATGTTACAATTTTGCAAAAAGCTCTTGTTCTGTTTAGTGAGGAATTAATTTTGTTCCCAGCGAATCTAAGTGGAACTTATGGAGCCAGAAGATTCTTCAACTGTAAAGAGATTGCAGAGTGGTCCATTTAAATTGGTTTCCCCCAACTAACGAGCTTAATTAACAATTTTCCCCACTCATCACGAAATGTGGGTTGGAATCTCATTATCTAAAGATGACATGTGTGCCATGGCGTGGAGCATTGGTGTTTCGCCAAATCCAGAAAGTCACAGCATGACTTCACCACAAGGGACAATCTGTGTAGAAATGCTGGGGAATTAACATCAGCCTCTGATCAGACGTTCTAAATAGAACAAAGGAAGACTGGGAGACACCATAAGGTACAGATACCTCACTTTATATACATCCAGAATTATGTGGCTATTCAGATAAATACAGTTCCCCCATTAAAAATCATCAAAATAAACATTTATAGTGCCTACAGTAAAACATGTCCACAAAATCTCTCAACATTTGAGTTATTTTTTTACATTCTGTTTTTTAACATAACAAGCAGATGCACAAGTGGTCTTGGAGACCTTACTATGATGGTTGAAGCGGTCATAGATTTACCTCTGGAAACATGGGCCTACGAAGGAACATTTGCAAATGAATTGCTAGAGTTCAGCCCTTGATTACGTGAATTATACATTACATACACACAAACAAAAAGTCCCTTTTTTTGAAAAATATTTTTAAGTGACCTTCACAAAGTGCAGTTTATCTAATTAGCTGCAGAAGCTCTTTATAATTAAACATTTTACAAGGCCACGTAGCACAATACACTTAATGGAATTCACTCACTTTTATTTTTATTTTAAATAATTGCTTTGCACTTTCCCTTTTTGCAAGAGGCAAGCTCCTTCAGTGGCAATACATACTACAGTTCATTTACTAAATTATCATTGACAACTTAGTTATTTACAAAAATCAAACAATTCACAATTAGTGTTTTGGAAAGTACCCAGAGTCATTGGCATTTTTGAATTTCAATCCTGGTGTAGATATGATCCAGATGAAAATGACTAATGCTAACCTTGGACGTTTTTTGTTTATTCTTAATTTCTGATGCAGAGCACCTGACCATCTTGTACACAAGCAATAAGGGAAGATTAGCATTTGAATGGCGAAGTCCCTCTTTTCTATACATCAATATCAAACTTTTTACTAGGTTGAGTTTGAACACATGTCCCAGAGCCATGAATGATGCACTACTAAATCTCCCCAGGAGAAGCAGGTTTCCTTTGCCAGGGTATATTTAATTCTTATTTTGCCGACAAAACAACAGTGATTTTTAACAGTACCATGTTGCCAATGATGTGTTGAGGGACATTGTGGAAACATGAGAAGTGTTAGATAATGTAAGTTTGTTCTTTCTGGAGCATACAAGTTAGAGCCAAATGTGTTCTGTTCCCGTTAGCACAAGCTCTCCATTACCCAAACTTCTCACTAATTACTAGATGCTGCTACAGATTTTGGTATGTCTAGGAACATCACAGTCAAGTGATTCCAAACAGATGCTGCCAAAGTCCTCCATGTCATTTGACAGTCAGCAATGCATTAAATAGTGGCAAAAATTGCAAGGCCACACCAGCTGCTGCTCCACCTCGACAGGAGCAAACAGCCCCACTAAAATGTGAATTTTAGCATAGAACCGTAATTATTCAATCTAATTGATCATGGTGATCTTTGTAATAGAATGTATACTTTGAACCAATGTGATGTCGATTTATTTTCGGAAAATGACTAAATTGTACTCCTCATCCTTATCCCAGGCATTGGCTCTATGTTATCTGGAAGAGTTGAGTGCAGAACTGACCAGTTTTAACACCTGTCCCTCATTCAAGAAACATAATGTGAACAGTTCAATTCATCCTTATAAATCAGAGATCAACTGATTGTCATGTCTCCATGACTCCAGAGTTCTGAAATATGAAATGATTTCTTCTTCCATCGAATTCAACAGTTTAGTTTAACTTCTTTGGTTGGACGTTACCATATATCCTTCCTAAAACAGGCAGATTGTGACATTTTTAACGCATTATTATGTGATTTCACCCATGTGAACTATCTCAGCAAATGGCTCCCAGTTTTAATTTTATCTTCTCATTGAAGATAACTTGTAACGTGATCTACCTACCATTGTGTGGTTAATAGAAGGTTGTTGACATTGGATCTTTGCAAAATCATTATCGTTGGACTAGAATAAATCTATTGATTTTTCTCCTTCCAAATATTGAAAGGTATGATGTTGTGTGTGGACTTGACCTTGTTTTTGTGCAGTGCGTTGGAGAATATGCAATGCATCTTACCCTGAAAAACCTTTAAAATGGTGAACTCTGACTCAAAAGTAACAGATGGGCTTACATTTATATTTAAGATGCTTTGCTGTTCATATCAGCTATATCATTTTTGATGTAATAAAATGGTCTATTGCTAAGGACTCTGAGTTCTTTGAGTAGTCTATTGTTGAACATTCTACAGAACTGTGGCAATTACTGAGGAACAAAGAAATAGGAAAGACTCCTCTCACCATCTGGGTAAGGCAACACTGACTTAATACACAGCTCATGAACACGACAGACATGTATTTACATCTCAGAGACAACACTGGCTACTCCCCATTAATATTGTATCCTGGGGATCAAGCTCACACCTAACTTTTTTGAAAAAATGTAAATAAAAATGATTTCATCTGTACAGCAGGTATTTACAAAGAACATTTTGTTATTTGATTCACATTTCTATTACTGTAGGAACTGGTTACATATAGATGTGATTATCGTCACACCCTTCCTCCACCATAGATTGACTCAGCCACCAGGCCCCCAGCAATGAGTAGGAAGAGCAATGAATTTGAAGGTTCTGTGCTGTCTATCACTGTTTTGTGTGGGCTGTTAGGAACAGTCACAGTCTGAAAAATAATGACCACAACACAAGCAAACCTCCTGGCATTAAAGATATGATTAGATGTCAATGGAACTTAGTGATGACATTCTCATGAAGGCGGTTACTTATTCTTGCTTGTTTTCCATCTGGGTAACCAAGAAAACAGATGATTTGAGATTTTAAGATGCAATTTATTACAAAACTGCTTTCAAAGGGGAAACATCCCAGTGCTCAGATGGCCAGTCTTGGGAAACTGAATTTATGCTCATCAAAGTGAAAAATGTCAGTGTTACGAGTGAACTGCTATAATTTTTTGAATTTAATGTTACTATTGGGCACTTTGGGGACAGGTACAATATGGATTAAATGCAAGCTAAAACCCCTTCCGTACTTCCCTCAGCATTGTATCTCAACCTGATTTACATCCAATGCACCAGCATTCCTACTGAATTCATTTGTGGACACCTTTTAGTGCGAATAAGAGTTCAAACAGTTCTCAGAACAAAAAGACCAGCCTGTTCAGGTACAAGAGATGAAATGACAGTGTTGCACTTCATTACTTTCACCCAATCTTCGTAGAGGAAGCTCCTTTAAGATAAGTTTATATTTGCCAGTGAGAAAGTCCAGTGAATGGAGAACAACTGGCATTTGATCTTTGCGGGTTTCCCTACTTTTTCACTAATACAGTAAAAAGATTCTACATTTTACCACTGGATCCTGTTGCTAGTTCATTTAATAAATAGCAAACAATATCTTTAAAGCATTTTGGAGACATCTAACAGCAGATAATTGGAAGAACACTTAATTAAAATAGCAATATAACCCAGAATATGCTGCTTGCGATATTAGCTTAAATGATTGACATTTCTCTGCCACTACTTTAATGCATATATTAATCTATTTATTTTAAATGGGTTAATGCCACCACTAGGCTAGCAGAGAGTGTCATACAAATATGTGTCCATTAATATTGTTATTCAACAATAACTAATAATCTAGTTTCTTACTGTATATTAATATAGTAAATTTAACCTAAACAAGAGTAAAGACTGGAAATTGAATTTGTAGGTTTTACTACAATGTTAAATAATTCAAAATGTTAAAGATAGTAAGTGTATTGGTGTTTCACCTTGTGCATTGTACAGGCCACTACTTTGGGGGTCAGTTTAGCTCAGCTGGCTAGACAGATGGTTTGTGATGTAGAACAAGACCAGCAGTGTGGGTGCAATTTCTGTACCGGCTGAGGCTTTTCATAAAGGCCCTGCCTTCTCAAGCTTGCCTCTCACCTGAGGTTAAACCGCCACCAATCAGCTCTCCCCCTCAGAGGGGAAAACAGCCTATGGTCACCAGGGACTATGGCAACTTTACCTTACCGTGTGCCTTGTTTTGATATGCAGATGTGGAACATTACAGTTCCCACAGAGGATCTTCAATCTTGACCATTATCACAGCAATCCCTCATGGATTGAGGTGGCAATGGATTGCTTGCTTGCCATTTTATCTCATTGGCTGGTCTTGTAGATTGGAAGGTATTAACACCATCTTTGGCATACAGTCATTTGGGGTAGGGGTGGTGATGATGGGCACAGAAATTAAGGTGATCCACTGTTAGACTTTGAACAATGGCTACGCTTTCAGTCAGAGAGCAACATATGGAAACAGGGAACTCAAAGAAATGTTGATAAAATTAACTGAAGGAATGTTAATGGGCAGAATAGTTAGAAAATAACAAGACGCTATCACTTGTCATCATCAGCATTTTTGTGATACATGAAGCATTTTGAGAACTTTTATTTCAGTAAAAGTAGCGAGTTTAAGAATGGTATTAGGGCTAGCAACATTTTCTCGATAGTTTATACTGAACTGAACTGAGTAGATTTTTCTCATGTTGCAAATCATATGATTTTCAACTTGAGTCTTATCAGAGCCAACCTTAAGTGAAATCATTGTTCGACATCATATACATTTGAAATTGTAGCCACAGACCCATTAAAAAATGAGTAGAGAGAGTGCTAATGATCAGATTGGCCGTTGAGGAAAGAATCAGAATAATTTGGATTGTTTAACAGGCAGATGAACACATTAGCCTCTACTTGTAAAGAGAATTCCCCATGACAGTTCAAAATATTTGTTTTTAAGGGATTCCATTCAGATTGAAAGTGATTACGTTGTGGATCAGCAAATAATCTCTAAGATTTACAGTAGCAACTAGCCAAGATGACATTACCTGTTCCTCTCCTGGCCACTGTCTCATACTGAGCCAAGCTGTTTATTAACTTCTTGTCATATTGGACCCTGAGCTGGCCTTCTGACCATATAGATCCTCTCCCTCACCAAGGCAACCTACTTCCAGCTCCATAATATGGCCACTCTCCACTGCAGCTGACACTCCCATCTCCTATGCTTCATAAACAGATCAAACTCTGCTGTCTGTATGCTAACTTGCACCAAGCCCGGTTCACCCATTGTCCCTGCACTAGCTGATATGCAATGTTGCCAAGACACCAATATTTAAGTTCTAGACTTGTATCCTTTGTTCAAATTCTTTCATGGCCTCACTCCACCCTTTCTCTGTAACTTACTGTCATTGTCTGAGAACTTTGCCTGCCTCCATACCTGAAATTTTTGTGTGCCTTCCTGACATAATTTGCCCCACAGTGACATCTGTCTCGGCCCTAAACACTGTCATCCCCCCTCCCCAATAAATAAATGTACTGCCTCTCCTATTAACCACTCCTTAAAACCTCTTTGATCAAGCATGTGGTCACCTGTTCTACTATACTGGCTCAATGTCAAATTTAGTCTAATTTCATTCCTGTGAAACGTCTTGGCAGGATTTACTAGAAAGGTGCTAAATAAATGAATGCAATTTAAGCCCAAACAATGTATTTATACTGTATGTTTTTTGTCACAACGCCTTTATAGGTGAGTTGAGAACTAAATGGGCGTCATCAATATGGACCTGTACAGAAAGAGAGATAGTAACCCATAAATGCAGGTAACCATGCAGGTGCTTCTCAAATTGAGGCTTAACAAGACCAGTAGGCGATCAGTCCTCGCAATGAAATTAAGTGAATTAGTGGATGTCCACGTGAGGACAACAGAGTGTAGAAAATATTTACATTTTATATTTTTATCATCTGTAAATTGATGGAATGTAAAGTTTAGCCACGGTCTGGGGTTGGTAACTCAGAATCTGGGCTACTCGCTCTCCCCGACTGTCCTTGTTGTGAAACCCCACTACTGTCCAATTCTATGACAGAAACAGCGCTCAGCTGCCACTATGTCGATGGGAGCCAGACCAGGCACCACAAAGGACTCCCACTGACTGGATGAGGAACCTTGAGATCCTGGACATCCAACTCCGCGGCAGTGTGAGCGGCCAGCGTCATGCTCATGGAGCAAAGAGACACTGCAACCTGTTGCCCAACACGTCCGTGGACAGGTGAACACTGTTTATCAGCAACTGAATTAAATCAGGGTCAACTAATCCGATCCGCTACCAGTCGTTGCAACATTGTCAATGCTCCCCCTAGGTTTAGAGGTGCAAGAAAGGGTTTCACAAGAAAATGATCCCATTTTTAGTGTTTTTTTCTTTGGAGATGGGTTTGTTAGCAGACCCTGGAGAATGATATTGATTCAAGTGCCTGCAACCTTCAGACGGACGGAGGTGGCTCCTTCTAAGCAGGTGGCTGCTACAATCATCGCTCTCCGTCTTTGGTGTTTGAACTTCAATATATAACAGAAACTGTGTTCGCAACCAGCCTCGAGAAGCCTTTGTTTGAAACGCGTGTGAAATTGGCCTCAACCCCCCCCCCCCCCCCCCCTCCCTGACACAACAGTGCGCTGGGCTGTGTGATGTTGACCGCATTTCAACAACCCAAAGGGGTCTGAGACCTCAGCGAGATATCGTGTGAGACCTCAACGAGGCAGAGGTGGATCTGTTACAAAGCACTGAGGTCCGACCCAGAAATTAGGCCAAATCCAGTCTTGCGAGTTGGCGCAACTCTTGACTAAGCACAATGCTGGAAGTATTCAGAGCCTTGGGCAGCATTGTCAAAATGATGGTCCTGATTTTTTCCCACAAGTTTCATCGAATTGTATCATGAACTGGGCTGATAATTCCCGGTCCAGAGGTGAATATCATCAGTAAGATGCTACTGGGTCTAATCATTGAGATCCCCCCACCAAAAAAAACCCACAAGGGAAACAATAGGTTAAACCTATGGATTTAAACATTCAGACACGGTTTGTTAAATCTTCTAGTTTCTGATGAGTAGGGTGTCGGTTTAATCGGGAATACAGGGAACACAAACCCAAGCAGCTACCTTTAATTCTGAACTTGATGTTGGTAAACAGTCAAAGACCCCGGTTTGCAAGTTGCACATGTTTGTAAACAATCACAAAACCTGCATTGAAAGTTGCACCCTGTCCGTCTCTGGCTTAAAAGGCGCGAAACTGATCTGAGGACACAATTCCTAGAGCAGAATTTCAGGCATTTGAAAATCACTGCCCATCACTATGTATTCTCACCATGTATTTCTAATTTTAAAGGTATTTCAGGACTTTCATGAAGCGCATTTCAAGTAAAGTCCTAACTTGCCAAAACATTGAGGAATAAATTCACAACTCTGATTCATTCTCCGAGTCGTGCTCAGTCTCTGCAGGCAGAATGTGCGACGCGCAGGCGGCACGCGGAAATGTAAACATGTAGTCAGTGAGTTCAACCCGGGTTTTTAAATGTTTACCTATTGTCAGTGGCAGAAAAAAATGTAAGCGATTTTCTCTATGCAGCCCCCCCCCCCCCGCTCCCCGTTCATTAGTTTTGCAGTTTGGGGAAAACAGTGTTGATCAGGGAGGGGATCCTTTCCCGCCTAAAATCAGTTTACGTGAGAACTAGTTTTCTTCCAAGGGGGCACTTGGAGTTCTTAAAATTCACTCTAATGTGTTTAAGAGCATTGCATCTTTTCATGCTGGATATCCAATTTCCGAAAACTGTTACCTGGTTGGCAGTGGGGTTGCATTTTAATTTGAAACTGGGCCAATGTGAACTCTGGGGGAAGGAATGCAGCTTGTGCGAGTATACAGTTATCTGATTCCTCCTACTCATTATAGGAAATAGATATGCAATCAAATGTATATTTTGTGCACTTGACTTTAAAGCAGCTTTACAAAGCTAGCGACATCTAACCCGGCCTAAACGCAGCGATATTCTGGTGTGTAAGTCTTCATTGCAAAGAGGGACGGCTCCATTCATCATCCTGGGGGCCAGGCCAGGCCTGTCAAGTCAGTTTGGTAGGCTGTCCAGCCCCAGGGAGGCCGCGTGCTGCTTGGCTCGGAGCCGGAGGTTTTCAATACTTGTGGTTTTGCTGTTGAGGTTGGGCAGGGCACTGGATGCCTGCAGGATGGGGCTGGACCACACTTGCTGGGCGTGCGAGAGCGACTGGTAGTAGGACTGGCAGTGGAGAGAGCCGATGGGGGCCACATTCATATTCATGCCCAGGTACGGCATAGCAGGCGGGCTCCCCATGTCAAAGGAAGAGTAGTGAACGAGGTTGTTAGTGGCTGCCATGTGCTGACGGAACTGCTCTTGCAGCCGGAAAAGGCTGAGAGGAGACGAGGAATAGGAGTGGGTTTGTACCAGGTTACTCCCGCTGCTCGATGCAGGCGTCCCTGCCGTGTTAGTCGGCGAATCTATAAGACACAATGGGAAGAGGGAAGGGGGGGGGGGAGGAGGAGTAAACATTTAGTCTTTCCTTGTTCATGTTTTAAGTCATGGAGGGTTTTATTTTTTCTCATGTTAAAATTGAAACAACAGGCATTTATATTGTCCAACTTTGCGATTTCAACTCTTGTTGCACACTAACATCCAAAACGCAAGCAGGGCCCATGCCTATGCTCCATGGAGGAACCTGCTGCAGGAGAAAGAAGCAAATTACTGCGGTTGCTGGAATCTGAAACAAAAACAGAAAATGCTGGACAATCTCAGCAGGTCTGACAGCATCTGTGGAGAGAGAAGGGAACTAACGTTTGGATGACTGTGTCAAAGCTGACAGTGGTTGGGTGCAACACATAAACCCTGTCTGTTTGATTCTGTTCTGTGGATGTGGGGCACCTCAGAAAAACTGCATCTAGCGCCCATTCCTCAGTTGCCCCGAGAAGACAGGGGCGGGCCTCTATTTGAATTCTTGGGGAGTTGTCAAGTCTGGGGAAACTTGTTGGGAGTTGAATTCCAGTGTGATCCTACCCTAGGGTGAAGGTCCTACCCGAGATGTATCTCTCCCCTATATTCTCCCCACTGGTCACCCGAAAGGAGGAATCAGGTGTGGGGGGGGGGGGGGGGGGTTGTTGGAGAGGAGACTTACATCACACTGCAGTTTACTATTGAAGAACAAATGCGGACGTGTGGGGCTGGATTGCCACTCAGACCTCAATCAAAGTTTGTGCCAGTGAAAGGGACTTAAGTGGTTCCACTCTCAGGTCCGCCCTGGTCTGCAATTAATTCAAACGCTGCTCAGGTCCATACACCTGTTAGGCACGGAAATCCCTGCAGTTTGGAGTCAAACAAAGGGCTTATCAGTCCTGACAGCGCCCGCTCTCATTCGCCTGCACTTGAAACCTGACCGGCTGTCACAAAACCAATCACTGGAAATGTGAGCTTTATCTGATCAAAACCAATGTGACACCGACGCCAGGAGATTGAGTGGAAAATCCCACCCAAACCTTTTTCACCCCTTCACTTCATTAAGGGATGGGGGGGGGGGGGGGGGGATTTTGAACCACTAAAGTGCCGAGCTTTTCGAATCAGAGGCCACAAGGAACCATCAGAAGCTGCCGAGCACAGACTATAAAGGGACTCATTGATTCAAAGGGGATCAGAGCAATGCAGGACATTAGCCATCAAACAATCATATTTCCTTCAGTTACTGCTGCACATGAATCTGTGCGTGTCCAGGCACCAACATCCAGACATGGGTCTGATTGGCGACTGATTCGGCAGCCTCCTGGTAACCTGCTTTGTCCACGTGTTCAAATTCTGCTAATTTTAATATCTCTAAGTTCTCCCCACCCCAACCCCATTGCTGATTATTCTTTCCCTTGTGCTCTCTATTGTCAACAGAAATAAATTGTTTCCCGCTTCCTCCCCGCCCATGTCCTGACGCAACAAAAGGAGGCCATTCGGTCTATCACGTCCATGCTGGCTTTCTGCACAGCAATCAAATCAGTCTAACCCCCCCCCTCCCCACCCCAGTCCTTCAAGTTTATTTCCCTCAAGAGCCATCCGATTTCCCTTTGAAATCACTGACGGTCTACACTTCCAGCGCCCTGGTAGGCACCAAGTTTCAGGATCTTACCTCTCCCTGCTTTAAAAAAATGTTCTGCCTCACACGCTCCTGTATTTCTTGCTTAAACTGTTAAATATGTGACTTCTAGTAAGATCAGCTATTTGGAACAGATTTTCCTTGTCGGTCTTATCTAAATTGTCATAACCTCCTCTCAATGCCCCAAAAGTCAACGCCAGCATCTGGAAACTAACCTTGATGTTAGTTACATCTTGTATTTTTGCACAAGATACATCTGAACCTGCTGAATCGCACGAGCGAAGAAACAAGACGGGAGGGGCAGGTTTCTGTAGTTGCCAACACTATCGGTCTCCAGACTTTTACCTTGAGAGTTCACAGAATAACAGAATTGTTACAGCACAGAAGGAGGCCATTTGGCCCATCGTGTTAGCACCAGCTCTCCCAATGAGCAATTTACCCAGTGCCATCTCCCTATCGCCTGGCACATTCTTCAATTTCAGATAACAGTTAATTCCCTTCTGAATGCTTCAAGTGAACCTGCCTCCATCACACTCTCAGGCAGGACATTCCAGACCCTAACCACTGGCTATGTGTGATTTTTTTTCCTCATATTGCCCGCTTGCTTCTTTTGCAGTTATTTTAAAACTATTTCTGATCCTTTTATGAGGGGAACAGTTTCTCCCTATCTACTCTGTCCAGATTCCGCATGATTTTGAATAGCTCCATCAAATTTCCTCTCCGCTATCTTTTCTCAATCCCAATTTCTCCAATATATTTTTCATAGAATTTACAGTGCAGAAGGAGGCCATTCAGCCCATCGAGTCTGCACCGGCTCTTGGAAAGAGCACCCTACCCAAGGTCAACACCGCCACCCTATCCCCATAACCCAGTCACCCCACCCAACACTAAGGGCAATTTTGGACACTAAGGGTAATTTATCATGGGCAATCCACCTAACCTGCACATCTTTGGACTGTGGGAGGAAACCGGAGCACCCGGAGGAAACCCGGGTTTGAAGTTTGCAGACACGGGGAGGATGTGCAGACTCCACACAGACAGTGACCCAAGCCAGAATCGAACCTGGGACCCTGGAGCTGTGAAGCAATTGTGCTATCCACAAGGCTACCGTGCTGCCCAGTTTTCATAAATTAGATGGATTGGCCATGCTAAACTGCCCCTTAGTGGCCAACCGTTAGGTAGGGGGTTATGAGGATAGGGCCTAGGTAGGGTGTTCTTTCATGGGATCAGCGCAGATGCCTCCTTCTGCACTGTAGATTCATACTATCACCATGATTCCACCAACTTGTCTGTGTCCTTTTGAAGTTCTACACTGTCTTCCTCACAGTTCACCATACTTCCAAAGCCTTGTGTCATCTGTACATTTTGAAATTATGCCCTGTAGTTCTCAATGATGTTTTACCCGAGCAGCTCCTTCCCAGATCCACTCTGGCCGTTTCTCCCCTCTGCGGAGTTTATATTTTCTTCGGTCAGGAAGAGCTTTAATGACAATTTTGCAGGATTTAAAGGGGGGTGAATACTTTGTCACGCTGTAATATTAATTTAATGAAGGATAAGAGGGAGGTGTGTTGGAATTTGCTATATTCATGTATTTCCAACTGGTCGTGGCCTCAAATGGCAGGGGGTTTGGGGACTGAAGTGTAGACAGATTAGAATGAGAGAGCAGTGGAGTTTAAATGGGGTGTTGGAATTGGCACGTCATTCTTAAACAATTCGAACCTGCAACCCTGAGTATGTGATTTAAAGTCTTGATTCAGAGCTGGCCCTGGATTAACAAACAAAGCCGGGATTGCAATCTGAGTGAATTTGGAATGACTGACAGCATTGGGTCCCAGATGCAGAGTCACATATAAATAACCCAAAAATGTGCAGGTCAGGTGGATTGGCCGTCCTAAACATTACCCCTTAGTGCCCAAAAATGTGCATGTCAGGTGGATTGGCCCTGCTAAACATTGCCTCTTAGAGTCGAAAGATATGTAGGTCAGGTGGATTGGCCATGCTAAACATTGCCCCTTAGCGTCCAAAGACGTGTAGGTCAGGTGGGGTCACAGAGGATGGGAGGAGATGGCCTGGGTAGGGTGCTCTTTGGAAGGGTGGGTGCTTTTCGATGGGCCAAATGGCCTCCTTCTGCACTGTGGGGATTCCATGGGTCACAGAACAAATCAAGCCCATTTCGAAACTCCCAAATTCAAATATTTCAGTGTAAATGTCCGACTTTTGAAAAATGGATTTGAAAATGTCAATCCCCCCAAATTTGAACAGAAAGTCATATTTACCTGATTTCGGGCTTCCCCGTTTACAGATTGTGGCCTTGCTCTCAGGGCTGCAGGCCTTCTCCTGCTTGAACTCCTCGGCGGGTGATTTGAACTCCCGCTCCCTGTCCGTCTGCTCCTCTGCTGAAGATTCGCTGTCTGACTGCTCGGCCGACGTGACGTTGAGCTCGATGTTGATGGGCTCGGCCCCGGCGCTGCGTGGCTCGCTGGCCTCCGAACAGCCCTGTGTTTCGGTGGCTGGCCTCGGCGCTTTCGCTTCATCTTGGCTCATTTCGGCCTCTTTCTGTTTCTGGAGCTGCTCTTTCTGCAGGCTGCGCTGCTTCTTCCGAAACTTGGCGCGGCGGTTTTTAAACCAGACCTGAACATTCAAGAAACAGATGGCAAGACGCGATCAGCATGACTTTGCCGCGATTTCCTTTAAATACTGTAAGCACTGAGGAGGATTGCATGGAACGTGAAAAGGAAATGGTCAGGTTGATGGGGGTGGCTGGACAATTTAGTGCAGAAGTGTGAAGTGATTCATTTTGGTAGGAAGAATACAGAGACAATGGGGACAAAGTTAACACTCATCGGTGCCTGTACATGTGTATGAATGGTTGAAAGTGGAAAGACAGGTTGAAAGAGTGGGTAATAAATCGTACAGCACTCTGGGTGGCACAGTTGTTAGCACTGCTGCCTCACAGCTCCATGGACCTGGGTTCAATTCTGGTCTTGCGTGACTGTTAGAGTTTGCACTTTCTCCCTGTGTCTGCCAGGGTTACCTCCGGGTGCTCCACTTTCCTCCCACAGTCCAAAGGTGTGTAGGTTAGGGGGATTGGCCATGCTAACCTTCTCCTTAGTGTCTAAAAATGTGCAGGTGGGGTTACCGGGATAGGCAGGGCAGTAGTCCTGAGGGATGTGTAGATTCAATGGGCCGAATGGCCTCCTTCTGGCCTGCAAGGTTTCAATGGATTCTATGGATATGGATAAACAAGGGAGTTATGTTAAACCTGGATAAAAACACTGGGTTGGCCTCAACTGGACTATTGCATCCAGTTCTGGGCACCACACTTTAGGAAGGATTAAACAGGGTGCAGAAAAATTCACAACAATGGTTCCAAGAATGAGGAGCTTCAGTTATAATGATAGATTGGAGAAGCTGGGACTGCTTTCCTTGGAGAAGTGAAGGCTGAGACGAGGTTAGATAGAGGGGTTCAAAATCCTGAGGGGTCTTGACAGAGCAGGTCTGGAGCAACTGTTTCCATTGGTGGAAAAATCAAGGACCAGAGGACACAGATTAAAAGTAAAAAAAACTTTTGGCAAAAAGAAGTCATGGTGACATGAGGGAAAACTATTTTATGCAGTAGGTGGTTAGTGTTGGGGATGCTCTGCCTGAGAGTGTGGTGGAGGCAGGTTCAATCAGAGCATTCAAAAGACCAGTATTTGAAAAAGAGAAATGTGCAGCGCCAATAGAAAAACACAGGGGAGTAGTGCAAGGTGAATTGCCTGAGACGAGAGCCAGCATGGACAGAATGGCCAAATGGCTTCCTTCTGTGCTGTAACCATTCTGTGATTCTATAACGATTCAGTTCTAACCAGTGTGGGATGGTGAAAATTGCCTCTGAACTAGAGGGGTGACAAATAGAATGGACTGTAACCCCTAAGATTTTCCCATGAAAATTGCAATGACGTTAGATTCGTTACACATTGCCAGATGTACAACTGACATGTAAAGGACAGTATCTAGTGAGATTGTGTGTAAACAACTAAGCGTACAAGACATTTTTTAAAAACTGGATAGATTATAGATAACAAGATTGGATAGAGTGTAACTAGGTATCTAGGCATCTAATGAGCCATGAAGATTGTGATAGATGACTGATGGAGAAAGCAAGGGAGAGGATATCTTGTACCTGCACTCTAGCTTCAGGCAGGTTGGTGCACATGGCCAACCTTTCCCTCATCACTACATCTGGATAATGAGTTTTCTGGAACGTCTTCTCCAGAGCCTCCAACTGCTGGGCGGTGAAGGCTGTCCGACTCCGACGTTGTTTACGGTGCTGGGACCCATACCTTGCCTCAAGGATAATATCTTGAAATGCACAGCCGTTGGAAAATAAAAACACATCTAGTTTAATTATTGGGAAAGGTACAACTTTCACCAACAGCCTTATCTATTGGCAATCCTTTTCTCAATCATAAGACCAGTAATTATGTCACCTTTCTTCAGGCTTTGTGTCATTACCATCCAGCTCATAAATTCTGTCCAGCAGATCACAAAAGCTGCCCTATAATTGACCTGTGCTCACTTTCCCCTCTCATCTTGTTGGGGCCTCATATCCACCCAGCACCACTTTTAAAGCTTACTGGCCTCATGAAGTGGCTTATAAATATTTTGTCACTTTGATTGACTGGTTATGGTACTGTTATACTGAAAATAATTTGGTTTGAAATTATTTCGATTGAGAATTGATTCTTGTTCAAGGTTTTAAGACCAATGACAGAGTTTGATAATTATCAACAGCAGGAGTTGCTTTTGTGGATCACTCAAAACCGCTATAACAAGTTTTCTGTCAATGATGTCTTGGAATAAATTATGTTTGTTGTCTGAGGAAATATTATTGCATCTGGGGATGAAGCTTTTCATTTCTGTAAGTTGATGTCTGTGCATTACATCGACCCTTTCTTCTCCGATTGAAAATGGGGGGGGGGGCATTACAATGTCCACATGGTGGTTATTCTGCCTTGGGGATGAGGAACAATTTTCTTGTACATTTCTCAGGCCTCTCCCCATCATCATTATTCAATGGTGTGCACTACAGAGCACATCCTGTTAAGTGTGGAATGGACATAATAGTCTCAAGTGACAAATATCTTTGCCTTCTAGGATGATCTTAATCAGATCCAAATCCATGACCACTGCCATCTGGGAGGACAAGAGCAGCAGATACCTGGGAATCCCACCACCTGGGGTTTCCCCTCCAAGCCACTCACTACCCTGACTTGGAAATATATCACTGCTCCTTCATTGTCGCTGGGGCAACATCCTGGAACTCCCTCCCTAACAGCACAGTGGGTGTACGTACACCTCAAGGACTGCAACGATTCAAGAAGGCAACTCATCACTACCTTCTGAAGGGCAACTAGGGATGGGCAATAAATGCTGGCCTCATCAGCAACGCCCGCATATCGTAAATTAATTTTTAAAAATGAAAGAGAAGCTAATCAACTCTTTTGGTAATTTTGGCAGGGTGGGGGGGGGGGGGTGCAATGTTGGCCAGGACACAGAAAATCTTTTCTACCCTTCTTTGAATAATGTCATTGCCTCTTCAACATTCACCCACCCAGGCAACAGGAATCCTGATTGAATAGATTCACAGAAGAATTTACAGACAAGTTCGGTGTTTGGACTGATGAGGAGCAACCTTCAAATCTCCACTGCATGGCTTCAGTTTTAGTTTCTCTGGCATGGTTGCTGTGCAGTGAACATCATGTATTTGCTGCCCTGTGAGTTACCCATGTATTAAACATAAATAGATTGTTCTATAAGGCAAAGATATTCCTCGGGTTCTCTTCTCTACCAGCTTTTGTCTATTTGCTGCATCCTCTACATTCACCTCTAACCATTTCTTATCCTGATAGAGTTCATCCATTCATTTGCATCTGCTGCTTTCCTCTCTTTACTTGACAACTAAGATAAAACTCACCCCTCCCCCAACTCCACTTTAGTCCTGAGATATCATCTCTCTATGCAAAGGAGATTTACCAGGATGCTGCCTGGTTTGCAGGATAGGTCTTATGAGGAAAGGTTGAGGGAGCTAGGGCTTTTCTCTTTGGAGCGGAGGAGGAAGAGAGGCGACTTAATAGGGATTTATAAGATAATGAGGGGGACAGATAGAGTGGACGTTCAGAGACGATTTCCTCGGGTGAATGTAGCTGTTACAAGGGGGCATAACTATAAGATTCAGGATGGGAGATATAGGAGGGATGTCCGAGGTAGGTTCTTTACTCAGAGAGTGGATAGGGTGTGGAATGGACTGCCTGCTGTGAGTGGAGTTGGACACTTTAGGAACTTTCAAGCGGTTATTGGATAGGCACCAGGAGCACACCAGAATGACAGGGAGTGGGATAGCTTGATCTTGGTTTCGGACAATGCTCGGCACAACATCGAGGGCCGAAGGGCGTGTTCTGTGCTGTACTGTTCTATGTTCTATGTACATAACCTACCTCTATTTTCTCTCCCTCTTCCTGCCCTATGGAAACTTATTTAACTTGTGCTTCCTTGATGATACTCCCACCAAATCTCTGACCAACAACCTTCCTTTCCTTGCTCCATATTAGCTGACAGCATAAGCTGCTGTCCCCTTCAGACATTTTCCCTCCTTTCCGAATGGTTTTGGATCGCTGTACTCTTTGACATCTTTGTCCTCACAAACTAACAATTGATCTCCAACTCTCTTTCATCTCTGACTCTGTTGTCACCTTCCAGATCCACATCCATATCATCTGCAACTTTCTCATTGAATTTCTCCAAGTATTTTCCACTTCTCCCATTGCTCTGAATTGCCTCTAAACAATTTTGTGAATTTCATTTACTGTCTTGCATTATTTCTCCGCTTCCTCTTTAACCTCAGCTTTTAGAAAGGTTGACTGCATCATCCTCCTTTAATATCTCCTTCTCTATTGCCCATGAATTTGTTCCATTCTTACCTATGATTATAGATCATAGATTAAAGCAAGTGTCTCCCTACCAATGGCATCTCTTATTGCTCTCACCTTTGGAGTTGTACTGGGATTCATCCTTGGCTGTTTCTTTTTCCTCCTATAGGCTGAGCCTCAGCAATGTCATCTACAAACATGGGGTCAGCTTCACCTGATGACGCCCTGTTCTAGCTGCTCACCATCTTCTGCACCTGAACAGCCTGACCATCCAATATCCACTTGAATAAGTCATTTATTCATCCACTTCTTTGCTTCAGCACTGCTACAAACACCAAACCCTTGTTACCAATTCCAATCCTTTATCCATATCAGTTTGAACCAGGTTGTTGTTCACAACCTTAGTGTCCTGTACAATCCAGAGCAGAGCTTCCAATTAACATATCTTTTCATCCCAAAGACCTACCGACTTTCACCTTCATTAACTTTGCCTGCCTCTACTCCTACCACAGCCCAAATGCCAATGAAATCCTCCTACATGCCTTTGCTTCTGCAAACTTGAAATACTGGAAGGAAAATGACGTGGGGTGTACAATGGTCAGCTGATTGTGTACCACCCATTTTCTGCCACCTCTGAAAATTAAAATCAGCCCTATTGTTTCACAGCCATGACTCACTCCACTCAAATGGCAATTCATGAGGTAATTATAGATGAGGAAGACTATTAAGACCATTAAGTTTATCTACCCAGACAGATCCTAGTCTCCCAATAGTTTGTTATTCGATTATTTCTTGATTGATTCCAGGGTTTTGATCCCTGTTTCTTTCCCCAGAAGTCTATTCTGTAGGTTGATGACTTTTTGTGCAAAGAACAATTTTGTAAATGTAACTTTTATGTCCTTTTGCTCATTGTTGCTGGTTAATTTAAAGCAATATTCTGAATTTAACTTTTCCATTATGGACATATAAAATTGACAAGAAGGGACCTGCTGGTCCAGCAAGCCTGTTCCAATGACAATCAGACCCAGATGGGAGTGTGTCTGGAAAATGCCTCTTATACAAAGACAGTGGACTGGATAATCCATTGCTCACTGCCAACGCCACAAAAAATCCAACGTTGGGTAAAAATGGGATCAGCGCCCTTTCCGGTGCTCCGGTCCCCCGTTGGCATCGGGATTGAGGTTTGCGCTCCATGCCTGCGGGAGGATGCCAATGGATCATGGAGACCCATTTGCATTCTATTAATGGGCTGGGCACCATATTCTCTGCGCGTGTGTGATTCTCCGATCCAGGAATCATGTGGATGAGAATTGGTGCTGGTTCTGACAACCATGTATCTGGCGCGGTGGACCTTGCAGCGGGCTAAGGGGGTAATTCTTTAAGGGATTTGCCCCAAAGTCCATTGGAGTGCCACCCTCCTCCCCCCCCTAACAATGCAAACAGAGATAAGTGCAGATAGTCTCACAGCTGACCACTTCCGTGAAAGGAAATGAATAGAACAATGCCTACAGCTGTGTGGAAGCTGTCAATCGCTGTGGTTGACTCTTAACTGCCTCCTCAAGGGCAATAAGGGGTGCGCAATAAATGCTGGCACAGCCTGTGTCACCCACATCCCATGAACGAATAAAAAAAATCACAGCTTCGTAAAATCAACATCAAAGAGAATAGAATGAAAGGCCTGCAGATCAAAGATCTAAGGAGATTTAAACGCAGCTGACTGGTTTTCTCTTTCCAGAAATTAAGAGGTGCTGCTTCCTCTGCCTGAGCCAACAAGTTAATTGCCCAGGTGAGAGTTCAAGCAGTAATGATTTTCCCTACCTCTGTTTGGACTGCTCTCTAACTTCCAGATGGGGATCTCTTTTATTGGGGCTTTCTGACTGGGGTCTCTCTTCTGGGGGTTCTAGATAGGGGTCTCTCTTCTGGCGGGCTTCTAGATAGGGGTCTCTCTTCTGGGGTGTCTATGGGGGGGTCTCTTTATTTAAGGGGCCCCTTTGGGGTGTCTCTTTATTTAAGGGCTTTTGTAAGTATCTCATTTTCAGGGGGTCTCTGTGGGGGGTCTCCTTATTTAGGGGGTCTTTGTGGGGGTGTTGTTATTTAGAGGATGCCTGGTGTGGGGGGGGGGCTGCTTGGTGAGGGGGATTCCAGACACCCCCAAACTGGGGGGTGACCCAGAAAACCCAGGGGGGGGTGCTGAATTATGCTGCGGGGGCAGAAGGGGTGGGCTGAATTGCATTTCAGGGGGGCTCAGCCGCACAAAATGGCAGCCCGTTAGCAGGATTCCCTAGGGAATCTCTCGCAATCCTCACCATGCAAAGATTTGCATGGCTAAGGATTAGGACTCACTTCCTTATTTGTTCTCCCAGCGGGAGACGCCAGCGGGATAGTCTCCCAAAAACGAGAATCCAGCCGAGTAGAATAGGTTTTGTTTGGTTTATATTTGGTCACACTAATCACACATCCTCATGATATTTGTCTTGTGGCACTGGTTGTGAATCTTTAGACATTTAGACATGTAGACCTCTTTACTATTAAACTTACTTCAGCTCAGAACAATGTATGGTATTCACATGCTTGCGATGAGCCCTAACCATGTGAGTAAAAATATTTTTACCTATATTAAATAACATTTTCCAGACACATTTCCCATCCTATCTAGATCTGATTGTCATTGTTTGCACTCAAGCAAAGTTTTAATATTCTCTCATATCTTTTTATCAGTTATGAACTTGTGGGCAGTTCCCCCAATGTATTTTTCAAAGTATTAATAATGATGATGACCACCAATGGTCCTAGCACCAATCCATTCTGTTCTCCATATGGAATCTCTACCGTGACAACCTGTTGCCGATGAGAATGCAACTAATTCCTTGTTTAACACAGGTTCCCCTGCCAATCACACTATTACTGAGTAGCCTATTATGTGGCACCTTGCCAAAAGCTTGTTGAAAATCCAAGCATATGGTATCAACTGCGTTACCTTCATTTTTCAATTTAATAACTTCCTCAAAAAATTCAATCTATTGGTACGTCATTTCCTCCTTTTCCAGAGATCATGCTGAGAATCTCTAATAACCTATTTTCTTTGATGGCGGGGACAAAATATAACCTCAATGGGGGCATATAGCAGGAAATTGTGGAACTGCTGTCCAGCAACCCAAACTGTTTGGAGACTTATTTTTCTATACAAGACTACCTCCACATCCATTTGAGATTTTCAACTTTAGAGTTAACTGCGCATTATTGGAGAATCATGTACTGGAATGAGGGTAGCGTAAAATAATCATTTAAATAATTTAAAACCTCTACCACATTCTGGAAGTCCACCTTAATCTTCCCTGAGAAATCCTTCAATGATTTATGCAGTCCTTAATGGCCCTTGGTTTCCTAGTATAGCTGAAAAAGATTTTGCTATTGCTTCTACAGTTATCCACCATCTTCTTCTCCGGTGGCCTTTTGGTCGCTCTGATAATAGCTCTTGTTTAACTGAGCTTAATGTCTATCTCTTGTTTGTCTGAGGGCTGTTGGCTGGAATTCTCTGGCCGTTGCGATTCAGTGTTTCTCCTGACAGCGTATCCCATTGACAAACGGTGGGAGTAGAGAATCTCGCTGCCATGAAACGGCGCATGGCAAGAAACACAGGTCTGGGAGATCAGAGAATCCAGCCCACATGCAGAAGTATTTTTTCCTTCAGTATGATTTGACCTTACACATGACCAGAAACCACAGAAACCGTTGTTTTAATGTGTACCTTTCTTATGACTTTAGAGATTTTCTATTAGGGACGTTTAACAGGTTTAAGTTTAAATTTCTCTTCCACGTTGGTAATGCCCGATCTCAGAGTTGTCAAATTCCCTTAACTATCTTAAGTATCTGTGTAGGATCATTTCTCCGATGCCTTCTGTTCTGTTCACTTTTCATTGACTTTCTGAATTCAGCATAAGTGTAGTTAGAAAAAGAGAAAATAAAAGCTCATCTTTGCTACACAATGAATAATGACATTAGTATCTTACCAGCCAGTCTCTCAGCCAGAGTCAGTGCATGGACAGATGGTCTATAGTCAGGAGCATGCTGGGCCTGTTGTGCTGCTTGCTGGTGGAGATTATACATTGCACTCAGAGAGTTCATGGCATGAAGAGAGTAACCATTGACCCCATAGTGCTGCATGGCTGCAAATCTCTGGGAGAAACAGCAAACATAGAGTCATCAGAGAATGGCTAGAATTTTAGACTCAGTGCATTAAATACAGTTTATGATCTAATTGATTGGTCTGCATGATATAACATCCAGGGAGAATATGTGATACTCAAGATGTCTTCGTATTCATACCTGGGGCTGATATCACATTGTTAATAGTAGCAACAAATAACAGACCAAGGAATTTCATACCAACAGATTGTGTTAACATACTCCTATAAAATTCCTTGCTGTTTTAATCAGTTAGAAATCCATAAATATCAGTCAATATACCTTCAGTTCATGTAACACCTGAAGCATTTTAAGAAGCTATTTCTTCCTGGCAATTTAAAATTCAAGCAATTAGATATTTGCTAATGACTATTGAATTGAATGTGCACTCAAAACCTGGCAAGTGAGTGGACAAGTATTTCTCATGATGCATGCTGGGTGCCTTTGTTACCAGGTGACTATAACGGTACTACACTCAGACTCCTTAACCAAATTTTAGACACAAGGATAAGGAGTGAATTTCTCAATATTACAAGAAATTGGGGATGCGATTTAACTACAGCATTGCACCCAGCATGGATCTGGGCCTGCTGGTTAAATAGCCGGAAAGACCAAAATCGAGATACGTCCCGAGCGCGAATCAGTTTGCTAACTAGCCGGCCATTCCCAGTGGTGAGTTCCAGATCACGCCCAAATATGGTGAGCGAATCATTAATCCCAATTTACATTAAGTCCGATCACATCAGCGCGATTAAAGCCGAATGTATTGGCCTCCCAGGAATTAACCAACTCCCAGTGAAAATCATATGGCTGTTGTTTAGTACTCCTTTTTAAAAATGTGAAGCTAGCACAATGGCTGCTGAAGGGAACTGAGGAGGTGAATAGTCATTTCCATTTTCGGGAATACAGCTCAGGGTTTGGTCGGGTGTGGCCCCTGGGCTGGGGGGTGGGTGGTGGGGTGGGGGGCCTTTAGTCTGTGAGGCCTTCAAACCATCTTTAAATATTGTGGAGACTTATAACAGGGGCAACTACAGCTGCTGCCTGTCTGTCCTACCAAACACTTCCAGGACAAAGCCTTGTACTTGGTTATATGCTGACAGTCACTTCAACTCCCTTTGACTGTGAGCAGCCTTAAGCTTCACAGCTGAAGGTTATTGCTAACAAAGATTTGGCCTTGTTAGAGCACTTCACAGCTCTCATGTAGCTTCCCATGGGTACATGTGCCATGTATCAGATGATGATTATTTCATCGCATTTCCATCAAAGTTTGAAGCCTGAACACTTTGCCTGAACTCTAGAAGTGTCAGCACCAGAGAGGAATCAGCCAACAATCAAATACTTGAACTGAGCTCCAGCACTGGAGATATCCTCGCAACCAAATAGTGAGTGTGTGGATCAGGAGAGGGCATCTGAGTACATTCTCCCTAATATTCCTGGCAGGGGTCTGGGGCCTGGGGTCCAGGGGCTCCTGTGTGGCTGGGGGTGAGTGTACAAAGTGAGGTTTGCCAGCTCAACTGGCTCGCTGGATGGCACATAAGGGTTGGAGAGGCTGGAGGGGTTTGAGAGTCCCGGGATGGAAGCTCTAACCGATTGTCGGTTTATCTCCTTCTCCAATTCCTTACAGATACTGAAATGGATGGTAGGGGTGGGTGCCGCCTCAACAGGGTCAGAAAATCCTGGCCTAACATTTGAAGGCGGCAGGGTGAGTTGAGAAGGCTACTAAAAAGAAGCATATGGACCCTTTGTTTTATAAATATAGTCAAAGAGTGTAAGAACAAGAAAAGTATGTTCAACCTTTGCAGAACACTGCTAGGCTCACTGAGCTAATTCTGATCACCGCACTTTAGAAGGATGTTGCGAAAGAACAATTTGGGTTTATATCACGCCTTTTATAAACTCAGGGCATTGCAAAGCAGTGACAACAGATTAAGTACTTTTCAACTGTTGTATATGGGAAAGTGGCAGCTAGTTTGCACACAGTATGATATCACAAAGAGTAATGTGATAATAACCAGATAATCATTTTAATGGTGTTGGGGGACCATTGGCCGGGGAATCAATGAGAATTCCTCTTATTTTCTTTGAAATAGAACCAAGGAATCTTTTACATCTACTTTGGTTTAAATTCTCATCTGACTGACCGTTCCCTCTCAGCAGTCCCTCAGTTCTGCAAGAGCATGTCAGCCTACATTGTCGTGCTCAGGCCTCTGGAGAGGGGCCTGAATCTGCCACATTCCAACTCAGACAGGAATACTACCCACTGTGCCACTAGGAGTTGGCAGAGTAGGTTTAATAGAATGGGTATCAGGGATGCATGAGTTCAGTTATGTGGAGAGTCTAGAGAACATGGCCGGGATTCTCCAAAGTCCAGGTCAAGTGTTGACGCCGGCGTTAACACCGGAGTGTTTCACGTGGCATCAACGGGCCTCTTGGCCCAATGATTCAGTGGGCTACAGGGGGCCAGCATGGCGCCGGAGTGCTGCGCACTGCTCCGGTGCCAATACCTGGCCTTGTACTGCCGGTGAGGGTCTGCGCATGCGTGTTGTGGCTGTTTCCTCGCCAGCGCTGGCGCGTGGTGGCCATTTCCGCGCCGGCGGCGTGCTACATGGCGTAGCGACACAGTGGGCCCATGCGGAAGGAGGTAAGCCCCCTCCAGATCACATGCACGCGCCAATCGGTAGCCACAGATCCAAGCTCCTGCCAGGTGGTACCAGGTTGGAACCATGCCAGCGTAACTCGGCGGGAACTCGGCCGGTAGACTGCGGAGAATTGCCACGGGGGCCATTGAAAACAGGGGCTGATAATCGACCACGCGCGCGACTGCCGCCGTTTGTCCGGTCACAGGAGAATCGACGCGCCCTGGCGTCGGAGCGGCGTGGCGGGAATTTCCGATGTCACCGGCGATTCTCCGCCCCGGCGCGGGCTTGGAGAATCCCAGCCATAGGTTTGTGGGAGATTAGATAGAGGTATTCAAAATCATGAAGTGTTTTGATACAGGAAGTAAAGGAAACCTGTTCCCAGTGGCAGTACACAGATAGATGGTAATTATCAAAAAAACGGAGGCAACCCAAGGAAAAAATTACGTATTGAGTCCTTTTCAACTAGAATGCATTGCCTAAGAAGGGTAGTGAAAGCAGATTCAACAGTAACTTTCAAAAGGGAACTCTACAAATACATGAATGGCAAATATTTGTAGAGCTATGGGGAAGGATCGGAGGAGTGGGGCTAATTGGACACCTTGTTGAAAACACCATCATAGTCACGTTGAGCCAACTGCTTCCCTTCTGTGCTGAACTCTTTTATAATTGATTCTATGAAAAGCTGTAAGTTTTCAATATAAATTTCTCCCCACATGTATAATTCATGGACAAAAATAAGAACACATTTGAGTGGGATCCAGCAGTATTAACTTTACCCAGCTCGAGATTGGCTCTGAGTCAGACAAGTACAAAATGGCAATCGTTCTCCCAATGAAGCCACTCTGAAACATAAGTAAGCCAAATGGGGGATATCCCCGCTCCAAATAACATGTGACACCAAAGTGCTCCCAGTGTAAATCAAGGCATAAAATAATAGCCACACTGCAGAAAGATGAATAATTTGAGGTCACCTCTAAAAATGAGATAAAAGCAAATTACTGCGGATGCTGAAATCTGAAATAAAAACAGAAAATACTGGACAATCACAGCAGGTCTGTCAGCATCTGTGGAGAGAAGGGAAAGAGTAATCCAGACTCGAAACGTTAGCTCCTTCCTCTCTCCACAAACACTGTCAGATCTGCTGTGATTGTCCAGTATTTTCTGCTTTGGTGTCTAAAAAATGAGAAATGTTCATTAAAAAAGTAATTATATATATTATATACACATATACATGTGTGGAAGTAAAACCTACCACTGGAACTACTCTCCACAGATTTCAGTTTGCTTTTAACAATGTACTGGTTACCAAAGGTGTAGTTACAGAGCAAAATAACATTGAAGTATATGTAATAACCAAAACCAAATTACCTGGGTTATGTGACTATAATATAGTCATGAAAATTATTTAAAATTCCACTGGATTTTGATTGCATTAACTTTAAAATGTCTGCCCTCTTCAATGTCAATTCACCCAGCTGCCTTAAAGAGACGCTGTCACCAGATTGAAGAGTTTTGAGACTGATTGAGTAAAGATAGGCACTATGAAACTATAATGGCTAGCCATATACAAATGCTACTCAGCAAGTCATTGTTGGGTCAGATAGGCAACCACGTGGCAGCAGCTGTAGAGAGAGAAGCACTAGGGTTTGGAACAGGGAATCAGAGCAGCACAGAGAGGCACTGCAAGTATAGCATTCGTAGATACTGGAGTGAAAAGCAATTCAAGAAGTATATACAAAGCTACTCAATGGGATAATGCGAGGTTGGCCAAACAGCTAACAACAAGGCATTGAACCGAGGTAAACAGTCAAGTGTTAGATATTACAGAGAGAATATACGAGATGTGATAATAACGACAAAATTATTTGGTGCTGGCCAACATTGGATAGTGGGGAGTTTTGGTTTGATCAGAAAAGTGTATTAGTGAATGAGATAATGCCCTGTTCTCCCCAGCAGCACAGGAATATAATTTCTCGCGAAGTATTTTATTCTTTCAGTCTAACCTATCCTTAAAATCTCCATTGTCAGGCGCCACAAGTTACAGCATGCTTTGGAGCCAGTTTTGGCCTCAATAAAGGATTTACAATAGCATTGGTCTGAAGATGAAACCAATTTGCATTAGTGTTAAACTTATTGAATCATGGAATGACTACATGTAGCTTTTTTTTATTCGTTCATGGGAATTCCTAATTGCCCTTGAGGGGGCAGGTAAGAGTCAACCACATTGCTGTGGGTCTGGAGTCACATGTAGGCCAGACCAGGTAAAGACAGCAGATTTCCTTCCCTAAAGGACATTAGTGAATCAGCTGGATTTTTATGACAACCGGCAATGGTTTTGTGGTCCTCATTAGACTTTTAATTCCAGATTTTTATTAAATTTAAATTTTGCCATCTGCAGTGGTGGGATTTGAACCCGGGTCCCCAGAGCATTACTCTGGGTCTCTGGTTTATTAGTCCAGTGACAATACCACTACACCGCACCTCCCCGCAAATGCATAAAACAGTCTCTAGGGTACCGAGTTCCAATTTAATCTTTACATATCCATAAAAGATTGTACACACTCGTTCAACATATAAACAAATGTCTCAGGATGCAACTTACAATTTAATTTGAGAAGCAAGTTTTTGAAGAAAGTGTTTAACTGGAATGTTCTAACGTTTATCAATTAAGTTTGGCAGTGTAAAAGGATTTAATTGCAAGCCTTACAGTCCATTCACATTATAGCTAGTGCGCCTTTGTGGTGTGCTTTTACTTTATATTGATGTTGAAGTTAAAGTGTAAGTTCAACTTGAATCCATAAAGTCTGATTTTCTAGCATTCTGCTTCATTTTGAAGTAAGTCTGGTCCTTAAAACCTTGTTTTGTTCAAGCTTGGGATTCAGTCGGATCTTGATACTGGATTAACAAATACTGTATAGCATTGGTGTGAAGACAAACACTTCACTTCAATGTTGAACCTACAGTGTGAATGTAAAGCTATGTGACTGTCAGTTTCTAATCTGCTACGTTCCCATTTCAATTTGTGGTTTGATCTGAACTCCAGTTGAAATGAATATAAGTGAGTTAGAAAGGTTCAGACATTATAGAGTCATTGACTCAAATTACACTGCTTCTTTTTAAAATTCCTTTACCAGAACATTTTCTTGTCAGTTTTCATGTATAAAAGCAGCTAGATGCAAAAAAAGGTATAATTTTGAGAGTAGAGAGCCCTCCCGAGAATGTTTGATTGTTTTTATTGATGAGGGAGAATTTGAGAGCATCAATAAACAACGACAAAATAATAATGCCACAAAATTCAAGACACTAACATTCTGTGCAGTAGATTGGTGAGATTCAGCTTTGGTTCTATCAGTTTATATACACTGACTGCATGATCTGAGCTGTGCCGTTGACTAGCCAGCAAACATCCCTCATACACCTGCTCATGGCCAATTAGAAAACTTTGTGGCTGCAACGTGTAGAGCAGATTACCTGCCTACTTTCCCATCCAGGGAAATTTGTGTGACATACGAACATACGAATTAGGAGCAGGAGTAGGCCACTTAGCCTTTTGAGCCTACTCCACCATTCAATAAGATCATGGCTGATCTAATTGTAACTTCAACCTCACATTCCTGCCTACCCTTGATAACCTTTCACCCCCTTGTTAATCAAGAATCAATCTAGCTCTGCCTTTAACATATTCAAAGATTCTGCTTCCACTGAGGAAGAGAGTTCCAAAGACAATCATCTGAGAGAAAAAACATCTCCTCACCTCTGTCTTAAATGAGTGACCCCTTATTTTTAAAAGTGATCCCTAGTTCTATATTTTCCCGCAGGAAGAAACATCCTCTCCAAATTCAACCTGTCAAGACCCATCTTAAAGGATCTTAAAGGTTTCAATCAAGTTGCCTCTTACACTTCTAAACTCCAGTGAATCCAATTTCTCCTTATAAAACAGACCACCCATTCCTGGTATTAGTCCAATAAAGCTTCTCTGAACTTCTTCTAACGCATTTGCATCTTTCCTTAAATAAGGAGACCAATACTGTACACAATACTCCAGATGTTTTCTCATCAATGCCCTGTATACTGAAGCATCACCTCCCTACTTTTGTAATCAATTCCCCTCATAATAAGTGATAACATTCTATTAGCTTTCTAATTAGTTGCGATACCTGTACATTAGGTTTTTGTGATTTGTGCACTAGGACACCCAGATTCCTCTACACCTCAGAGCTTTGCGATCTCTCACCAGTTATATAATATGCATTTTTTATTCTTCCTGCCAAAATGGACCATTTCACATTTTCCCCAATTGTACTGTATTTTGGATCTTTACCCGTTCACTTAACCTATCTATGTCCCTTTGTAGCCCTCTCTGTGCTCTTCACAATCTACTTTCCTACTTATCTTTGTGTCATCGTCCTATTTGACAATCATACTTTCTATCCCTTCATCCAAGCAATTTATAGAAATTTATAATGTTGAGGCCCCAGCACTGATCCCTATGGTACACCACTCATTACAACCTACCAACAAGAAAAAGATCCATTTATGCCTACTCTTTGTTTCCTGTTAGTGAGGCAATCTCCTGTCCATCCCACAAAATAAAAACAAAATACCGCAGAACTGGTAATCTGGGGCGAAATTCTCCCGAAACGGCGCGATGTCCGCCGACTGGCACCCAAAATGGCGCCAATTAGACGGGCATCGCGCCGCCCCAAAGGTGCGGAATGCTCCGTACCTTTGGGGGCCGAGCCCCAACATTGAGGGGCTAGGCCGGCGCCGGAGGAATGTCCGCCCCGCCAGCTGGCGGAAACGGCCTTTGTTGCCCCGCCAGCTGGCGCGGAAATGACATCCCCGGGTGGCGCATGCGCGGGAGCGTCAGCGGCCGCTGACAGTTTCCCACGCATGCGCAGTGGAGGGAGTCTCTTCCGCCTCCACCATGGTGGAGACCGTGGCGGAGGTGGAAGGGAAAGAATGCCCCCACGGCACAGGCCCGCCCGCGGATTGGTGGGCCCCGATCGTGGGCCAGGCCACCATGGGGGCACCCCCCGGGGCCAGATCGGCCCGCGCCCCCCCCAGGACCCCGGAGCCCGCCCACGCCACCTTGTTCCACCGTTCAAAAGGTGGTTTAATCCACGCCGACGGGACAGGCAATTTATCAGCGGGACTTCGGCCCATCCGGGCCGGAGGATCGAGCGGGGGGGCCCGCCAACCGGCGCTGCGCGATTCCCACCCCCGCCGAATCTCTGGTGCCAGAGACTTCGGCAACCGGCGGGGGCGGGATTCATGGGGGGTCGGAGAATGACGCCCCTGTTCTTTATACTCTGTCCAATCTTCTATCCATGCCAATATGTGACCCCTACACCATGAGCTTTTATTTTACACAATAAACTTTGATATGGCAACTTATCAAATACCTTCTGTAAATCGAAGTACAGTGTATCCACTGTTTCTCCTTTGTCCGCAGAACATGTGACTCCTTCAAAGAACTCTAATAAACTGGTGAAACGTGATTTCTCTTTCACAAAACCATATTGCCTCTTCCTGATTACCTTGAATTTTTCTAAGTGTGCTGCGAGAACATCTTTAATGACAGCTTCTAACATGTTCCCTATGACAGATGTTAGGCAAACTGGCTGTAGTTTTCTGCTTTCTGTGTCCCTCCCTTTTTGAATAAAGGAGTTACATTTGCTATTTTCCAATCTACTGGAACCTCCCACAAAACTAGGGAATTCTGCAATATTAAAACCAATGCATCAACTATCTCATTAGCCACTTCTTTCAAGGCCCTAGGATGAAGTCTATCCAGATTTGAGGATTAGTCAGCCCGCAATCCCACCAATTTGCTTTATACAACTTCCCTGTTCATCAACTATCTCATTAGCCACTTCTTTCAAGGCCCTAGGATGAAGTCTATCCAAATTCGAGGATTAGTCAGCCCACAATCCCACCAATTTGCTCTATACGACTTCCCTGGTGATTACAATTTTTCTGAGTTTCTCCCTCCCTTTCGTGATATAAAATACCTATTCAATTCATCCATCATCTCCCTACTTTCCATTATCAAACCCCTAGACACGCTTTGTGGAGGACCAACACTCACTTTGTTAAGTCTTTTCTTATTTAAATATCTATAGAAACTCACAGTATCCATCTTTATATTTTAGCTATCTTTCGCTCGTACTCTAATGTTCTCTCCTTATTAATGTTTTTGCCATTTTTTGCTGCACTTTATATTCTATCCAACCTTCTGACCTACCACCTTACCTTGTGCAATTATATGATTTTTCTTTAAGTTTTTCTTTACATTTGATTCAGTCTATTTAATCACAGATTAATCTCCCTTTGGAATGTTTCTTTCTTATTGGAATGCATCTTATAGAGACAGAGGAACTATAGCAAGAGGAATAAAGAAGTTGAAAAACTAAACTATTTCAGAAAGGTACAAGAATTTGGGGCACTGGTAGATGCAGGAATGTGAAAAGACCATTGGGCTGATTTAACACACTACCATCATGCACAAAACATGCATACACAAATGGACAAACAGTGATGTTAATGGAAAATAAAAATATTGTCTAAGAGTCATCCAGACTCAAAACGTTAGCTCCCTTCTCTCTCCACAGATGCTGTCAGACCAGCTGAGTTTGTCCAGCATTTTCAGTTTTTGTTTCAGATTCCAGCATCCGTAGTAATTTGCTTTTATTTTTGAAAATAAAAAAAATGCTTGTCAAACAAATATATCACTAATTCAAACAAGTGCCCTTTCCTGGTTGGGAGCCGAACACTCTCCTGCTGAAGCTAATTGGCTGCCTCTGATTTACAATAAATCTGATAATGTGGTGTGAAATAAATCTCCTTGAAGAGAGCGGTACAATGCTGGACACCAGAAAGCTTTGCTATAACCATAGCTTCAGGGCTTACGAATATTTGTTACAATGGGTACTAATAATAAGCAGTACTTGCTCATGTTTAAGATCCTTTTAAAAATACATAAATCAATTATAGAAAAGAACCTAGACAGCATTTTTTAAATTACAAATGCATTTGACAAATGGAGGCTCTGTTTTTCAGGCTGTCGAATTCTGCTTACAGTGCTTAAAATAATCTTTATATTTCATTAAGCAGCCAAATAAGTTGCACTTGCCCAGTGGCTGTATTGATGGGTTTCAGTTGAGTCCAGTAGGAAACATGCTCCTGTTGCCATTCAGTTGCCATCGCATAATATCCAATACTGTTGTGCTCTATGAGCCAGGGGATCTGCAGGGATTTAATTGGCTCAAGTAGAAGCAGTGTAGCATTGATCCCAATTGCGAGAAGTTGAGTTTGGGACCTTCTCCTTTGTATTAATGCCGCTCTTTTTAAATTGATTGTTTTTTTTTCATTTGGGTACTGCTATATTTTCCAATCATTTTAGTTTTACTCATTTTTATTGCAGTTTTGACATAACTAAATTAAATGCAGATGGAAAAAGAATTGGTATTAATCCTTACATTTCAATCCATCAGTGCTAAAATGTTAAGCAGTATTATGTTACAGTCACAAGATAATAGATTACCAGTTTAGTGCCAACTGGCATTAAATCATGGACTGGTTGTGATATGGATTCCTGTCAGCTGGAAGCTGGGCTGTAACTGCTCTGAACTCATTTTATTTAGGATTATTGTAATCAACAGGGAGAGGACATTTTCAGACCATCAGTGTGAACTGGATTTATGCCCAAGTATGACAGAAATAAAAGGAAGTGTTTCAACAGATCAAGACGCAACAAGGAAAAGTTGACAAGGTTGATATTAAGACATAGGGCGTGATTTAACAGCCACGTTGCGCCAGGCATGGATCCTTGCGCGCCGGTTAAATCGTGGGAGGGGCCAAAATCGGGATTGCCGCTGGGACCAACCAGTTTGTGATCTACGCCCGTTCCCCTTGATGAATTCCGGATCCCGCCTCGGTATGGCGAAACACCAATTAAGGGCAATCTCCATCTCATTAACAAGATTGACACCTTATTTAACAGGCTTCTGGGAACTTTGTGCATGTGTTTCCTCCGGGTGCTCCGGTTTCCTCCCACAGTCCAAAGATGTGCAGGTTAGGTGGGTTGGCCATGATAAATTGCCCTTAGTGTCCAAAATTGCCCTTAGTGTTGGGTGGGGTTACTGGGTTATGGGGATAGGGTGGAGGTGTTAACCTTGGGTAGGGTGCTTTTTCCAAGAGCCGGTGCAGACTCGATGTGCCGAATGGCCTCCTTCTGCACTGTAAATTCTATGATAATCTATGAAACTAACCCGCTCCCCAGCGACTCTATTTAAAAATGGTAACCCTAGCGCGATGGCTGCTGAGGGGATCGGGGAGATGAACAGCCCTCTTCATTTTGGGGCATGCAACCAATGGACACCAATGCTGGCGGTAGTAGGGAAGGAGCCCTGAGGGGGAATAGGCTTGGTCCATCGGTTGGGCATCACTTCTGGGCTAGGGGGAGTGAGGTGCTCATCACGTTCGGATCCCACAGGCCATTGTCCCAATTGTGTATACCCATAAGAGGGGCAACTACAGTTGCTGCCTCATCAAATTCCTCCAAGAGAGAGCCTTATTTGTAGTTCCAAGGTGATGGTCACGTTAACTCCCTTTGACTGTGAGCAGCCTCTGGCTGCACAGCTAAAGGTTATTGCTAATAAGGAATTGGCATTGTTAGTTATCTGAGCACTGCATAGCTCTCAAGTGCATTCTCTTAGGTATATGTGCCATGTCTCAGGCGAGTGTTATTGCCTAACATTCCAATCAAACTGTGAGGCCTGAACACTTTGCTGAACCCTGGAGCTGCCAACACTACAGAGGCAGCAGCCAACAATCAGGAGCTGGGCCTCAGCGCTGGGGATATTGTTGCAACCAGAGGGTGAATGTGTGGATCAGGGGAGGGTACCTGAGCTCGGTTCCCCTAATGTTCCCAGCAGGGGTCTGTGGTGTTGGGTCTAGAGGCTCCGGAAGTGACTTGGGGGTGAGTGTGCAGAGTGGGGTTCCCCCAGTGTAACTGGCTTGGTGGATGGCATTCTGAGAGAAGGCGGGAAATGTAAGGATGGGAGAAGCTAGGGGGATTCAAGGGTCCCGGGGTGGAGGCCCAAACTAATTGTTGGTCTCTCACCTTCAACAATTCCTTCCAGGTATAACAAAATGGATAATGATATTAAACTCACAGAGGCAGCCATCACGGTGTCGGGGGTAGCCCTGGTAGCCAGATGCCAGAGAAGACAGCAGCAGCATTGACGCAGGCTCGAGGTGGCACCCCATGTGCAGGGGGCTGCCACATACCCAGCATACCTGGCCGGCCATCAGGCCAGGAGAGACCCAGTGGGGGACACCAGCGACGGCCCAAGGTGTACAGGTGTCGTTGGCCATTCGAGAAGCTGACGGACAGCATGTGCCACAGGAAGCTCCATCTCAATAAGGACATGGCACGGCACCTTGTGGAAGAAGAGGACACCCACTCCCGGTGGCCATAAAGGTCAACGCAGCCCTCAATGCTTATGCCACTGGTTCATTCCAGGGCTCGAGCGGGCACTTGTGTGGCATATCACAAGTTACAGCCCACAAGTATATTTGTGATGTCACGGATGCCCTGTATGCCCAGGCAGCTGACTATATAAACCTTGAGCTGGACCGAACCCATCAAGATGCTCAGGCTGCAGGATTCTCTGCCATTGCTGGGATGCCCCAGGTCCAGGGGGTAATTGATGGCACACAAGTCGCCTTACGCGCTCTGGGACAGCAGGGAGTGCCTTTCATTAACAGGAGGGGGTTCCACTCCCTGAATGGTCAACCCATGTGCGACCACCGCCTCCGGTCTGGGGCTGGTTTAGCACACTGGGCTAAATCACTGGCTTTGAAAGCAGACCAAGGCAAGCCAGCAGCACGGTTCAATTCCCGTACCAGCCTCCCCGAACAGGCGCCGGAATGTGGCGACTAGGGGCTTTTCACAGTAACTTAATTTGTAGCCTACTTGTGACAATAAGCGATTTTCATTTCATTTCATTTTATTTCATGCACGTGTGTGCACGCTTCCCCGGGAGCATGCATGACAGCTACATCCTGGGACACTTGAGATCCCCAGCATCATCGAGGACCACCTCAGGATGATGGGTTAGCTCTTGGGCGATAGGGAATACCCGCTGAGGCCCTGGCTGATGACACCAATGAGGAGGCCAGAGACCGACGCGGAAACACAACAGAGCGAGGCCCATGCTGCCACCCTTGCTATCATTGAGCAGTGCATCAGACTGCTCAACAGGCAGTTCCGATGCCTGGACGGCGCTGTTGGTGCACTGCAGTCCTCCACCCCCCAGAGGGTCTCCTGCTTTGTGGTTGGTCTGCTGTGCCACCTACAAACTAGCACAGCAGTGGAGGGACGAGGAGGGATATGCGACCTGTGGAAGATAGAAAAGGGCTGAGTCAGGAGAGGCTGGAGGATGAGCCCGGGGAGGACCCACGGGAGCAGCCGGAAGATGGAGAACAGGCGGCGGTGAGGGTCCAGCATGCCTGGACAGCCAGGGAGGCCCTTTGCCCGATTCTCAAAGGACGAGGCTTTGTCCATCAGCTCACCCATTCTCTCTCCCTGCCCACAATCCCTCCATTTCCCCCCATCGTTCCCTTCCCCCCAAGCCTCCCTATCCCCGAGGGCACATGGGGCGCAGTGGATAGCACCGGGACTGCGGCGCTGAGGACCTGGGTTCGAATCTCAGCCCTGGGTCACTGTCCGTGTGGAGTTTGCACATTCTCCCCATGTCTGCGTGGGTTTCACCCCCACAACCCAAAGATGTGCAGGTTAGATGGATTGGCCACACTAAATTGACCCTTAATTGGAAAAAAAATAATTAGGTACTCTAAATTTAATTTTAAAAAGCCTCGCTATCCCCAATCCCTCCTCTCCTCTCCATCCCAACTCCATTCAATCAGCCCTTCCCCCTATTGACAAACCCCTCATTATCCTCCCACCCATTTCCCCCCTTCCTCACCCTTCATTCCCCGACCCTCCCACACAACACCCCCCTCGTCCCGATTACCCTGTTCCACCCTCCCAGGTTCTGTGTAACATCGTGTAACAGGATGATGGGCCTGTGTCAGCACTGACAACGGGTCAATACACAAGGCAGGAGAGTGATGATAATCCTCTATGAATCAAGCTCTGGCGCTCCTTGGTCTAAGCTATAACCTGACTCCTGTCTTTCTACCAACAGCGCGCTCACACCCACCACCTGCACATGGTCTGCATCGGAGGCTCCTAATCTAGGACCACTGTACCTGGGGATTGGAGTGAGCAGAGGCTATCAGGAAGTAAGGGTGCAGGCCGGCCTGATGTGAGGAAGAATGTGACAGAGGCTTTGCATGTATCAGGTCTCCATGGTTTAATTGCGATCATTCAAAACCCTCATTCTCCCGAGCTACCCCCCCACCCCCCAGTCCCACTCAATGATCCTCAATCCGTTCAAGCTTCTCTGCTCAGCTGCTACATTTAGATGTGTCCCATTTTGCACATCGGAGGTGGGAGCAGCCTGCTGCTTCTCGCGCCCTGTGCCTTTGATGCCCCTGGCTGGCATCTTCTGGAGGACCTGTGAGAGATTGGACATGTGGTCAGTGAGAGGGAAGGACCATTTTTGGCTGCCATGAATGATGTTGGTCTTCTTCCTGCACTGGACGGAGGTCCTCCTGGTCTTGCTGCCCGCACTGACTACGCTGCCACTGTCTCCCAGGTGGCATTGGCGGCCCTGTGCTGATCCACCAACCTTCTTGGGGGCACAGGGGTCTCGTCTCATCTCCATGGCACCCAGTAGCCTGGCCAGGTTGGCATCCCCAAAGCCAGGTCTACGTGGTGGTATAGCTATGTGCTGACTGAAGTTTGTTCGGAGGGAGCGTTTATGAGCTGCCGAGCACAGTCCAGGTGAACCAGCTGTTGGGGCAGCTATTTCTGCCATGAAGTTCTTGGAGGGGGGGGGTCATTTCTGGCACTAAGTGCCATTATATACAGGCCGTGGTCTTGCTGGCTCGGCCATCAGGAAGCATCCCAGATTTCATGCCCAATACAGCGCTTAGAACTTCTCCCATTAAATTGTGCCCACAGTGAACCTTGGTTTTATAAATCGTAAATAGAGTAAGGAAGCAAAACTAAAAAGTTATAAAACACCAGTTAGGCTGCAACTAGAGTATAGTATCCAATTCTTGGTACCGCACTTTTTTTTATTCATTTATAGGATGTAGGCATCATTGGCTGGGCCAGCATTTAGTGCTCATGTCTAATTGCAGAGGGCATTTCAGAGTTAACCACGTTGCTGTGGATCTGGAGTCACATGTAGGACAGACCCTGTAAGGACAGCCAATTTAATTCCCTAAAGGAAATAAGTGAACTGGATGAGTGTTCTGACAACTGTTTCAAGGTCATAATTAGACTTTTAATTCCAGATTTTTATTGACTTCATCATTTGCTGTGGTGACATGAACTCGGGTCCCCAGAGCATTACCCTGGTTCTCTGGTTTACTGGTCTAGTGACAATTTTGGGCGTCATTCTCCGACCCCCCGCCGGGTCGGCGAATCGCCGGGGGCTGGCGTGAATCCCGCCCCCACCGGTTGCCGAAGTCTCCGGCACCGGAGATTCGGCGGGGGCGGGAATCGCGCCGCGCCTGTTGGCGGGCCCCACGCTCGATTCTCCGGCCCGGATGGGCCGAAGTCCCATCGATAAATTGCCTGTCCCGCCGGCGTGGATTAAACCACCTTTTGAACGGTGGAACAAGGCGGCGTGGGCGGGCTCCAGGGTCCTGGGGGGGGGGGGGGGGGGGGCACGGGGTGATCTGGCCCCGGGGGGTGCCCCCACGGTGGCCTGGCCCGCGATCGGGGCCCATCGATCCACGGGCGGGCCTGTGCCGTGGGGGCACTCTTTCCCTTCCGCCTACGCCACGGTCTCCACCATGGCGGAGGCGGAAGAGACTCCCTCCACTGCGCATGCGTGGGAAACTGTCAGTGGCCGCTACGCTCCCGAGCATGCGCCGCCCGGGGATGTAATTTCCGCGCCATCTGGAGGGGCAACAAAGGCCATTTCCCCCAGCTGGCGGGGCGGAAATTCCTCCGGCGCCGGCCTAGCCCCTCAATGTTGGGGCTCGGCCCCCAAAGATGCAGAGCATTCCGCACCTTTGGGGCGGCGCGATGCCCGTCTGATTGGCGCCGATTTGGGCACCAGTCGGCGGACATCGCGCCGTTTCGGGAGAATTTCGCCCAATATCACTACACCACTGCCTCCCCTTCAGGAAGGGTGTTAGAGAAAGTGCGGAGGACAGCTACTAGAATCATACCAAGCATGACAGACCTTAGGCACATAGATAGAATAGAGGAACTAGGTTTGTTCTCTTAAGAACAGAGAAGGTTAAGGGGAGGTTTGATGAAGGATTTTGATAGATTAGATAAAGAGAAACTGTTTCCAATACAGAAAGATTAGTGACAAGTGGGCACAAATTGAAGGTAATTGGCGAAAGAGCTCGAAGTGGAACATGGAAAATAAATGATCTAGCTATTAGGGCAGCACGGTAGCACACTGTGTTGCTTCACAGCACCAGGGTCCCAGGTTCGATTCCTGGCTTGGGTCACTATCTGTGCGGAGTCTCCATAGTCTCCCCGTGTCTGCGTGGGTTTCCACCGGGTGCTCCAGTTTCCTCCCACAAGCCCCGAAAGACGTGCTGTCAGGTAATTTAGACATTCTGAATTCTCCCTCAGTTTACCCGAACAGGCACCGGAATGTAGCGATGAGGGGCTTTTAACAGTATCTTCATTCCAGTGTTAATGTAAGCCTACTTGTGACAATAAATATTATTATTAGCCATATAAGTAATGAGAATTACAATCTGATGGTTTAGAATGATGTCCTGTATTTTGAGATGAAATTGCAGGAAAGTAAGTTGTTCCTTTTCATAAAATATTGCAAAGATATGTATTTATTTCAATACACTTCAGCTGCTGAGCTGGAGCTTTAGTTTACTAAGCTTTATTAAGCACATTATTTTGAAATTTGTGATTTCATTAGTGGGTCATTAATTATGGACAAGATCAGACATTGTCCCATTTTATAGTGAAAAAGGGATTTTCACCTCTGAGTTTGACATCATTAATTTCTAACATACACGTTGTTTTAATTTTAAGGTAAGTCTTTATTCAGGTTTGCTCTATTTTGGTACTATCGTTACAAAGTCAGCTGAAAGTATGTTCCAAACCTTGAGGCACATTTGCGTTCATGTTTCTTTATTTTACTGTCATTGCAAGTTCCTACAATGCAACCGTGCCGACACATTAAAAGTATTTCTGTCTGTCTCTCTCTCTTCATGCGGAATCCTCGGTTGCCTGAAGATTGTTGATCGTAGCTCTCCACAATATGTTTGGTTAAAGAAATGTGCCATGTGATAGATACTGATACTAGATTAACTAGCTCAGCTGTTATGGACGGGGTTACAAGCTGATCAGGTTTGCGATGACCTTTGCATTAAAGCATTATTGATCCCAGTGATGGCAAACTAACTTCACTTAAGGTGACAAGACACTTGAATTCAACCAAGATTCGAGCTTCGTTTTGTCCTCTGCTTCCAAGAATTATACTATAACAATTACTGTTCTTTGCTGAGTGATAGTGAAAGAAGGATTTGGAAACTGTTGCTTTCATAACTAATTAGAATATTTAGCTCTGATTCAATGTAGTTTGAATATAGACATTCAGACATTCACAAATAGTGGCAGAAGCAGCTAATGCGGAGTAGAAAAACTTCTTGAAACACACCCAATTGGAATGAAATCAGAAAGAGCAGTAGGTTGTGGTGAACAACTACTCTGTTGGATTCATTGGGCTGTGTTTCTGGGGATGATCTATTTTCCCTCCAGACATTCTTTTGCTATCTAATTAGGGTATTTTCTTTCTTCAAATTATAAAGTTCCCATCAAGAGCCACTGCAACCATTGTGAATTCCACCTTTTTTCTTGGAGTTTTTCCAATGCAGGACAGTAGACTTGCAAAACAAATCTTTCTACCTTTTGATGGGGCGAAGGGGAGAGGGCGGATATGGCACTGGATAGACCGTAATGATGCATGACTCTGTTCGCTGCGCTGGTACGGGCACTTTTTACAATTACAGATTTCTGAACAGGAAATCGTAGCAGATGTTCCTTGAAATCATTTCATACCACTTTGTGTGCGGCACCTATGGAAGGATTTGTCTTTTTAAAATTAAAAATGAATAAATTTAGAGGACCCAATTCTTTTTTTTCAATTAAGGGACAATTTAGCGTGGCCAATTCACCTAGTCTGCACATCTTTGTTGGGTTGTGGGGGTGAGACGCATGCAGACACGGGGAGATGTGCAAATGCCACACGGGCAGTGACCTGGGGTCGGGATTGAACCCAGGTCCTCAGCACCCTGAAGCAGCAGTGCTAGCCACTGCACCACCATGCCACCCCTGAAGGATTTGTCTCTTAAAGCCATTAGAAAAACTCCACCATTTGAAGCTACATATCCCCAACATTATTAATTTTCTGCATGTCCATCATATTAAGTAGATGGAATGATGATGATTCTCAACATCAGCAAACAATCACCAGCCAATAACCTGAGGACCTAGGGCTGGTTTAGCTCAGTGGGCTTGACAGCTGGTTTGTGATGCAAAACAAGGCCAGCAGCGCAGGTTCAATTCCCTTACCAGCTTACCCGAACAGGCACCAGAATGTGGTGACTAGGGGCATTTCACAGTAACTTCATACTTGTGACAATAAAAGGTTATATACATGTACATATATGCCCCCATATTGCTGTGATGAAAGGGGAAACCCAAGACGGTGTGTATGTGTTCAGGCACATTCTCCTTCTTGTCTAAGGAAGAGAAAATAATGTTTTTAAAAATCTTTTGGCATATTTTTCCTTTAATGGATTACAAGTGCATGTGTGTAATCTCCATTTGGCAGTTGTTGCCCAGATTTCACCCTTTTGAAATGTTATCATTTTACTTTATGGTAATCCAAGTGAACTTCAGAGAACGGCCTCTATGCTTTCACAATCATTTAGTCAAATTGTTTATTCCTCTTTGCATTCCTTTGTTGGCAGCCTGGGTGTAAAAGAATATGTCTAAGATGGAACTCTGATAAATCGGAAGCAGCTCGGGCAGCAAGGCGGTGCAGTGGTTAGCACGGCTACCTACGGTGCTGAGGACCCGGGTTCAATCCTGACCCCGGGTCACTGTCTGTGTGAAGTTTGTGCATTCTCCCCATGTCTGCGTGGGCTTCACCCTCACAACCCAAAGATGTGCAGGTTAGGTGGATTGGCCATGCTGAATTGCCCCTTAATTGGATGCTCTAAATTTATTTATTCATTTTAAAATCGGAAGCAGCCCAAAGAGATATGCTTCCAACCAGGTGTCTCCAAAAGATCTTGTTTTACTCAAACCAGACTTTTTTAAAAAACTCTTTCATAGAATGCGAGCATCGGTGGCAAGCCCAGCATTTGATACCTATCCCTAATTGCTGTTGAGCTGAGTAGCCTTTTAGGCCATTTAAATGGGCAATTTAAAGTCAACCACATTGCTATCACATTCTGCAGAAGAACATAGGCCAGACCAGGTAAGGATGGCAGATTTCCTTCCTAAAGAACATGAGTGAACAAGATGGGTTTCTACACCATTACTGAGACTAGGGGGGAATAATACATGGAGAGGCGGTTAGCATGCCAACCAGCCCTGCAGCAACAAAGCGCTGCAGGGTTCATTAACCAGGGCTAGTGGGATTTCCATTGGGGCCGACAGCTCCATCAGTCCCAACAGCACCAGAAGGGGGCCAGTGGCAGCTGCTGGGATTGCAGCTTTAGTGGGGAGTCCAAAGCCTCCGACTCCGAAGCAAGTAAATCTGGGATCTTGGGCCGGGAGTGTTTGGGAGCATTAGGGATGGGGGCAGTGTTTGGGGGGGCGGGGGCGGGGGGGGGGGGCGGCTGGGTTTAAGAGGAATAGAAAGTAAGAAAGAAAAGAGTGTTCAGTCTAAGTTGGGGAGGGGGGATAGTTTGCCCTGAGATCAGCAAAGGGCAGCCCCTGAAATGCAACCCCCCCCCCACCACTTTGTTCCCGATCTTTAACCATTTAAGGTTAAAAAAGAATCAGACTTCCCACACCTGCCCTACTGCCCATGCCAATGTAGTATAGCTGTGTGGGCAGAGTATTATTAGAGTCAATAGACTTTATAATAAGCTTAATTCATCCATTATTGGTCATTTTAATATGCCAGGTGTGCTGCCGATTTTGGCAATTGCTCGTAATCCTTCACTATGGGAGTTAGCTGGGGGGGGGGGGGGGGGTTGGAAGGTGGTGGATGGGTGCCCATCCCATTTTACGTGCCCCCCCCCCTCCCCCACATCTTGTGGGAAACATGCCCATCAGGAGCATATAAAATTCAGACCCCATTTCCAGATTTTACAAATTGAATTTAAATTCTACCAACTGCCATGATGGGATTTTAATCCATGTCCTCAGAATATTAGCCTGGGCTTCTGGATTACTCGTCAAAATTGATCCCGTCAGTATTAATGCCAAAGGAACTCCCTACCACCATCCTTCAACTAACCTGAATTTTGCAATGTTATATTTTTATGCTGGTGTCTTTTAATCAATTTTCAAAATTCTACTCTGATTCCATTGAACTTGAAATTTACTACATCGTATTAGAAATAATAATAATCTTTATTGTCACAAGTAGGCTTACATTAACACTGCAATGAAGTTACGGTGAAAAGCCCCTAGCCGCCACGTTCCGGCACCTGTTTGGGTACACGGGAGGGAGAATTCAGAATGTCCAATTCACCTAATCAGCACCTCTTTCGGGACCCTGGTGCTGTGAAGCAACAGTGCTAACCACTGTGCTATTGTGCCGCCCCCAACCGGGTAATCAACCAGTCTTTGTGATGGGTGACTTCAGTCCTTTGTCCTCAGACTCAGACATGTGGAAAAGTCCTTCCGAATTAGTGAATGAATTCAGATAGGGTGAAAATCATTAATCAAACATCAGAAACATTGAGTTCCTGAGTTATGTGCACCCAAGCTAACCTTCTCAAACTGTTTGAATATTTCCACACAACTAGTGAAAAGCCCAAAAGGAAATCAAAACATCATGTGAAAAAGGATATTTTTAGAGAATGCTGACAGTCACTTCCTTGGCTAAGACTAATGTGAGAGTTTTAAATGACATTTATAGCCTGACACTTTCAAAGGGACAAAATTTCCAAGAATTGTTTTGGTAGTATCCAGAACAGATGGTGAAATGGGAAAAAATATAATGGATTAACTGTTTCTTGAAATTTTCACCCCTCTTAATAATAATAATAATAATAATCTTTATAATATTTATTAGTGTCACAAGCAGGCTTACATTAACACTGCAATGAAGTGCTGTGAAAATCCCTTAGTCGCCACACTCCGGCGCCAGTTCAGATATCTTAGCGATCTCATTGTAAAATAATACAAATAGAGTATAATTGTAATAAATTGGAAGTAGGATAGGTATATAAGGGGAGATAGTGGTAAAGTGGTAATGACACTGACCAACTGGGCCGAATGGCCTGTTTCTGTATTATCCATTCTGAGCAATAAGAACTAAATTGGCCACGGTATACTTTCCAGCATATATCCATATTAATGTTAATTTTGCAACATATTTTGACTAGAAATTGATCTGAAGGAGGGAACACACAAAAGTTTTGGCTAACCCCTGATTAAAACAGAACAAGTAAGGGTTATTTTTATCAGTTCAACACTTATGGAAATGAAATTTAATCCTGAGACTCTGTGATAGCCTAATGGATAAATTTATAAGATTCTAAAAGACAGCATTTCAATATTGAAATGTACATCTGCAAAACATATTTATACATAAAACAATGCAATATCCAATATGTAATGGTACAACATGTTCATTCACAACTATGTCACATTCCAACACCCAAACCAAATGTAAACTTGGACACCATAACGTAAAATGATACAATACTCCAATCACAATATTCTTATACATTAGAAGTTTGTATTCTAAAGTGTGTTCCAACACTGTCTCAATATGTTAGACCAAATTTGAACTTATAATTTTACAAAGTCCTGATCAGGCTATTACACAATTCCTGAAGTGTAACTACGATGATTTCCTACCAAATTCCCCGCACCACATCCCGATATATCACCACACATATCACAACACGATATTCCAATATATAACACAAAAATTCTTTAATCAGTGTTACTTTGGGCAGTGCTTCTCTGACCTTGTTTTGTTCCTTCTAAACTGCAAGTATACCATCCTATATACTTTCTTTCTCATTACAGCCGCACTGATTTGAAACTGTCTCATGCCACAGTCTTCCATTTTAACCCATTTCTTATTTTAATTCATTCAGGACCATAAAAGAATGGAATACCTTCCGATGGCTTCCAATAATCTTTCAAACTCAAACTTAGCATGTAATTTATCTCCAGCCTTTGATTTATATTCAATCTTTGTGACATTCTAAACTCAGGGTTTTTGTTTCTCTTCCGCTTGTCATAAATAGTGCTCAAGATCCAAATTTCTCATTACACAATGCTCCAACACAATCAAATCTAGATTTATACATCTTAAAATAATATTCCATGATACAGTTAGAATGCTATATTTTGGAATACTATACAGTTATACATTAGGATATTATTGAGTCTCAAGATTGAATTTACTCAGTTGAATCAATACAAACAACTCCCATATAAAATGTACAACTGAACAAGGTCCAATTATAGAGATACATTAATCTCCATTTAGAACTGCACTTAATTTAGACCTGCAAATGTTCTAAATACACGTTTTAAGATCAGAGAGAGGGTATTTGCAATCAGATATGAATCACCAATACGGTTAGATAATACTGTCCCAAAGCGCTTCACAGAAGTGTATCCGGAAAAAAAAATACAGATAATCTGACGTACATACAGATTCTAGCATTGGTTTTTGGCTAAAATATGTCAACGGATTCGGTATATTTTGTGCCAGGTATTTAGAATTGATCAGAATTTTATATTACTGCAATTTAAACAAAATTTCACTCATGGGATTAAATAAAAGGGTAGGTTTGTTCATTGGAATCCTTTGCCTGTATTTGAATCATGGAAGGGGACAGAGTGGTCAAGTCGATTGGACACTGAGATTTTATCACATTACAGAGGCCCGAGTTTAAATCTAGGGCGGGATTCTCTCACCCCGGGGCCGAGGCGGATAATGCCGGCGCTGTTCACACCTGCTTTTACCCAGCAGGACCTAGACGTGGATGCATCTGGGGGCGGCCTGGTTGGGGGCGGGGGGGGGGGGGTGTCCGACCCCGGGGGGGGCCTCCGCTGTGGCTTGGCCCGCGATCGGGGCCTACCGATCGGCGGGCCAGCCTCTCGGCTGGGGGTCTCTTTTGTTCCGCGCCAGCCCCTGTATCCCTACGCATGTTGCGTCATGGCCGGCGCGGAGAAGGGAGCCATTGTGCATGCGCGCATTGGCACTGGCCCCACTGCGCATGTGCAGACCTGCGGCGCCCGTTTGACAGCGGGGATCAGCAGCTGGAGCGGCGTGGGTCGCTCCAGTGCCGTGCTGGCCCCCTGTAGGTGTCAGAATTGCTGCTCCTGAGGCCATGCTGATGCCGTCGAGAAACGCAACAGCTTTTATGACGGCGTCAACACTTAGCCTTAGGATCAGAGAATACCACCCCCAGTTCAGACAGAGGGCTGAGAAATCTCCTTTTCTGGATGCCTGTAATGTCCATCAAAATTAAGGTAGTTTCTCATCAGTTTCTAGTGCTTGCGTACAAAACTGTCCCTAATCTGGCATTAATTGGCAGACTCACTTAGAGAGGGGATGTAGGACGGCTGGTGTGCGAAATTCAGAATGATTACATTTGTCCATCAAAAACTGGTCTTTCAGAACCGGGACATGTTGGTAGAGCAGAGTACTTACAGTGGTTTAAACCAATCTGTGCTGTAGCTGACCTGGAAACACTTAATGCTGACACTGGGTGTCTCGAATGGGAAATTTAATTCCCCAGTAGTAACATTCCTCAACTTGAGTGCCAAAGAAAAAGAATCATACTTAGATGAGGTGGATAGTAATAATGTATAACTGTATCATGGAATCCCTACAGTGTAGAAATAGGCCATGCGGCCCATTGAGTCTACACCCACCCTCCAAAAGAACATCCTACCTAGGCTCACTCCCTACCCTATCTCTGTAACCCCACCTGACACTATGGACACTAGGGGCAATTTAGCATGGCCAATCCACCTAGCCTACACACCTTTGGACTGTGAGAGGAAACCAGAGCACCTGGAGGAAAGCCACATAGACACGGGGCGAATGTGCAAATCCACAGTCACTCAAGGCAGGAATCGAACCCGGATCTCTGGCTCTGTGAGGCAGCAGTGCTAACCACTGTGCTGCCCTATATTCCAACTGTATCTTGGAATATTATGTTAAGATGTATAATTCAAGATTTGATTGTGTTGTCATTTATGTGGAATTAATTTTGTACTTCTGTGCAAAGACCCTCCTGCAATACTTAGACAATGTCTTATACAAATGTTTGGTTAATAGACGATAGGTTGCATCCATTGATGTATATATGGACTCATTTTATTTCTGTGATGTTTGGGCTGTATATTAGAATTAGAATACAGCACGAATTGAGAACTGTAATGTATCAGACACACAGAATTCACCTTTTACAAGACTTTGAACAAAATCTATTATCAAAAGATGCTTACTGTAAAATACAGGCAGTTAGACAAAAGTTGTGATTGATGAATGTACAAATGTCAAACAGACTCGCATGGAATTCAAATGTTTAATAGTTAAAATGTATTAATATTTTCATATTAGTGTGTAGGTCATCTAGGTTATCGTGCGTATCATTTTTAAGGAAAATGTATGCTATAGATTTAACATCAGAGCAAAGAGATTTCAGCTTTGCATCAATAGAAAATTTGAAATTTAAGTTTGGTGTGAGGACCTGACCTGCCTCTGGAATAAAGCAGAGTGAGATTCCCTGGAGGGGCAGCCTCACATTGCTTAAGATTTGACACAGAGTGAAGTATAAATTCAGTGCAATGTCAAATCTGGTTTATAAAGTACTCAATGGGTCTGTGGTGCCATATGGACTCTTCGTAAACCTAGTCGATCTTCACTTAATCACTTAAACGTTTACATTACCCTTCTCCATGCTCTAAAGCATTTCAATGTCTACCTTTTGGGAGACAGCGCTGGTGTGGTTACATTCAGACATGTGCAGAGTTTGCGCCTAAGGACAATTTGCAAGTCCGAGTTGGGCTCAAGCTGATCAGAGTAAACAAGATTCTGCATTGTCCCTGCTTGCAGTGATCAGTTTGAGACCAGTAGCTGAAGTGACTACATACAGCTCCTTTTCCTCATAATGTTTACTGCAAACTCCAATAAATGGCAGAATTTTGACAAGATTATTTTCTAACCCAATGCTAGTTAAAATTGTAAAAGACTGTCAAGACCATAAGAAATAGGAACAGGAGTAGGCTGTTCGGCCCACCAAGCCTGTTCTGCCATTCAATAGGATTACGGCTAATCCGACATCCTCAAGTCCATTTTTCTGCCCCATCCCCGTACCCCTTGATTCCCTTACTGATCAATAATCTATCTATTCCAGTCTTGAATATACACAAGGACTCTGCGCCCACAGCTCTTTGTGGCAAGGAGTTCCAAAGACTCTCAACCCTCTGAGAGACAAAATTCCACCTCATCTCAATCTTAATTTTTTTTTTAGTCGTTCATGAGAAGTGTATATCACAGGCTGGGCCAGCATTTATTGCCCATCCCTAATTGCCCCAATTTTCAATAATTTTTATTGTCACAAGTAGGCTTACATTGACACTGCAATGAAGTTACTGTGAAAATCCCCGTGTCGCCACACTCCGGCGTTTGTCCGGGTACACAGAGGGAGAATTCAGAATGTCCATATTACCTAACTTTCGTTCGATTACCGTCTTTCTGGACTTGTGGGAGGAAAAGGGAGCACCCGGAAGAAACCCACGCAGATACAGGGAGAACGTGCAGACTCGACACAGACAGTGACCCAAGCCGGGAATCGAACCTGGGACCCTGGTGCTGTAAAGCAACCGTGCTAACCACTGTGTTACCGTGCCGCCCCTAGGGGGCAGTTAAGAGTCAATCACATTGCTGTGGATCTGGAGTCACATATAGGTCAGATTGGATGGTAGATTCCCTTCCCTAAAGGATATTAGTGAACCAGATGGGTTTTTCCGACCATCGACAATGGTTTCACAGTCATCATTAGACTTCTCTATTGAATTCAAATTTCACCATCTGCATTGGTGGGATTTGAACCTGGGTCGCCACAGCATTACTCTGGGTCTCTGGTTTACTAGTCCACTGACAATGCCACGATGCCACCACCGCCCTTGGAGTCCCAACCTATTTAACCTTTGCTCATAAAACAATCCCTCCATACCAGGGATTCATACGTAGTGAGCCTTCTCTGTTGCCATATTTTGATTCAGCGAAAACTTCACAATGTTAGAGTTGACCATTGAATATTGTACAAACTATGCTAAAGGTTCTGTTAATTCATAAGGTAATAGAAAAGGCATAACAGAAAAAAACTGGCAGATGACACTAACTTTCTGGTGACAATAATAATTCAATTCAATATTCACATTGTAAATTGTAAGTTCAATAATAGATATGAAATTATCATTTAAATGATAATTCTAAACACATGAAGAGTGGGGAGAGGAAGTATGGAATTAGGAAAGAACGGGCTTGCTGCATGTTTTTAAAAGAATTCCCGCTTTATATTCCTTGGGACATTTTGTAAATCTGCAGTACAAAAATCAACTTCGGACACAGCGACCGAAGTATTGGTAATATTATTGATGGCAATTTCCTTAGATGTGACATACTTAAGTTCCACTTGGTCACATATACATCATCTTAAAAAAACTAATTGTCCTGCAACCTGGTAGTGTTTATCCACCCGGTGGTGTGGCCACAGACAAATATATACATTGAGTAAAGATTGTTTATTGAAAATAATATTCAATGTTCAAAATGCAGAAATGATGCATTACTCAATCATTCTGGCCAACGTTTAAGTCAAATGACCTCCTCCTGTGCTGTATTTCTATTCTGTAGAAGTTGTATGTTGTATTATTTAGAGAACTGCTCTCCTCTAATATCTTTAATATAAACTATGCATTCCAGAATTAATAGAAACATCTGTTTCAAAAGTAGAGCAATTTATTGGCCACACAACCATGCTAAACCTCAGCTGAAATTCCCTTGTGTTTGTTGCCCAAAATGGAAAATGTTTCATTTTAAGGCACTGATAACCTCAAGTAATGAACACACACAAAAAAAGAAAACCGTCACGATCAGGAAAAACCCATTCCAAATGTTTCCTGTGGATCTGATGTTTTTCTCTGTATGTACACAGGACAGAAATGTTACATTATTTCCAGCGCAGCAAAGAGGTTGTGAACAAAAGGACACATTTTGTGAATGAGTAGTTCTGGCACAGATTCTCTCCTGCTGGGAGAGCATATTGGGAAATCACAGATACATGTTTGTGATTTCCCATTCATAACATATACTATAAGCAGCATAACATCAATTTTGTTTCAGTGTACTACAATCAATGCAAAAACAACTTCCTAAATTTCAGTTTTAAAGTTTAAAAGGTGCCCAGCCGGTCCATTAGACCACACTTGAGATCAAATTATTCATATAGAATTAATAGGTTAGTTGCCTCCTTATGAGTTGGTTATATTTCAGTTTGCATTCATACGAAACACTTTTTAGTTTCACATTGATGTGAACTGTGCAGCATAATGAAATTAATCAGTCCGAGTTCAGACAAACTGACTGAAGTCACTTGGGGAGATGATCTTACATCATTTTGGAGGATCACTTGGGAACTTTTGAGCTTTTTTAAGCAGCTCAATCTTCACAAAGTGCTCACTGTCCCTTCAATGTTAAAACTTGAACTACTGTTTGTACATTGTTGTCTTGTGGAAGAATCATGCAGGGCAGATAGAATAACTCAAATTGTACCCGTACTATAATAGTCCCATTACTGACCATAAACATTTCACTGACACTCAAGCATGAGTAGATGTATATCTCCAATTGCTCTTTTCCCAGGTTTTAGTTTGGTTTTACTCTGCAATTGTGGTATTGAGGCATAGAAGTGTTTTTGTTTTACCAATACTAACATTATAAAGTAAGTATGGAGTCAGTCTGGTTTGACTTTAAAGCATGTGAAGAGAAGGGCAGCACGGCAGTACAGTGGTTAGCACTGATGCTTCACAGCGCCAGAGTCCCAGGTTCGATTCCCGGCTTGGGTCACTGCCTGTGCGGAGTCTGCACGTTCTCTCCACATGGGTTTCCTCCGGGTGCTCCGGTTTCCTCCCAAAAGTCCCGAAAGACGTGCTGTTAGGTAATTTGGACATTCTGAATTCTCCATCTGTGTACCCGAACAGGCGCCGGAATGTGGCGACTAGGGACTTTTCACAGTAACTTCATTCCAGTGTTAATGTAAGCCTACTTGTGACAATAAAGATTGTTATTATAAAAAGGTTATTTTGTCATTCCATAGTCAGGTCAGGCCTTGATTCTAATTCAGAAGAAATGGCTGGAATTCTCCGGCTGTTAAGATTCTCTTTTCCCGCTGGCAGCATACTCCTGCCTGCGGGTTTCCCGGCTGCGTGGAGTGGCTTCAATGCAAAATCCCATTGACAAGCCCCGGGAAGAGACAATTCCACCGCCAACGAATGACGCACCGCCGAGAAACACGCGGCTGGGGGACCGGAGAATCCAGCCCTATTGCTTAGTACTTTCATAAACCAAAATTTCTATAGGTATAACTGCAAACTTACAGCAGGGCAAATTGATACCTATTATCAATAGTTGTAATTTCAATATTCGTAAGATATATCCTAGGACAATGAACATGAAAAATAATAGGCAAATGATATGCCATCAACAAAAGGAACCACATTGTTGTCACATGCACAGGCAATAACATGCAACCAATTAATTTTTAACAAAATATCCCACCATAGACTGTTTTTATTACTTGCATGCTTCATTATACATGCATTAAACCACTGTATTAATTTCACATGAAAGTATATACTTGCATCAGAGTGCTCTATTTCACCTACATTTCTCTCCAAATACAATTTGTTCTGAGGATTATTGAGATAGATATGAACAAATGGGAAATCTGCTATTTGTATAACTTTTCCGCCAGGTGTTTTTTGTTAGCCTGGTTGTCTTGTCACTTAATCTTTTTAAGGCCTTTTTAATGTGATCTGTAAAGTGATAAACCATAGTGCTGGTGTTATTGATTCAGTTTTGAAATTGAGTTCATATTAAGAACATGTTAATTCACTGTCCTTGTTATTTTACTAGTGAACCCTGAAAAGTGTGAATATTTTCCCAAGCAATGTCTGAAAGACACTCAGCATTTTTTGGGGGCACTGCTCTTTCCATAATTCAGATCTCTCATAACTCACTTACAGGGATGAATCTCTTTCAAACATTTATGTTAATAGGTACAGGATAAAGGAGCTGGAATTTCAGAACACTATGGAACAGATATATTGTACATTTTGAATGAGAAAGAATGGGTTGTCATGTCATACTGGTGTAAAACAAATGGTTCAACTGTAAAGTCACTGCTGCTTTGATGTAGTGTTTTTCTAGACGAGTTGGTCTCTGGCCATTTCAGTTGATTGCAATCGAATTAAAATCAGTGCAGAATCATATTTTGAAATCTTTTTGGTGGTCCACTGAACTTTAAGGAGTCACCTACATTGTATTTATTAGTTTTAAATCACTGCCTGCTTGATAGCACACCCATTAGAAGGATTAGAGCTATACTGCCGTTCAACTTTGTTGCAATTTTTAATTGTAATAGCTGTTATCCAAAATGTCCCTATCCCATCATAGCAATGCACACACATATGAAGATTTATTTATTCATACATATATCCTGCAAAAGAAGATTGACAGTCTCTCTGATTTTGCATGAAGTACAGTGGATTATATTCTCAGCAATAGGACAAAACTATCTTTAATGTGTTTCTAATATTTCTGGCACCATCCAACATTCTGCTGAATAGCCAAACTCAGTCCAGCCACAAATATATTGCTGCTTGCACATTTTAAAATAAATGTGAAAGCCTGACAGGAAGGGGATTTTTTCCTGCTTTAATGCACCCAGGAATCCTTATGCCAAGTTAATGCCCATGTCCTATTGTCATTTTTACATCTTTGTAAAATATCCTTGCATCAATGGAAAGTAACTACCAGACTTCTATGTTTAATCATCTCATCAGCAGTTCCAGAACTGTTAACTGATCATAGGATTCCCAGATTAGAGAGTGACCTGATAAGGTAGCGCAATGTTGGGCTGTCTACCATTTTCCAAGATGGTGCATGTATGTTTTTTTGTGCGATTGTTTTCTCTCTCGCTTACTGAAGACACCAAATTGCGGATGGAAGCCATCAAGTCATAGGAACTAGCTCTCCTTCCATATCTTATTTTTAATATTTTTTATTATGAGTAGCTCTGGACAGTGAAAGCCTGCAATCTATTGGATTATGATTGGGAAGGGGGAAAAGAGAGGGGTGAGAAAGGCTGCTTTGCAGCTCAGCTTCATCCCAGCTTCGCTGGGCAAACAGAAATGTGCACTTTGCAAAAGGGAAACCAAGAGCTGGAACTTTGGTTGATGTGTTTAGCCCCGCGTTTCTATGAACAGCCAGCACAATGGCTGAGATAACTGTAGATTGGAACTCAGAATTTCCTGGGCTCTATACAGCTCACTTTGGGGGGGGGGGGGGGGGGGGGCGTAGTGATATTGTCACTGGACTAGAAAGAGAGCGAGGGTAATGCTCTGGGAACATTGCATATAGTGAAATTTGAATTCAATAAAATCTGCAATTTAAAGTCAAATGACCATGAAAGGGCAGCATGGTGACGCACTGGATTAGTGCTGTGGCCTCACGGCGCCGAGATCCCAGGTTCGATCCCAGCTCTGGGTCACTGTCCGTGTGGAGTTTGCACATTTTCCCCGTGTTTCCGTGGGTTTCGCCCCCACAACCCAAAAGATGTGCCAGCTAGGTGGATTGGCCGCACTAAATTGCCCCTTAATTGGAAAAAAATGAATTGAGTACTCTAAAAAAAATTTTAAATGATGAAAAAAATGAAACTATTGTCGATTGTTGTAAAAACCCATCTTTAGGGAAGGAAATCTGCCGTCTTTACCTGGTCTGACCTGCACGTGACTCCAGACCTACAGAAATGTGGTTGACTCTTAAATCCCGCTGAAATTGGATAGGCCACTCAGTTCAAGGGCAGTTGGGGATGGGTAATAATTGCTGGCCCAGCCAGCAAAGCCCATATCCCCTGAATGAATAAAAAAATGTTTACATTTAGTCGCACATTTATATATTTATATATGATCAATTAGCGCAGCTGGATAGAGTTGTGCTGAGGTTGGATTCAATCTCCCCATTGGCTGAGGTACATTTTGTGGCTGCCTCCACATCTTTCCCCATAATGATATCATGGCATGAGCCATGATTGGTAAACCTCAGCCCATGAGGATGCTATGTGGAGGAGAACATTTATAAGTGTTCAATATCAACAACATACCTACATTATTATTTATCCACATTAGTTTCACAGTTACTGATATGTGAACTGGGCAAGATGGTAATGTGAGCGGACTAGTCATCCAGCAGCCCAGGCGAAAGTTCTGGGGACAAAAACAGAAAATGCTGGACAATCTCACCAGGTCTGCGGACAGGGGTTCAAATCCATGGTAGCCAGTGGAATTTATATTCATTTTAAACATCTGGAATATAAAGCTAGCCTCAGTAATGGTGTCCGTGACAACTATCACCAGCTGTTGTAAAAAAAACATCTCGTTCACAAATATCCTCGTGATTCCAGATCCACAGCATTGACAAGCGCTTAACTGCCCTCTTCAATTGCCTAGCAAGTAACATAGTTCAAGGGCAATTAGGGATGGGAACCAATTCTGGCCTTGCTGGTGATGGCCTCATCCCGTAAAGGAATAAACATTACAGCAAACTCATCACATTCAAGATACATTTCCAGATTGTCATGGTAACTGTTGTCATGGTAACATGTCTGATTATAGATCATTATTGGGCACTATAAGTTTATATTAGGTCAGGATGTTTCACCTTATTATGGATTGGTATCCAATCATTGTATTACATAGCTACAGACTGACACAAGCCCGATAGCTTTCATATATGTATCTAACCATAAACTAGAATGAGTCAAATTATGGACTCAATATAGCAGGAGAATCCGATATAAACTGACATTATAGAATCATTTCACCAATTGCACACAGCCAGCAGAGAGGCATATCTGAAAGGGATACCCGTCACGGAATCCATGTTGACCTGTTGTCAGCCTAACTCTGTTTTCTTACGTGGAATCTGCAACATTCGGCCCAAATGAGCAGTACCAATTCATCCTCCACACCAGCCCCCTCCTATACTAATTACCTTTCCCCACACTGTGCTCGCATATCTCTTACCTCATGTAGCCTCCAAGCTTCAAAATGTATAAATGCCTTCTACTTGAACCATTTTATATGCCAGCAAGTTGCACATTTCCACCACTGTATAAAGAAATGCCTCCAAAGTTCAATATTTGATCTGTAGCAGCTAGCTTACATTTCCACCCTCTTCTTTCGTGATCAACCAGAAGTTAGAAACAGTTTCTCCATGTCTATCCTATTAACCCCCTTTTTCTATGTTGTTTTTTTTTTTAAACAACTTCTATCAGCGCCCCTCAATCTTTTTACCCTCGTCCTCTCAATTCTGGTCTTCCAACCCTGTTTCTGCAATGTCTCCGAAAACTGCACACTGGGGTCAAGTCAGGCTGGAATAAAGTTGTGTGCAACTTCAACATTACCTCCCTGCTTCGATATCCCTGTAGCGCCACCCCGGTGCATTGTTTACATTATTTATGGCCTTGTCAACTTTGCGTTGCTACTTTTAGCCATTTACGCCTCTGTGATAGATCCCTTCGACTTTACCCCATGTCGCTTGTACCGAGTAAAGTGGCCTCATTTCCAGGCAGCGCCCACTGGGACCGCGTCATTGGTGGTGGGGTTTACCCTCTCGCTGTTGTGCAAGTCTGCATTAAGACTGTCGCATTAGCGTCTGGGCAAAGTGGAAATGAGCAGCAAAATATCGGGAGAGCGGCGAGTGTTTGTTGATGCCCTGAAATTGCGAGTTCTCCAATCCACGGGGCGGGTGCAGTTCTCCCAGAAACGTGCGGGGGGCGGGGGCGCTGAGAAACGAGCCTGCTCAACAACCCCATTATTGTCCCTCTATTGCTGGGTTGCAGAAGCAGGGTACCAAGTGATCTCTGGTCTGAAGAGCAAAGGAAACGAAACATGAACGGGAATCCCGGTTCTAACCGTTAACAGTTCCAACTGGTGCTGGTGGCAGCACAAAAACTTTCTCGGCGTGTCCCAATTCAGTTACTACCCGCCCTTCTCGAAATGAAACGTGACCTGCAGGGTGACAACTTGTCTCGGCAACAGTGTTATTATCAAACTATCTGTTAGGGGGCGGGGGGGAGTCATTAATTATGAACCACACGATTACAAAGAGCTAATTGGTATAATTAGCTCCATCCTCTTTAATGTAGTGTGACTGATGCGTTTTTTGTCGAATTTAATCAGGCGATTTGTTTCGTGTTAAGAGACATAAATCCGGTTAAACTCAAACTTTAATTGCATAATTACTGAAGGATATCTCTATCTCCCCCCCCCCCCCCCCCTCCCCTCCTATTGATATTGATTCATTTTACCCATCCGGCAGTAATCTCCTACAAGTATTCCTCATGCACAGTTCCCATATATCAAGCTGCTTCTCTCTATACTTATTCAGTATCGATGCGCGGATGTTCATGTCTTTATTTAATATGGAAATGCGTGTACCAATTCAGACAGTCGTATAAAGCGGCCCTCAACATCATGCGGTGCCCAGTGTTGCCTTAACTGCCTTTTATTGATTCTGAGAAATCTGCATATAAATAGACGCCTTGCATGTGTCTCCCCGGGGATTTGGGGGAAATGAGTAAATTTACTATCATCCTAGGCACTGAAATGCCGAATATGAGCGATGTCAAATAATACTGATGGATTGTTAAAGTGTCTCAGTACACGTCCCGCAGACTTCATTGGTGCGAGTAATGTTAGAGATTGTTCACATTTTGTGCACAATACAATTTTACTCTAGACATTTAAAAGTAAACAGGGTCTCAGGAACAGACACCGCGGGGTTAAGAGTTGTACAAAGTTGGCCCATTTTGTGTGTATATGTTATCAATAAACGATGCCGCTGCAGATCCTCTTATGGGGTAGAAAGATAGAGTGATTGATCGAGACAGGGGCCGACCGTCAAAGGCAGAGGGGGGAGAGAGATGATCAAAAGCGAAAAGCTGATGAAGGTTTATACTTGTTAACGTGTATAGGTATTGTTCTGACAACTGCTACCCCGGGAATTGACTGATACACAAATTGCCCGTGGAGGGGGGCAGGCGCTCAGCGCCTTCAGTGCAAGAAGGGCAGAAGCTTAACGTTCATGAACACTTATCAGCATGGGACGTAACCCAACACAACGGCAGATAGTCATCAAATACCCAGAATGAGACATGGAGTCCTGAGCCAACACGAATAAAAAAAATAGTCAGACGCACTTAAGAAGTCAAATAATAAATGCTTGTTAAATCTATTTTACATTTTGAGCATTCCTCAGTCTGCAAGATATATATTTACCCCTCCCCCAGATTTAAAAATCAGGGATGAAAGTGGTTTTGGCATTCCCTTGTCATATTTAGGATCGCCTCATCCCCACATAAAGTAAACAGCAAACAGTACAATGATTAAACTGGGTTGGAAACCTACGTATTTTCCATGTGCTTTCCTGAAAGATTAGAAAGAGGGAAAAGTTTCCATTTGCTGCATTTTCTTCTTCAAGTCGATTATCTCCCTGGTTTGCACAGTGTTAAAAGTTTGGCTTGGCGGAGCTGCCGTAAGGGATACTTGCTGCGGGACATGATTATATATTTATTACTGTCATCTACATCTGCAAAGGCAAATCTAACGACAGCGCCGATCTGGAACCAAATATACAGTAATCCTAATCGAACTGCATAAATCAGAGCAAGCTAGGGGGAAGTGGTGATTGAAGGGGTGAGAGAGGACAGCGAAGAGATGAGATGTGTGTGTATCTTTCTTTAGATAAAGCATTCGACTTTTTAGCAGCCAAAGCAACGTCAAAATATTGATAATGGTTTATTTCTGCTCACAATAGAACATAATCATTAGATAAACACGCATTTCCCTTCATTGAATTACTAGGAATGTTGTGTGTAAGCTATTCAAAGATATTTTGTTAGTGAGTGTATAGTTATTTGAACTATTTTCATAAACAATATACATTCCTTATGCTGTTCACAAATTAATTAGAGCGCTTATTTATAATTTAATACAGAACATAATGAAATAGAGGCATCACATCCAAACCTGCCAGTACTTTTATATGGTTGGTGTGCATTCCAGGGGCTTTGTATTTATAATTGGAACATTGGCAATTTTAGTTTAAATAATTACTTTGTGATAATTAAATATTTTTAGGGCGTAGCTTTAGGGCAGACCATATTCAAATGTACTAATTATAGTTAATTGAGATGTTTTCTAGCTGTCAAAGCACGCTAAATAATACAGAACCGTGAGCGCTCGCTGCAAGTGAAATTGGAAACAATTATACTCAGTTGGAAAATTAAAACCTCATGCAAAAAAATTAATTATTTCTTAATTGTTGTTAATTGTTTAACACAGCCAAATGGGCCTTGATTACATGTTAGACAAAGCGCAATCCACACGCGTCAGATTTAAAATCATGATTTGGAGAATTGTTCTTCCATTCGATTTGATTCCGTACGCTGGGATTTACCATTTGCACGGGTTCACTCTGTTCCTTAAGTCCTCTGTACGTTGAGATGGAGCTAATTATTTATGGACACTTGCTAAACAGTTTAAAAAATTCATTGAAATGAGATTTACAGCAGCGCCTAGGAATGTTGATTACTTCGACAGAGGCGATTTCTAAACATTTACTTTGCTACAAAGTAGGCCAGCGTTCAGCAGTCACCTCTGCATCGGGATCATCGCCGTAGGGGCGAGTTTGGCAAGATTTATTAGATATTCCTTAAAATATGCATCCTGATCCCCATTTGGCTCAGGACCTAATAGAAGTGGAAATAGCTTTCGACTGCAGTGCGGTTCATTCATCATCCTCTCTGACACCAGGTTGAACCCCCCCCCCCCCCCCCCCCCCACTCCACCAGCGTCTCTCCTTATTTGCTGATCACATATACATATATGGTCATGCTTAGAAGATACACCACAGAGTTGATGTGCTTCTTAGGAATACTCTTCCATTTTTGTCGTTATTTCTCTTGCAATGACTCTTTCCAGACCCTGTCCACACTCCCCACCGTTACTTCGTCTAGTCGCACGTCTTCATTTTGTTTGTTTTTACCCAATGCCATATTTTGAAAGCACACCTGTCCAATGATTTATATCTCCAGCACTCCTACACACATTTCTGTTTTTGTGTATGTCTATTGGACAGTGGTTTCCATTCTGAGAATATCTATACTGGATCATTAAACATCTATCTACATATGTACAGACATTATAAATATTTGCCATAGGCGTACATCTGATACAATTAATATTTAATGCGTTTGTATCGATGTTTATTAAACATGTTCGGAGTTTTTTTTTGCATGCATAATATATTTGCAACATCTCTGGGTACCTCTCTATCTTCCGTATTATTTATTCCGCTGTGAGTACTGACCAGTCGATCTTTCTTCTTTTTTTAAACTTTGTTTAACTTGTTTTTAATTTCAGTTTTTTTAAACGTTCTCGACAATGCGCCACTCATGAATGGTTTCCCTCTTTTCCAACAGATGTCTTCTTGCTCTCTGTATCTCCTCTTGATCTTTTCTTTCACCCACTCAGTTTGCCTCACCTGTAACATCGACACGGCTACTCTGGCTTGGACACGTAACTAAGATACAGCCGTGTCCCTCTCTCCTAATTTCCCGAGTTCACATTGTTGGAATGTGTGCTGGTGGAGGAGGGCATTTGCTTAATCATATGGGATGAGAAGAGCTGGTGTCTCTGCCCAACCGGAGTAGATTTTTTCTCATAATTAAAGACTAACTTGGCGACAGATCTGCTACAAATATACAGGGGGTGGCGAATGGGCTTTACGGTGCTTTCACGGTCAAATAATCTGGCCAGTCAACATCTTTACAACTGTGATACACCTATCTATCTATCTATCTATCTGTCTGTCTATTTATCTACCTTATTGTTATTTTAAATGAATAATTCACAAGGATAAAACACATCCACATTTTTTCTAAATTCTCTGGAAGTATCAGGAACCGACGCTTAATTCTCTAACTGAGAGACGTGCAGGAGGTGGAAAATGCGGTAGCTGAACAATTATCGCAAAGGGCTTTTAGCTGTTTGGAAGCAATGTTCCCGATCTGGAGCGAGCTTCAAAACTCCAGCCGGATTTACTGAAGGAAGCATTCTGGAACTTTGCTGGGAAAATGTCTCCACATCAGCCGAGCTACGTTAATCCTCCACTATCCATTATTCCTCCCGAACGCTCCGAACTGAGTTGACGCATTTTGGGAAAAAAGTTGTTGAAAGAAAATAACAAGTATGTAGAAAAACTCTCCGCGGCGTCGGAATCATTATTTGGGGGAAGTCAAGATGGAAGTGAATCAGGAACCCGAGCATCTTGTTTTTGTTTCAATCGCTTTCTGTTGCCACTAAATGCCATCTGCACGCCGCGAATACACCTTTAACTGGCGCCTGTCGCGACCGTGGTGGTCGGGCTTTAACACAGAGATATCCCTAAAACAAAGCGTTTCGCACTGTTCTAAAACACAGCGGCCACTACCAGAAGTTTTGCATCTTTAAATCTTGCCTGGCACGAGACATTTCTGAAGGTGTAAAAGTGAATTCAACACAGGGGGTTCCTTTCACCCTGTGTATGCACATTCTCTCTTCAGCGTTACCTTTGCTGAGAATCTAACTGATATAGGCATTCGGAGCTGCGGTTGCTGGGCTGAAGGCTGTTTGGTGAAGTTTCTCCCAGGCAAGAGAATGAGCGCTGACTTTTAACAGAGGGACATCAAGGGGGGGCGGGGGGGGGTGGGGGGGGGGGGGGATTTTAGAAAGACTTACATTCACTCGTTGAGATCTTTGCAATCATCAGATTGTTCTGATACTTAGGCGTTTTGGTGTAAAAGGCATCAATCTTCATTGTGTGCATACATTTTGTTTGATAATATATAGGGGGAGGGGGGAAGGAACGAGAAAAAGGGGGACAGTGGTGGGACCCACCAGCAAACCAATGTGTCATTGTCAGAGCAGCACAAATTAAACTTGGCAAACAGGCAAACGGACCCGAACAAGCAGCCGGTAAATATACCAAACAGCGGGGGAAAGTAATTAATTTGCACACGTTTACACAGAGCTATACCTGAAAACATGTCGTTTCATCTATCTATCAATGTTCAAAGGCAGAGAGAAAGAACAGTATTGTTAAGTATACATCTTCAATTTAAACGTCTATATTCTACACTTACCTTTCCAAAGCTGAACCTTTGCAGCAGCCCACGAAGGAAGACTCCTAGTTCAACAGCTCCTCAATGATAAGGCAGAATTTATGACACTTAGCACTCGGAATTGTTCAATAAGAGAGTCTGACGTTTTACTTGTGTCTACAGACACCTCTTGTCTCTCTTTTTGTATTAGTCTGCTCCCCTCTCTCTCTCTCTCTGAGTCCCTCGCACTCCGTTCTTGCAGATTAGAAAGTTGTAGCCAATGACAGGGTATGTTGCCATCTGCTGGGAAGTAGCCTGATGCAGGATTTTAAAACAGAATCACTGGCGTGCTTCAGGAGCAAGAGCAAGTTTGCAGGATTTCAATGGTCCTTCAATGTGTCAATCAAAACATGGCCTCTCGCTCTCCCTCTCACTTCTGCACAAACATCTTGTAAAACAACCTGCGTCACATTCTATCTGGACAGATCAAATCAGCTTCAAACATTAAAACACAATAAGGAATTTATAATATATTATCAACAAGAAGGACCAACTCCCCCCCCCCCCCAGCAGAAGAAAGTGCACAGTATTAAGAGGGGGGCACCCTTTGTACATGGATATCGTTTTTCTGTTAGAACTGTACAGGCAGTTTTTTTTAATGCAAAGTTGACGAACTCAACCGTTGATTTATTTGCTTTTCAGATTTGTCATGCTTTCCGTAGCAGAATGGACGTCTCTAACCCTCTGGATATTGCTAATAGAGTCCCGGCTCCTTCCCATACAATCTCTCCCAGCCCTGACGGCTTAAACTGGGATTGGGGCAACACGACGCCATTTCACACCCCAAAAAAAACTGCCTTAAAATGACTACTGGTAAGAGGATTAAAACAATAATGCCCGACTCTCCTTGATGTGTGTTCGATAGCGTCTCCTTCCCAGAATGCAGAAGAAAACTTTGCTCTGATTTTAGGGATGGTGATACCTCTAAGGGGTAATACTTAAGACACTTCTGTTAAAATCGCTGTCGGAGTTGTGCGTCTAAACAATTTGTGAAGTAGCTCCTTGTGAGTGGACGCTCTTATTTCACAATTTACCTCCTGCTTTTCTACTCGGAACTAACTGCTCGTTTTCAGCCTTTTAAAAACATTTATTTTGCATATTTCTCCAATCATTCTTTCAACTCGATTTTTTCTTTCACACCTTTTCTTTTTCTCTCCACAGTGTTCTCCTGTTTCCACGCTCCTGTTGCTGCTGCTGTTGTTTGGAAGCGCCCGCTAAAACACTGGCTGCTTCTATGTGTTAAGTTGCTGTCTAGCAGCCTCCCTTGTCTCATGCCAACTACGGGTCTGCAGAATGAAAGGGGATTAACTTGTGAACTGCTGAAAGTAGGGACTTAAATGGGCGCAAAATCTCTCAAATGAGTCATTGTGGGAGCCGTTCTAAAGCAATTAAAGCGAGGATAAATTCCTCCCAGCTTTTCTTAAAACCAGCTTTGTGGGGTTTAATGCAGACGAGCGTCCAGTCCGTCAGAGGGGTTTAAGTAAAATATTAAGAAGGTCGGTTTCTTTACGGCATTCCTTCCGTGCCTTTTCCCCTTCCTCTTCATATTTTATCTGGCGATCTCACCCAAAAACAAAACTTACAAGCCTTTATCTTTTCCTTATTTGTAGCTTTACTAGATTCACGCTATTTTATACCCCTTGCATTCTCCAGCAAAGCACAGAATAACGAGGGCGCGTTGTCACCGAGCCCTCCATAAGAACTATGCTGCCATCAATCGTGTCCCCCTCCTCTCTCTCTTTCAATGATGTGTAATAATATTTGAGCTGGGGACAACATAAAGACCCAGAAAAAAGAAAGCTTACGAATCGACTCCGAGACTTTTTAGAGTTACAGACGCCCCTAACCCGCTCCCCCCACCCATCACCTCACTCCCACCCACCCAAACTACTCGACATCTGAAAGTAGAAACGGGAGGCTATTGGCGGCTGTCAGCTAATTAATAGATCTAATCACTTTTACTTTATGAATACATTATATCCGCAGCCTCTTGCATTACTCTGTTTTCTCCCCTTTACCGCCAACCCGTCCAAGGGTAGCTCATTTAAAGGCAATTAATCATTTTGATGTATCGTTTAAAATTGACTGGTTCCTAGGGACCTCCTGTGACAAGAATAACAAAGCAATTTGCCAGCAGCCATCTACACGACATGTTATTAGCGCCGGCTTGGTCTGAGCTGGGCTGTGGGAGAATTAGGCAGCAGACTGGATGAATAGACCTACCTGTTAGCGAGGATATCCTCTCCTACACCTGTACTTCACACGGACCAAAAGAAAATCGTTTTATTGATGACAAGAGCCGCCAATTCTCTTTCTAATCTCGCTTAAGAAAGTTTTAGGTGACTGGAATGTCATTTTCTTTCATCTCTCCCCTCCCCCCCCCCCCCCCCCGTTCCAACTGCACAAAGTAAGAGTTTAAGGTGATTTGAATGTCACAGCGGATTCTGCATTACCCAGCTCCTTCACTTTACGCATTTTCGTAATTAATTCTTCTTAACATTGTTTAATTCGTCAACTTCAAGTAGATTAATTTCAAACCAAAATAATGATCTAAAGCAGCAACGCACCTCAATGTTATGAAACACTTGTACGTATATTAATGGCACGCGGTTTCTAATTAACGTCTGACTTTCAAATTCCGGAAGTTCCAGTTGTTGCAGTTTGCACACAGCAAGTCGAGACAGCCCGGTCCCGATACTTTTCCCAACATTTGCAAGAAAATGGCAGGAAAAATAGCTCTCAGTGGAAAAGCTCATGAGTGTCAAGAAGTTCGCTCAGGGTGTTGGAGTAAACTTATTGAATGAATGTATGTGTACAGTCTGTAAAAGATTTGATTAACAATGCTGAACACCACAGCAGCGTGTTGGCGGCAATGGTCAAGTCATTCTGTGAATCGGGGTTCCCCACCCCCATTATTACTATTTTAAATACCATACATTATTAAGTGTGCCTGAACCCAAGATGGGCGGTATGTGTTTCGTCGTTAAACCGAAAAGGGTTTCCTCGACTAGATATTGTTTTTCCGCAAAACGCTTGATTTATTCCCTCTCCTCCCCCTCCCCTACCCTCCCCCACAACGACACACACACTTTCCTATCAGGTCTTCACCTCGACCTGTCCAGATTTGTAATTCCTCAAACGAGATCATTGGCATTTTAAATGTCATAGCTGCAGTAAATAAACACGGCTCCTAACCAACTTACCAATATCAATTATTTTATTACCACGGCAGCCAGGGGGGAAGGGGGAAGTGGGGGGGAAGGGGAAGTGGGGGGGGAAGGGGGAAGTGTGGGGGGGGGAAGGGGGGGGGAAGTGTGGGGGGGGGAAGTGTGGGGGGGGGAAGTGTGGGGGGGGGGAAGTGTGGGGGGGGGGAAGGGGGAAGTGTGGGGGGGGGGAAGGGGGAAGTGGGGGGGGGGGAAGGGGGAAGTGTGGGGGGGGAAGGGGGAAGTGTGGGGGGGGAAGGGGGAAGTGTGGGGGGGGGAAGGGGGAAGTGTGGGGGGGGGAAGGGGGAAGTGTGGGGGGGGGAAGGGGGAAGTGTGGGGGGGGGGAAGGGGGAAGTGTGGGGGGGGAAGGGGGAAGTGTGGGGGGGGGAAGGGGGAAGTGTGGGGGGGGGGAAGGGGGAAGTGTGGGGGGGGGGAGGGGGAAGTGTGGGGGGGAAGGGGAAGTGTGGGGGGAAGGGGGAAGTGTGGCGGGGGAAGGGGAAGTGTGGGGGGGAAGGGGAAGTGTGGGGGGGGAAGGGGGAAGTGTGGGGGGGAAGGGGGAAGTGTGGGGGGGGAAGTGTGGGGGGGGGAAGTGGGGGGGGAAGTGTGGGGGGGGGAAGTGTGGGGGGGGGAAGTGTGGGGGGGGGGAAGTGTGGGGGGGGAAGTGTGGGGGGGGGAAGTGTGGGGGGGGGGAAGTGTGGGGGGGGAAGTGTGGGGGGGGAAGTGGGGGGGGAAGTGTGGGGGGGGGAAGTGTGGGGGGGGAAGTGTGGGGGGGGGGAGTGTGGGGGGGGGGAAGTGTGGGGGGGGGGGAAGTGTGGGGGGGGAAGGGGGAAGTGTGGGGGGGGAAGTGTGGGGGGGAGTGGGGGGGGGGGAAGTGTGGGGGGGGGAAGTGGGGGGGGAAGTGTGGGGGGGGGGAAGTGTGGGGGGGGAAGTGTGGGGGGGGAAGTGTGGGGGGGGGAAGTGTGGGGGGGGGGAAGTGTGGGGGGGAAGTGTGGGGGGGGGGGAAGTGTGGGGGGGGGAAGTGTGGGGGGGGGAAGTGTGGGGGGGGGGAAGTGTGGGGGGGGGAAGTGTGGGGGGGGGTGAAGTGTGGGGGGGTGAAGTGTGGGGGGGGGGGTGAAGTGTGGGGGGGGGGTGAAGTGTGGGGGCGGGTGAAGTGTGGGGGGGGGTGAAGTGTGGGGGGGGTGAAGTGTGGGGGGGTGAAGTGTGGGGGGGGTGAAGTGTGGGGGGGGTGTGAAGTGTGGGGGGGGGGTGAAGTGTGGGGGGGGGTGAAGTGTGGGGGGGGTGAAGTGTGGGGGGGGTGAAGTGTGGGGGGGGTGAAGTGTGGGGGGGGTGAAGTGTGGGGGGGGTGAAGTGTGGGGGGGGGTGAAGTGTGGGGGGGGGTGAAGTGTGGGGGGGGGTGAAGTGTGGGGGGGGTGAAGTGTGGGGGGGGGGTGAAGTGTGGGGGGGGTGAAGTGTGGGGGGGGGGAAGTGTGGGGGGGGGTGAAGTGTGGGGGGGGGTGAAGTGTGTGGGGGGGTGAAGTGTGGGGGGGTGAAGTGTGGGTGGGGGTGAAGTGTGGGGGGGGGTGAAGTGTGGGGGGGTGAAGTGTGGGGGGGGGGTGAAGTGTGTGGGGGGGTGAAGTGTGGGGGGGGTGAAGTGTGGGGGGGGGTGAAGTGTGGGGGGGGTGAAGTGTGGGGGGGGGTGAAGTGTGGGGGGGGGGTGAAGTGGGGGGGGAGTGGTGGGGGGGGGGAGTGGTGGTGGGGGGGAGTGGTGGTGGGGGGGAGTGGTGGTGGGGGGAGTGGTGGTGGGGGGGAGTGGTGGTGGGGGAGGAGTGGTGGTGGGGGGGAGTGGTGGTGGGGGGGGGAGTGGTGGTGGGGGGGGGGAGTGGTGGTGGGGGGGGGAGTGGTGGTGGGGGGGGAGTGGTGGTGGGGGGGAAGTGGTGGTGGTGGTGGGGGGGGAAGTGGTGGTGGTGGTGGGGGGGGGAAGTGGTGGTGGTGGTGGTGGTGGGGGGGGAAGTGGTGGTGGTGGGGGGGGGGAAGTGGTGGTGGTGGGGGGGGGAGTGGTGGTGGTGGTGGGGGGGGAAGTGGTGGTGGTGGTGGGGGGGGAAGTGGTGGTGGTGGTGGGGGGGAAGTGGTGGTGGTGGTGGGGGGGAAGTGGTGGTGGTGGTGGGGGGGGAAGTGGTGGGTGGGAAGTGGTGGGGGGGAAGTGGTGGGGGGAAGTGGTGGGGGGGGAAGTGGTGGGGGGGGAGTGGTGGGGGGGGAAGTGGTGGGGGGGAAGTGGTGGGGGGGAAGTGGTGGGGGGGGAAGTGGTGGGGGGGAAGTGGTGGGGGGAAGTGGTGGGGGGGAAGTGGTGGTGGGGGGGGGAAGTGGTGGTGGGGGGGGAAGTGGTGGGGGGGGGAAGTGGTGGGGGGGGGAAGTGGTGGGGGGGAAGTGGTGGGGGGGAAGTGGTGGGGGGGGAAGTGGGGGGGAAGTGGGGGGGAAGTGGGGGGGGGAAAGTGGTGGGTGGGAAGTGGTGGGGGGGAAGTGGTGGGGGGGAAGTGGTGGGGGGGGAGTGGTGGGGGGGGAAGTGGTGGTGGGGGGGGAAGTGGTGGGGGGGGGAAGTGGTGGGGGGGAAGTGGGGGGGGGAAGTGGGGGGGGAAGTGGGGGGGAAGTGGTGGGGGGGAAGTGGTGGGGGGGGAAGTGGTGGGGGGGAAGTGGTGGGGGGGAAGTGGTGGGGGGGGAAGTGGTGGGGGGGAAGTGGTGGGGGGGGGAAGTGGTGGGGGGGGAAGTGGTGGGGGGGGAAGTGGTGGGGGGGGAAGTGGTGGGTGGGGAAGTGGGGGGGGGAAGTGGGGGGGGAGTGGTGGGGGGGGAGTGGTGGGGGGGAGTGATGGGGGGGGAAGTGGTGGGGGGGGGAGGAAGTGGGGGGAAGTGGTGGGGGGGAAGTGGTGGGGGGAAGTGGTGGGGGGGAAGTGGTGGGGGGGAAGTGGTGGGGGGGAGTGGTGGGGGGGGAGTGGTGGGGGGGGGAGTGGTGGGGGGGAAGTGTTGTGCGGGAAGTGGGGGGGGGAAAGTGGTGGGGGGGAAAGTGGGGGTGGAGGGGGAGTGGGGGGGAGTGGGGGGGAAGGGGGGGAAGTGGTGGGGGGGAAGGGGGGGAAGTGGTGGGGGGGAGGGGGGGAAGGAAGTGGGGGGAAGTGGGGGGAGTGGTGGGGGGGGGAGTGGTGGGGGGGAAGTGTTGTGCGGGAAGTGGTGGGGGGGGAAGTGGTGGGGGGGAAAGTGGGGGTGGAGGGGGAGTGGGGGGGAGTGGGGGGGAAGGGGGGGGAAGTGGTGGGGGGGAAGGGGGGGAAGTGGTGGGGGGGGAGGGGGGGAGGAAGTGGGGGGAAGTGGGGGAAGTGGTGGGGGGGAAAGTGGGGGGGAGTGGGGGGGGAGTGGGGGGGAAGTAGTGGGGTGGGGAAGTGCGGAAGTGGGGGGAAGTGCGGAAGTGGGGGAAGTGCGGGAGTGGGGGAGAAGTGGGGGAGGAGTGGGGGGGAGAAGTGGGGGGGGGTGAAGTGGGGGGGAGAAGTGGGGGGGGAGAAGTGGGGGGGAGAAGTGGGGGGGAGAAGTGGGGGGAAGTGGGGAGAAGTGGGGGGAGTGGGGGGGAGTGGGGGAGTGGGGGGGAGTGGGGGAGTGGGGGGGAGTGGGGGAGTGGGGGTGGAAGTGGGGGGAGTGAGTGGGGGAGGGGGGAGTGAGTGGGGGGGAGGGGGGAGTGAGTGGGGGGGAGGGGGGAGTGAGTGGGGGGGAGGGGGGAGTGAGTGGGGGGGAGGGGGGAGTGAGTGGGGGGGAGGGGGGAGTGAGTGGGGGGAGGGGGGAGTGAGTGGGGGGAGGGGGAGTGAGTTGAGGGATGGGGAGTGAGTGAGGGGAGGGGGGGAGTGAGTGGGGGGAAGGGGGACTGAGTGGGGGAGGGGGAGTGAGTGGGGGGAGGGGAAGTGAGTGGGGGGGAGGGGGAGTGAGTGGGGGGAGGGGGAGTGAGTAGGGGGAGTGAGTGGGGGGAGGGGGGAGTGGGAGGGGGGAGGGGGGAGTGGGCGGGGGAAGTGAGTGGGGGTAATGAGTGGGGGAGGGGGCAATGAGTGGGGGGAGTGAGTGGGGGGAGGGGGAGTGAGTGGGGGGAGGGGGGAGTGGGGGGAGGGGGGAGTGGGGGGCAGGGGGGAGTGGGAGGGGGAGTGAGTGGGGGAGGGGGAGTGAGTGGGGGGAGGGGTGAGTGGGGGGGAGGGGGGAGTGGGAGGGGGAGTGAGTGGGGGGGGAGGGGGGAGGGGGGAGTGGGAGGGGGGAGTGAGTGGGGGAAGTGAGTGGGGGAGGGGGGAGTGAGTGGGGGGGGAGGGGGGAGTGAGTGGGGGAGGGGGGAGTGAGTGGGGGGGAGGGGGGAGTGAGTGGGGGGAGGGGGGAGGGGGGAGTGGGAGGGGGGAGTGAGTGGGGGAAGTGAGTGGGGAGGGGGGAGTGAGTGGGGGGGGAGGGGGGAGTGAGTGGGGGGGAGGGGGGAGTGAGTGGGGGGGAGGGGGGAGTGAGTGGGGGGAGGGGGGAGTGAGTGGGGGGGAGGGGGGAGTGAGTGGGGGGGAGGGGGGAGTGAGTGGGGGGGAGGGGGGAGTGAGTGGGGGGGAGGGGGGAGTGAGTGGGGGGAGGGGTGAGTGAGTGGGGGGGAGGGGGGAGTGAGTGGGGGGGAGGGGGGAGTGAGTGGGGGGAGGGGGGAGTGAGTGGGGGGGGAGGGGGGAGTGAGTGGGGGGGGAGGGGGGAGTGAGTGGGGGGGGAGGGGGGAGTGAGTGGGGGGGGAGGGGGGAGTGAGTGGGGGGGAGGGGGGAGTGAGTGGGGGGGGAGGGGGGAGTGAGTGGGGGGGAGGGGGGAGTGAGTGGGGGGGGAGGGGGGAGTGAGTGGGGGGGGAGGGGGGGAGTGAGTGGGGGGGAGGGGGGAGTGAGTGGGGGGGAGTGAGTGGGGGGAGGGAGTGGGGGGAGGGGGAGGGAGTGGGGGGAGGGGGAGGGAGTGGGGGGAGGGGGAGGGAGTGGGGGGAGGGGGAGGGAGTGGGGGGGAGGGGGGAGTGAGTGGGGGGGAGGGGGGAGTGAGTGGGGGGGGGGGGGGGGGGGAGTGAGTGGGGGGGGGAGGGGGGGAGTGAGTGGGGGGGAGGGGGGAGTGAGTGGGGGGGAGTGAGTGGGGGGAGGGAGTGGGGGGGAGGGGAGGGAGTGGGGGGGAGGGGGGGAGGGAGTGGGGGGGAGGGGGGAGGGAGTGGGGGGAGGGGGGAGTGAGTGGGGGGGAGGGGGGAGTGAGTGGGGGGGAGGGGGGAGTGAGTGGGGGGAGGGGGGAGTGAATGGGGGGGTGGGAGTGAGTGGGGGGGAGTGTGGGAGTGAGTGGTGGGAGGGGGAGGGGGGGAGTGGGGGGGAGTGGGGGGAGGGGGGGAGTGGGGGGAGTGGGGGAGGGGGGAGGGGGGAGGGGGGAGTGGGGGGAGGGGTGGAGGGGGGAGTGGGGTGGAGGGGGGCAGTGGGGGGGAGTGGGGTGGAGGGGGGCAGTGGGGGGGAGGGGGTCAGTGGGGGAGGGGGGGCAGTGGGGGGAGGGGGGTAGAGGGGGGCAGTGGGGGGGGGGGTAGGGGGGGAGTGTGGTGGAGGGGGGCAGTGGGGGGAGTGGGGGGGTTTCTATTCAATGTGAAATCAAGATTAAAAGTGCATTATCCTACATTTGGATACGTCTCTCGATAAATAGACAACGATGCGCAGAAATATAGACGACCATACAATTAAACATAGGGCCAATCTTGCGCATTAGATAGATACGGAATGTTCCCAGGCCTCGATGAGCTCCAGTAAATCGAGCACAAATCTCGTCCTATTTCTTTCACTTCCTTCTGCCTCGACCTTTTACCCGCCGAATTTCACAATATATCAGTGGGGAGGGGGGGGGGGGGAAGTGGGGGAGTGGGGATGATTTAAGTTAATTGGAACCACATCTAATTAATCGCGAAGATATTATCACACGAAGGAAAAGCACCGTCCGAATTCTTCAATAGAAAACTCTTTGGTTAACGCTGCAGATACACAGAGGGATCCTACAAATAATGCAGTTAGATTTTTTTGAAATAAATTTTTTTTAAAATTTGGAGTCAGAACGAGGGAAAATATCAACGCGGACACCAGCAACTTCCTATGTTAAAAGGTACACCTGGGACGCCAGGTAAATCCGAATGCAACTTCTCCACACAAAAGTTGAAAAACTAATTACTTTGTGATTTAAAATTAGGCAACAAGAAAAGCGGGAATCAATTTTGGTTAAGTATTTGGGGAATTTTCCTATGTGCTTAAAATAGGCGACTTCCTGTGAGACTGGTCGCCAAAGACTGACACGGGAGCGACCTGGCGAGAGGAACTCTCACAACCTGATGATCTGGGATGTAACGCGCCGTTGGGCTCGAACGTCCTACCGACACCTCTCTGGTTCCCGTTAACGTCGCAGTTAGTGTTCAAATTTATGAAGGGGAGCTGTAAAATTAAAATTGTTTGGGCGTCTCTCCTTTCCTCATTCACTTCCCACTCTGATCACTCAAAATCTCAGCCTCACTAAACTGCTGTAGGATTTCAATAGGGACCATAATATTTGACTCATCCTCGAGTATTCGCGATTAAAGATAAAATTATTTCCCTGAAAGTACTTGAGCACTCGGGGGTGCCCTGGCTTCTTGCTTTCCCCAAATCAAAACATGTATTTTACATGGGCAACGTCACACTTGAGTCGTTTAGTTCCCAGTAACTTTGGAAAAGAAGTGATTCTAACTTTATGAAATAATTTGCATAGCATTCAAAATATGGAACCCACTCTAATTGGAGATCAACGGGTCGAAGGAACCCTGCATACAGGATGGGACTGGACCAGTGACATCATCCGAAATGTGAAATATATTTACAATTATGGAGAAGTGACTTTGAGCATGAAGAATATTTTACCTCAAGGATATGGGAACAAATAGCTTGCCAGCCCTGATCAGACTAAACAGTTGAAGTGTTTCTCCGGGATTTTTGATAGTGGCCACCAGGTTGCTCAACCCCACTGGCGGATTGTCTGTGGTTGTTTCTGTAACCTGCGCTAATCAGGGGGCATGCTCTAATTTAAACGGTGGAGTTAGCAGATACTTGCAAACTTCTGGGTATTCAGCATTCTGGGGCTTTGTGAGTCCGCATGTATTGGGCTGTTTGCATCTGTCAACTTGTCTCAGTGCCTGAGTATATGGTTGGTAATGAATGTGCTTATTGCGTGTTTCCAGATAACCCCAAGCCCCATTATCTTGATAAGACCCATTTTTAAACAGAGGGGAGCGGGATTTGAAACAATTGAGCTTGGTATTCATTAGCAACTCTGAAGAAGGATTTTTTTTTTTACCTGAGTGAGTGAGACAGGTTGATGTTCCAGTAACATAGAGCTACAGGACATCAATAACCACAGTCTAGTATTTGAGTGATATTTCAGTGATGTGCTAAAGCAAATAATGTATACAGTTCTTAGGGGGCACGACCCACTCGTACACATCTAACCGCTATCATATATTGTCACACTTGGAATGCATTTGGAAAATTGAACTTTAGAAAGGAGAGCTAAACTCTTAAACATGAATATAGAGCATATTGCTGAAGGATTGGTCTGATGTGACAAGTATATGATTTGCTTAATATATCAAATGAAAATTCAATGCTATTATTATTTTAATGTGCGTCTGTACATAACATAACAACCCTATGCTTTCGAATTAGGCGACCTTATTTGTAGCCTCTTCAATATACGTGCAGTCTGCTTTAAATGGATAACTTGATCTCCAAGAGTACGTGCATACACATAAAGACTCTCTCCCTTTGATAAAGTATTAGGAGCTCGAACCTTGACTTATTTGATCCTGTACAAAACAAAATCCTCGAGATCTTAGCGGTTTAAGGGTCCATGTGAACGCTTTATCGTATAACTTTTTTCTCCCCCTCTAAACTTGACTATGGAGAAGAGAAAAATCCATATTGCTAGCCACTGGATCTGGCGGCAGTAGAATTTACATGCGGATTTGTGGCCAAGAGCAACCTAGGCAAGCCTCCCATATCCGTGGATTTGTACCTATCTGCCTCAGAGCAGCACAAGGAAGGTCTTTGTAAAACCTTAATCCTGAAGCAACACAGCTTTACCAACACGAAGGGATAAAAGGACGATAAAACCACAACGTTATGGTGGCAAATCTTCTCTAATCCTTCGATTTAGCAAAACAAAGCCCCTTGCTATAATCCGGTATTGCTTTAAAAAGCTCAGATTTTGTTTTGGTAAGAAGATGATCCAAACGACTAATTTTCTGAGAGGCTAACGTAGTCTGACAGCCTTAAAAAGACAAAAGAGAGAGGAGGGGAAAAATAAATGCAAACCTCATTCTTTTACTGGGGTTGAATCCAGCTTTTTGGAACTCGGCAATAGGAAAATATCAGCTTGTCAGCAATTTACGGCAAAGGAGTTTAAATACCATCACGAGAAAAAAAAACCTCTCTTCTCCCCCCCACCCCACCCCGAATCCCCCTCCAACTTAATGCTGAGTGGCTCTAAACCCTTTTGATCATTTTTAAAGCATCTTAAAAAACTGTAACAAATTACTCCCAAGAAACGCCAGGGGAAAAAAATTCAATTATCGAAATGAAAAGGGCTAAGGCTGAGAATAAAGGCGAATGACATTATAATAGTAATTTGATCTTTTCATTTCAAGAGGAAAGTTTATGTCAATCCATATAATTCCACGTATTGTGGTGGCGGTAATACCCAACACATGGGGTTCACTATTCCCGGGCATGTATGTATGTCTGGTGCACGGGTGCGTTTCACCCTGTGTACAGTGCTGCAGTTATGCGAATTGGACATGTCTCAAAAATCTGCACATGAGCCTGTATTATATGTATGTATGCGCTCTATGTTCATGTATGTTCACAGCATTCACATGGTTACATCCCGTACTTGGATACATTGCATATATCTGGTCCACTGCATGTGTATGCAACTTGTATATCTGAGCTATTTCCACTTTGTAATTATTTTGACAAAGAGCCATCCAGACTCGAGCCGTTAGCTCCCTTCTCTCTCCACGGATGCTGTCAGACCTGCTGAGATTGTCCAGCATTTTATGTTTGTGTTTCAGATTCCAGCACCCGCAGTAATTTGCTTTTATCTTGTAATTCTTTGTGTCTGTTCATCAACATAATAAGCACATCCGCATCCCCATATATTTGTGCGTAGTGTATGCATGCACTGGATGCAATGTTTAAGCGCCTACCTTATGTATCACTCTCTGGACCAAAAGCATATTAGAAAATCAAATGCCCAGTGCTGCAGTTTGAAGAATTCACTTTGTTGCTTTACACATCAGCTTAGAATGGTTTTGTCAAACCATTGCCAGCGGTGTGGGCGGCAAAGGGATTTAAATGCCATCGCTTGCAAAAGCTCCTTCTCCACCTCAGACCCAAACCGAGTGGCTCCAACCCCCCTTTGATCATTTGTAAAGTACTTTAACAACAATTTGGGAAGTTAACTGGACTAAGTGCTTTCATCGTATTACACATTAGCGTAATTCTTTAAAAGGTCCTCCAGAATGACGAGGGGACAACATACCATAGACACTCATGCACCAGCACACAAACACACACATGCATGCAGATAGGCTTGCATACACAGACACATACACCCCCTCCCCAAACAACAACACTCACATTGCAGCGCGTAAGTGCAGCACGGGGTGATGCATACATGAACCTCAGCACATGCATTTACAGAGGAAACCAGCGCGCAGACAACACAAGCGCGCACATATGCAGATATCTCCAAAGGCACATAGACGAATGGGGGGGGGGGGGGGGGCATTCTTCTTACACAAGAGCAAATTACCACGGAGACTGACAATCTTGGAAACCTGAAATAAGGCCAGGACGGTCTGGCGCCATCTATACAGAGAGAAACAGAGGTAACCTTTCAGCTCGACTACCCTTGGTTAGAACGATCTATCAATGGTCAAGAAGTCATCGGCCTGAAATGATCACTCTTTTACCCTCTCCACAGAGGCTACCAGACCTGCTGAGTATTTCGGATATAAAACCTCTTTATCCACATAACCTCGATTATTCAGCATAATCTATAACACGTCCGATACTAATTTAAATTGCGCTTAATCAAAAAGGATGACGAAGTTCGGAAATGCAGACGAACTGAACGAGTTGTCAGTCCCAGTTATTCAGTGATTAGAATATTATTTCGAAATACGGTGAAATTGTTGATACACTGTGGTACATTATTTTAACTTTTTAATTTGGTGTTACTTCAGCGAACACCCATGTTCGTTTCCTACCCCAGTCTATGGATTTTAACATATTTACACTATTTGGTTTATATTATCTTTTTGAACGTGGGAACTCTGAAGCATTACTCTCCGGGTTGTTGGAAACTTGATACTGCGGAGATTAACAATTGCCGTGTGGTGCACTTTTATCCTCATTGTTACGCAAATACAATTGAGAGAAAGACAGAGCGAATGTTCATATGTACAAAGTGCGTCTTGTTGAGCACAGAGCACAGGTCACGTTTGTCTAAATATCGGTTGTGCTTTTTGACGGTAGCACGGGCAAATCCTCAAGGCCCTGCTAACTGAACATTATAGAGGGCTGTCTCCTTTGCTCAGGGTGATTTGTTTAATTGTTACATAAGACACTGTAGAGCTATTTTGAGACTGTCAGCATTAGCCTGCTTGTAGCATTCAAACGCAGAGCCGCCTTGTAATGCCCCCAGTTTATTTCCCCCTTGTGTCCCTCTCACCTTCTCCTTTCCCTTGTTTTCTAACTTTGCTACAGACATCGCTCTCCATTTTTGCCTCTCCTTCCTGTTTATTTTCTCTTTCCATTTCGTTTTCTACCATTTCCGCTCTCTCTCCAATCGGAGAGGTGTCTCTATAAAGCTGCTTTAATTTCTAACAGTAAATCTTTCAACCCCATCAGAGCTCCCCGCAATAAGACTCAGGGACAAAAAACGCGCCTGCAGAAATGCCGGACTCGCCGCTTCACCTCTCTCAATTTATTTCCAAGAATCAGAACAAAAAGTTAAAACCTTCCATTTCCGGCAACAAACGCCCACCCGTTGAAATGTTGTTCATTTTGCCGATTTTTATTCTGTGAGAGTGGGGTTTAAACAATGAGCAATGGTAGGCTTTCCAAGGCGGAAATAGTTCGAGTATAAACCAAGACTATTCCAGCAAGATGGAAAGATATGATAGCCAAAGCTAGAGCTCCCGGGGTGACGAAATAAACAGATCTTAAAATAAAACAGATAAAGGAGCTTGAAGACACACGTACCCAACACAGTGGGAGAGTGCAGGGGGGAATTGAAAAAATGGACACAGGAGGGGCGAAGAGGGAGTATGGGCACAGATTAGTGGGTGATATAAAAAGGGAATACAAAAATATTTTAATGAACATAGAAAAAGTTGAAGGTGCAGCAAAAGAATGGCGGGGCAAAGAGAGCGCGGTTAATGTTCTACATTTGTCTTTACAATAGATGAAGTTGATGTTTTGCGGGTATGGGGTGGCGAGTACAGTCCCAGTCTACTCAACCTCTCTCTTCGTAATCCAACCCCTTCAGCTCTGGGATTAACCAAGTGAATCTCCTCTGCACACCCTCCAGTGCCAGTACGTCCTTTCTCAAGTAAGGAGACCAAAACTGAACACAATACTCCAGGTGTGGCCTCACTAACACCTTATACAATTGCAGCAGAACCTCCCTAGTCTTAAACTCTATCCCTCTAGCAATGAAGGACAAAATTCCATTCGCCTTCTTAATCACCTGTTGCACCTGTAAACCAACCTTTTGTGACTCGTGCACTAGCACACCCAGGTCTCTCTGCACAGCAGCATGTTTTAATATTTTATCATTCAAATAATAATTCCTTTTGCTGTTATTCCCACCAATGGATAACCTCACATTTGTCAACATTGTATTCCATCTGCTATTCCATCTGATATAAAACTTGACAAAGTGGTGAATAGTGAACAGGATATTAGCACAATTCATGACACACAGGCAGACTAGTGAAATAGGCAGGTGCATGACAGATACAGTTTAATGTGTTTAAGTGTGAAGTGGTGCACCTTGGGAGGAACAACAGAGAGGTGGTAGAATCTAAATTGCACTCTTTTAAGAGAGGTGAGAGAACAGAAGGACCTGGGATTGTGTATTCATAAATCTTTGAAAGTGGCTGGCCAAGTTGATAAAATGGTTGAGAACGTGAATGAGATTTCTGGTTTGCAAATAATGTAACTGAATACAAAAGTAAGTCATGTTAAACCTAACCGAATCACCGTTGGGGCCTGAGTTGATTGTACCATGTACAATTTGAGCGGATTGCGGAATTGCCAGTGTCCTGGAGAAGGAAGAGAGGCGTTTTACCCGGATGATGCCCAGGATCAAGTACTTCAGTAATGTGGATATATTGAAGAAACTGAGATTCTTTAGGAAAGAGAAAGTTAGGGAGAGGTATTTAAAATTATGATATAGCCAGTATGGTGAAACTGTTTACTTTGACAAGTGGGTCGATAGCCAGAGGTCATGGATATAAAATAATTGTCAAAAGAACTAGAGGAGAAATGAGGCGATATTTTTCAGTGTTGTTAAGTTCTGGAAATCACAATGGGAGAGAATCAGCGTGCACATCATATACATTTGAAGAGGACTAATTTGCAGGATTATGGGGAAAAATGGGATTTGGGAATAAATCGGACAGCTCTTTCGAAGAAAAGGCCAAATGACCTTCTTCTGCGTTGTAAGCTTCTATAATTCCAGAATGAGGAGGGTAATTATTTCATTGGGCGGCGGTGAAAGTTGTATTAGCTCTTTCCCACCAATCATTTGCGGCTTCTCCAGTTCGTAAGGAGAACGCTGTTCATCAATCGCGCTTAATTTGCATAATCGCATTCAGAATTCTGTAGTTTAAATGTAGCTGACATCAGAGGAAGCAACGACATAACTTGTAATCACTTTTACCATATGCGTTGTACACCTATTATGTTCGTTTGTGTACACACATGTATTTATGCGCACACAACATACCTGATAGAGATAGACACCCACATACATTCGGATAAGGAACCTCTCCGGAACAGTATTTAGATATGTGTACAACTGTTAGACAAGTAGGTATTACTGCGGAGAGCCCCCTTTTCTGACGTATTCCAGAATAACCCTTTTTACAAAGTAATATGTACTGACAGAACCTTTTAGCACTTCCTCCTCATTCTCGGAATTTGGCCATCAAAGCTCCAGGTGTTGAGCAGACACGGTTAGAAGGAGCAGATATACTCAAAGTGTAGCAAGCGAATGTCGACTTTCCATGATAAAACTAAACCTACTTGGAGCAACTCAAACTCAAGTAAAAATCAATTATATTGGGGAAAAGGGGGAACAGGCGAGGACATGAGATATAAAATTGAAAAATATGAGGAGAATTATAAAGTGAAAACAATAAAGTCTTACATTCCCTGTCTAAGACTAACTATTCATGCATAGACTTTCTATCAGTATGTATTGGCATATTTGTAGAGATTTCCATAGGTATGTATTGGCATATATGTATAGAGATGTCTATAGGTAAGTATTGACATAAATGTATGGAGATTTCTATAGGTACGTATTTACATTTATGTATAGAGATTTATGTGGTTATATATTGGCATATATATATATAGAGCGAGAGAGAGAGAGATAGGTATATACAGATAGATAGGTAGATAGATTTCTCATCTGGATCTGTCTATTACAGAGTTCCTCTTCCAGAGCTCTGAGCAAGTCATACGGACTCGAAACGTTAACTCTTTCTCTCTCCACAGATGCTGCCAAACCTACTGAATTTTTCCAGCGTTTTCTGTTTTGATTTCCTCTTCCATAATTTGTTTAAGACCTTAATAACGTTGAAAGGGGCTTTGGGGGCTTCTCTTCAGGGGAGGAAACGAGTGTTGAACAGTTCTCCCATAGCAAATTGGCCAAATTCTAATTGTAGAAAATCAGTTTTTCGAGTGTCATTATTCAACATGAAAGTTGCGATAGGCAACAATCCAACAATGTCCAACAATCAGGGACGTGTGGGTGGAATTGAGGGACTCTAGTCTTAGTTTGTCTTCAAGGTGCTGCTGCGATCTTCAAATGATAATAGGTTTTGAAAACTCCTGCATGTTATAACAGATATAGGCTAATAATTGATCTCGCCCTTCTCCCGGTCGTCATCCCACAATTATTTTCTGCAGTCCCAACACCGCTATTCGGTGCAGTGTACTTGAGCAAAGACAAATTCAAAGACAATTCTTCAGCGCACTTGGGAATGTTAGCTCCCAGTAGGGTTCGGCATTTAAACAACACTTTCAGTGTCTTACTTAGTAACCTGCATCTGTCCCGCCCCAAATATGACCTTCTGGCCTCCTGAAAGTGATCCTGGCTAATATTGTTTAAATCAAACGATCGTGGAAATTGACATTCTGAATTAATTTTAACTTTAAAACAAAAGAGAATGAAACGCGGGGTAAGAGTATCGGTCTGTATTGAACTATATTGAAAGAGGCACAGCATAACATGAACGGAACCCATTCAAACTTTAGAAGTTGATGCACCAGCTGATGATTCAGATGTGCTCTGTCAAAATTAAACCTTGCCATTATTCGTGATATGACGCAGCGCTGTGATCAAATGAGCTAAGGGTGTCTTCTTTTTCCCAACGATCGTTTAACGTGGTCATCCTTAATTGTACAGGAATTGCAAACTGGCGACTTGAGCTGTGGGCAACTTCGAGAGACAAACTTAAGGTTCAAAGAGGCTGCGCACGATAGACTCTAATATTTTCGACCTCAAAGGAGAATAGGTTAGGAAAATATATCAAAAACCTAGGTGAAACCTATTTTGGAAACGTATTTAAACACATTGTATATTTGTCAAATAACCTTCAACAAGTTGTCTCCCAAAGTCCTTGTTTAGAATTTAAAATAGACACTGTTTGGTGTATGGGCCTTCCAGTCTGGGATTTTCAATTTCAACACAGTAATCCAGATTTAAAAAAACATATCAACATAAGGAACAGGAGCATCCTGAGCATAAGGAAGAGGCCACCTGGATCATCGACATCGCTTTGCAATTCAATAAAATCGTGGTTGATATTCTACCACAACTCCACCTTCATTTACTGTCTCCATTTGGACTACAGATCAGCCACAATGGATTCTTAAGGGGTTTGACACAGTACATGTTGAAAAAGTGTTTTACTTGGTTAGAGAATCTAGAATACAGAGTCAAAGTCTTAGATTTAAGGGTCGGCCATTTATGATTGAGATGAGGAGACTTTTTCTCACAAAGGGTTGTGAGGTTTTGGAATTCTCTATTCTAATGAGCGATGGATGATCAGTCATTGAGTATATTCATGAGAAAGGTTGATAGGTTTTTGGGCACTATGAAAATGAGTAAGCCCCCATATGCCTTTATTACCTTAGAATTCAACATCTATCTCTGCCTTGACTATACTCAATAGCTGAATATCCACAGCCCTCAGGAGAAGAACATTTAAAAGATTCACCCCATTCATATCAGTCCTAAATGGTTAACCTGTTATTCTGAGACTGTAACCCTAATTCAGGACTCTGCAGTCTGGGAAACATACATTGTTTACGCTATCAAGAATGTTATAGGTTTCAGAGAGATCCCCTGTCATTCTTCTAAATTCTAATAATAATCTTTATTACTGTCACAAGTAGACTTACATTAACACTGCAATGAAGTTACGGTGAAAATCCCCTAGTCGCCACACTCTGGCGTCTGTTCAGATACACAGAGGGAGAATTCAGAATGGCCAATTCACCTAATAAGCACGTCTTTCGGGACTTGTGGGAGGAAACCGGAGCACCCTGAGGAAACCCATGCATACACGGGGAGAATGTGCAGACTCCACACAGTGACCCAAGCGGGAATTGAACACGGGACCCTGAAGCTGTGAAGCAACAGTGCTAACCACTGTGATACTGTGCCACCGATAATATCTCATAGTCCTAGTCTACTTTAATCTCTCTTCATCGGACATTCATCTCATCGCAGGAATCAAACTGAACCTTCATTGTGCTCCTCCTGAGGCAAATATATACTTCATTTTGGTAAGCCGTCAATACTATATGTGCCATTTCAGGTGTGATCACACCAAGGCACATCCAATTTGAGTAAGATTTCATTACTCTAACATTCCAATCACTTTGTGATAAAGGCTAACATGCCGATCAATGTTATAATTGTTTGCTGTACCTGAATGTTAACTTTTAGTGATTCATGGTACAAGTCTCCAGGACCCTCTGAACACCAACTTTTCTCATTTAAAAATCATTCTGCTTTTCCCATTTTCCTACCAAAGCACATAACTCCACAATATATTTTGTCTGCCACAATATTTCCCAGACACATCACCTGTTTTTTTCTTCTCTTTGTGACCTCCTCACAGTGTATAGATATGTACAGTATAAGTATTCTCTTTTTTTGTCCTAGGTTGTAGTTATAATACAAGTTTCATTCCGATATTTTATCATTTTGGATGTCGACTAAAATAAATCTGACACACTATCTTAAGAGTGAGGCCCATCTGAACCATGCCAACATCACATTTTTGTGGCTCGTCTTAGGAACATGGAAATAGGAGTTACCCTTTAGTTTCACAAACCTTTTATCATTCATAAGAATGTATGGAATAGGCAATTTGACCCTTTGAACCTATTTGACCATCCAATCAGACCATAAGACACAGGTGCAAAATTACATCATTCAGTCTGCTCCGCTATTTGATCATGACTGATATGTCCCTCATCAGTCGCTGAAGGTAAGTTCGCAGGTACAGCAGGCAGTAAAGAAGGCAAATGGTATGTTGGCCTTCATAGCGAGAGAATTTGAGTATAGGAATAGAAATGTTTTACTGTCAATGTATAGAGCATTGGTAAGGCCATGCCTGGAATATTGTGTGCAGTTTGATGCCCTGATCTGAGGAAGGATGTTCTAGCTATGGACGAAGTGCAGCGACGGTTTACCAGGCTGATTCCTGGGATGGCACGATTGTCATATGAGAAGAGACTAAATCCACCATTCAATATGATCATGGATGCTCTCATCATGGTCTCAACTCCACCGTCCTGCCCATTCTCCATAATCCTTCAACCCAATACTGATTAAAAATCTGTCTAACTCCTCCTTAAATTTACTCACTGTCCCAGCAACCACCGGACTCTGGGGTAGCGAATTCCACAGATTCATGACCCTTTGGGAGAAATAGTTTCTCCTCATCTCTGCTTTAAATTAGCTACCCCTTATACTGAGTCTATGATATCTCGTTCTAGAATGCCCCACAAGAGGAATCATCTGCTCCATGTCTATTTTGGCCATAGCTTTTATCATCTAATATAACTCTTTTGTGTACACGCTAGAGAGTATAGACCTAAACTGCTCAATCTCTCTTCATAGGTCAAACCCCTCATCTCTGGAATCAATCTAGTGTACCTCCTCTGAACCACTACATCTTTCCTCAAATTAGGCGACCCAAACTGTGCACAATACTCCAGGTGTGCTCTCACCAATGCCTTGTACAATTGCAACAACACTTCTTTACCTTTATACTCTATTTCTTTAGCTATAAATGGCAACATTCCATTTGCTTTCTTTATTATCTGCTGTAAGGTCATGGTTGATCTACCTCAACTCTGTTTTATCAACATATCATTTAATTTCCATGTTACTCAAAAGTTTGCTGACCTATCTCATAGACATACTCAATGACTGACCACCCACAGCTCTTTGGAGTAGAGAATTCCAAAAATTCACAACAAGTGAAGTCTCCTCATCTCAATCCTGCATGGTGGCACAGTGGTTAGCACTTCTGCCTCACAGCTCCAGGATCCCAGGTTCAATTCTGTCCTCGGGTGACTGTCTATTTGGAGTTTGCACTTTTCCCCCGTGTCTGTGTGGGTTCCCTCCGGGTGCTCCGGTTTCCTCCTACAATTCAGTGATGTGCAGATTCGGTGGAGTGGCCTTGCTAAATTGCCCCTTAGTGTCTAAAAGGTTAGATCGGGTTACTTGGTTATGGAGCTAGGGTGGAAGCCTGGGTTTAAATAGGGTGCTCTTTACAGGGGACGGCGCAGACTCGATGGGCCAAATGGCCTCCTTCTGTACTGTAAATTTAATGATTCTATGAAATGGCTCAAAGTTAATCCTGAGACTTGGCTCTGCACTCTAGATTCTCTAGCCAAGGAAAAGATTTTCTCAACATCCACTCTCTCAAACCTCTTCAAGAATTCAATATGAATGCTGTGTGACCTAAAACCATGGCCCAAATTTTGCAGTCAGCAGAAGAGCAACAGGGTTCGCCAATGACTAGGAACAAAGATCAATCAATTCCCGAGGCACAGACTCCCCTTTCATGATGTCAGTTTAAAATGGGAACCAAATCAAGGTGATCTCCATGCATGTAGTAGCAGTGAACAAGCCAGTAAGCAGCCCATCACATTGAAGTATTCTCATAGTCAGCAAACCATCAATTTAAAAACACCTAATTCCTTCATTTATAATTTAAAATTTGAGAAAGTAAAATAAATGATTAGGATTAGATTAAAATAGAAGCCAAAATAGAGAAAAACAACATTTGAAAATTATTTTTAGATATGCAGATTTTTGCTCATAATGAAGAGATTTGATGGTCCAAATATATAAAATTAGTTTTTCAGGGCCCACGAGGGTGTTTGACAGCAATTATGAAATTGAATTTTGATGGAACAAGAGACATGTCAAAGCTTTTCACGTTAAACACATTCGGATACTATGCAAGAATACCGACAGAAGGAGAAAACAACAATTTATACTGTGTGAGAAGGACGTTCTGAATGGTTGGCAAATAGACTGATTGGTAGAGGTGTTGCCATGGAGAATACACTAGGTGGCTAATAGTTAACTATCCAGCATTGTTTGAATTTTAAACCAGGTAGTTTTACTCTGAGTAGTCAAGGGCATTGCCCTGAGGAATGAGTCGGGAGCGGCTGTCACTTATTTTGTTTAGCTGAAACTGTTGCTCTGTGTGTACATGTTCTTTCGGTCTTTTCAGAACAGGAAGCCTGTATATCAATATATTTTGTTCCATCATACACAAATGCACCACATTGTGAGCCCGACTGACAATCTTAAATTGGTTGTCAGCATAATTCTTAGCGCATTGAGGATTATTTCGTGAATGTTAACAATCGCTGAATCAAATCTAATGTTGGACATTGTATTTTGAGTTTTGCATGCACGGGCTGGTTGGGTATGGTCTGGTCCAATTGCAAACAGCAGCTAGGATATGCTGTTTGACATAATCTGCAAGTCTTTGGGACATAAGTGGTACTGAAATTCATATACCACATTCCTTGAGTGTGATAGGCTTGATGGCAACATCCTGTTTGTGGTAAATGGCACTTGTGTTGCCACTGCATGATATGTTATCATGCTGTTAAACGTCCAGCCAAATCCAATTCAACAATGTGTCATTTTCCTAGGGTCATTGTAGCAAACCCAATAGCCTAACAGTGAAAGTTTTGGTCATCTCCAAGATTTATTTGTTGGATATGGTCTGGGGACCTCAAAGCACAGCCACTGGAGAGGCATAGATCACTGGCAGCAATTTCTGGTTTTCCATCTAATTGGTTTTCCAATCTAAGCAAGTGTGGACTCTTAAAGCTGTTGTCAGTTTCAATGGCATTATGATGGCAAACCCTGGCAGTTTCAGCACCACTACCACTTCAACCTCAGGGAGAGAGTGGCATGCTGGTAATGTCACTGAACTAGTAATCCAGAGACCCAGACTAATGGCCTGGGACCACGGGTTCAATATGGCAGCTGATGGAATTTAAATTCAATGAATTAAGCTGGAATATAAAGCTATTCTCAGTAATGGTGACCATGGCAGCAATCATCGATTGTTCGTCTCCTTCTCTAATGCCCTTCATGGAAGGATATCTGCTGTCCTTACCTGAGTCTGACCTACATGTGACTCCAGACCCACCAACATATACTTAACTCTTAACTGCTCTCTGAAGTAGCCTAACAAGCCACTTGGTTAAGTTTAAGGGATAGACAAGAGATGCAGGAATTGGTGCAGCAGCGTCCACATCCCATGGAAGACAAAAGGACAAATCTGGTCCACATTCCTGACTTTGCTCCATAATCTTTGGTTAACAAAAATCGGCCAACATTGCTTGGTCTTCACACTGGGTAACTGGGGTGTAACTCCAGTCCAGAGCGAAGTTTATTGGATCTCTCTTCCAAATTATCCCTTTTGGTATCAAATGCTTAATATTACAGGAAACAGGTACTCCAGCCAACTCTCTCCCAAAGTTTAAAATAAAACACAACCTGAGACAGAGTTCTGCACATATGGGCAAGGCCTCTTGAAGGCCAGAACGGCAGATGCCGAGCCGGGGGCAGGGGGGGTGTTTACAGACAAGCACAAGGCACAGTATAACTTTGGTCCAAGCGCCTGCATTTCGGATTCTGCAGTTATGCAGGTCAGATTCCTGTAATACAACTCGTTTCTGGGTTTTCCAACAGCATGGGTGGTGTTGTGGAGAAGAGAAAGAGATAGATATTTGGTGCGGTGGAAAACTTCTCCCGGAGGTCTAATTTCTCCCAGCTGAGATTCCCATTCCCATTTAATAGTCAAAATAGAACATAGAACATACAAGTTTAATTGATAGGAGGTATGCGGAGACCCCAGAGGCAGGGCTTTTAAGGGAACGGCGGAGGTTACAGGCAGAATTTAGCTTGCTGACCACAGGGAGGGCGGTGGAGCAGCTGAGAAAGGCGAGGGGGGGCTATTTATGAACATGGAGAGAAGGCCAGCAGAATGCTTGACCGGCAGCTTCGGAAGAGGGAGGCAGCTAGGGAGCTAGGGAAAGTAAAGGACGGAGATGGTAACCTGGTTGGTGATTCAGTAGGGGTGAATAAGGCATTTAGGGATTTCTACAGTAGGCTGTATAGGTCGGAACCCCTCACGGGGCCGGAGGGGATGAGGCACTTCTTGGAGGGGCTGAATTTCCCAAAGGTGGACGGCGAGCAGGTGAAAGGGCTGGGGGCCCCAAACGGGCTGGATGAGATAGTGGAGGGTCTGAAGGCCATGCAGGCGGGTAAAGCCCCGGGGCTGGACGGTTACCCAGTGGAGTTTTATAAAACGTTCTCGGGGATATTGGGCCGGTGTTGTTGAGGATGTTCAATGAGGCAGTGGAAAGAGGGTGCTGCCCCCGACGATGTCACAGGCAATGATTTCGCTGATTCTGAAGCGGGACAAGAACCCGGAGCTGTGTGGGTCCTACAGGCCGATCTCCCTGTTGAATGTAGATGCCAAGTTGCTGGCCAAAATCTTGTCCTCCAGGATCTAGGATTGTGTTCCGGACGTTATTGGGGAGGACCAGACGGTGTTTGTTAAGGGCAGGCAGTTGGTGGCCAATGTAAAAAGGCTGTTAAATGTGATCATGATGCCCCCGGAAGGTAGGGAGGTGGAGGTAGTGATCGCAATCGATGCAGAAAAGGCTTTTGATCGGGTAGAATGGGATTATCTGTGGGAGATACTGGGACGGTTCGGATTTGGGCATGGCTTTATTGACTTGGTCAGGTTACTGTATCAGGCTCCTGTGGCAAGTGTACGGACGAATAGGACAGCATCAAATTAGACTGCACTGGGGGACGGGACAGGGATGCCCCCTCTCCCCACTGTTGTTTGCGCTGGCTATAGAGCCGTTGGCAATTGCTCAGAGAGCCTCGAGGGGCTGGAGAGGACTGGTCCGGGGTGGGGGGAGGAGGGTGGAGCACAGGGTTTCGCTCTATGCGGATGACCTGCTTCTGTACGTCTCGGACCCAATAGAGGAGATGGAAGAAATCATGAGTTTTCTAGACGAATTTGGCCGGTTTTCAGGATATAAGCTTAATATGGGAAAGAGTGAGATGTTTGTGGTCCAGGTGAGGGGACAGGAGAGGCGACTGGGAGAGCTGCAGTTTAGGTTAGTAGAGGGAAGCTTTAGGTACCTAGGCTTCCAAGTGGCCCGGGAATGGGACCTGCTGCATAAATTGAATCTGGCCCGTCTAGTGGACCAAATGAAGGACGATTTGCGGAGATGGGACATGCTTCCGTTGTCTCTGGCTGGGAGGGTGCAAACGGTGAAGATGACAGTCCTCCCGAGATTCCTATTTGTATTTCAGTGTCTCCCCATCTTTATTCCGTGGTCCTTTTTTAAGCGGGTCAACAGAGTGATCACAGGCTTTGTCTAGGCGGGCAAGACCCCACGAGTAAGCAAGGTAATACTTGAGCGTAGCCGGGGAGAGGGTGGGCTGGCGCTGCCAAATTTTAGCAACTATTACTGGGCAGCTAATATAGCCATGATTAGGAAGTGGGTGGTGGGGGAGGGGTCGGCATGGGTGTGTATGGAGGCGGCTTCAAGTCAGGGCACCAGTCTGGGGGCATTGGTAACTGTGCCTCTGCCATTCCCGCTGGCTGTCCAGTGGTGGTGGCGGCCCTGAGAGTTTGGGGCCAATGGAGAAGGCATGGTGGGAGCAGCGGGAGGGCATCGGTCTGGGCCGCAGGCCCATCTGCCTGGGTGGGGCCGGCAGGGGGCCAGGGTGGTGGTGGCGGCCCTGAGAGTTTGGGGGCCAATGGGGAGGAGGGCATGTGGTGAGGCAGCTGGAGCATCGGTGCGGGGAGGGGGGGGCGGTGGCCAATCTGTGATAATCACCGGTTTGCCCCGGGGAGTATGGACGGGGGGTTCCAGTTATGGCAGAGAGCGGGGACTGAGGGGATGGGGGATATGTTCATAGAGGGGAGCTTTCTGAGTATGAGGGCGTTGGATGAAAAGTTTTGGTTGGCGAGGGGAAACAAATTCAGGTATCTGCAGGTGCAGGACTTCCTTCATAAACAGGTGTCAACCTTCCTGCTCCAACCACTAAGGGGGATTCAGGGTAGTTTCCAGAGGATGGGTAGGAGAAGGGAGCGTCTTGGACATTTATAAGGAGCTTATGGGGTCGGAAGAGACGCAGACCGAGGAGCTGAAGCGCAAGTGGGCAGAGGAGCTGGGAGGTAAGATAGAGGATGGTCTATGGGCAGACGCATTGAGTAGAGCCAACGCGTCCACAACATGTGCCAGGCTCAGCCTGATACAATTTAAGGTTGTTCACTGGGCTCACATGACAGTGGCCGAGATGAGCAGATTCTTTGGGATGGAGGGCAGGTGCGCAAAATGTGCGGGAGGACCGGCGAACCACGTTCACGTGTTTTGGACATGTCCAAAGCTCAGGGGATTTGGCAGGGGCTTGAGGACATCATGTCCACGGTGTTAAAAACAACGGTGGCGCTGAGTCCAGAGGTGGCGATTTTCGGAGTGTCAGAAGACCCGGGAATCCAGGAGGAGAAAGAGGCAGACGTTCTGGCCTTTGCTTCCCTGGTAGCCCGGAGACAGATACTATTAGCATGGAGGGACTCAAAGCCCCCGAAGTCGGAGACCTGGCTATCGGACATGGCTAGCTTTCTCTGTTTGGAGAAAATCAAGTTCGCCTTGAGAGGGTCACTGTTAGGGTTCGCCCGGAGGTGGCAACCGTTCGGTGACTTCTTTGCGGAAAACTAATTGGCAGGTGGGGGGGGGGTGGGGGAGTAGTTTAGATTAGAGTAGGGGGGTCAATAAATAAGGGAGGGACCTGTACGAGAGGTAAATGGCTTTTGCACTATGTTTGTGGTTTCATGTAAATTGTTTATTTTGTTGTTGTTACTCTACCAAAAATACCTCAATAAAATGTTTATTAAAAAACAGAGAAATAGTACAAGTTCATTGAATCACTCTGAAATTTGACTTCAACTCACTCTGACCCAATTATCTCTAACTTTTTGCTTCCTAGCTATGATATATATATCGAAGATATATTAAATCAGGAATAGTGACGTCGTGAAAATGTCATTGGACTGGCGAAATTCAGCTAATGATCCAGAGGACTTGAATTCAATCCCCCCCACAAGACCTCCTGAAAATTTGATATTCGTTTCAACAAATCTGAAAATGTAAAACCTTGCTGCAGATTTTACAAAGTTTAACATTAGACACACAACTGATTCACCATTGTCCCTCAGGGAAAGAAATATGTTACCGTACAGCTGACCCCAGCCTCTATCGACACGGTTGAATCTTCATCCCAGGGATAGATGGGCAATAGCCTTGTTAAGCGGTTCACACAAAACACAAGACACGAAACAAAATGTGAATGTCAAATGGAGCTGAGGGCTGAAGAGGGAAATGCCCCCACGGATTACCAGCATAATATTAAAATGCCCCTCCGGACCTACAACACTCACTGCCCAGCATCACAAGGAGAGATGTATATATGGACCAAATTCTGGACAGGCAGACTAGTGCGGCCAATGGTACTGAGCGGATGAAGGTATTTTTGGCAGGCAAGGGAAGCACTTAAAACATTATCACGTAAAGAATGACACAATTTGGCAATGGATGTAAGACGGTAAACAAATCATACACGAATGGAACACTCAAATGAAGCAGTACATTGGAACTTCTGATCAGGCAACCATTATCCTCTGCGTCAATGTGAATTGGTACATGAAGCGATACAATCATTTGAGTGAAGTTTTTTTTAATGGTGTGACCGGTGTTTGCAGTTTAATTTTTTAAAATCCTAATTTCAAAATGTTATTATCTCTTCAGGTTTAGGACTCCTCAAAACGATGTGTAAAAAATGGATTGGTAAGCAACCTTCACCCCGATCGCTGCTAATGGCATTAGTCAGCCGAAAGATACATGAGAGCACCTCGTACAGCACGCGTACGGCCTACCCCAGTCGTTCCTACCATTTTTCCAGTCAAAGTGTCCATTGAGACAATCAGTGTGACATTGTGGGAAGGTATGCTCCGTCGATTCGGATATAGATTGAGACTGCACCAAGTCATATAATATCCCTCAGAGCGCTGGAAACCAAACTGTCACGCCACGTGCCGCATGCTATCGTCCATCGCTGGTTAGAGATAGTTTAAAGCACATAAACTCGGTAATATTGCCTGGCTGTGGAATTTAAGAAGTGCAAGGGAGACTTTGGTTCCCCACGCTTAAATAAGGCAGGGAGAGAACCCCCCCGCCCCTCATATTTAAGAAGAAAAAGGTGAAAGCAATGAATGAGATCAGGAGAAGAAGACTTTGAAAGTTGTGTATTATCAGGTTGACAATGCAAGAGGACTAGCTACAAGTCTGGAAGTGGCATCGCGATTAAATCTCCTCTGAACCGGAATGATTTGTCTATTGAGCAAATACAACTTTCGGATTTTATTGGATAAAACAGTCCATCATTATCACTTCCAAAAATTAAACGTGCCTTTAAATTATAACTAAAACAGATGTTACTTATGCATCACACGCTCGCCTCCAATACCCGCAGTGTATTGTCACCGCTCAATATGTATTTGGTCTATACGAACACAAACGGCCTGTGAGAAGTGTCCTTGGTGCTGAAGAGTAGATCCTCATAACCAGACGAGCAGATTCTGTGTAAAAAATATATATACAATAATAATTATGCTGTTAGCGATTCCCTGAATGCTTGAATTGTGTTAGCATTGCCACATAGAATGGTTAGTGCCTATAATTTATTGCCAAGTTACAGAATAGAATAATAGAGATGGGTGCATTTTTATTGACTGTTTAAAAATCTGTTCCTATTTGCTCCTCGGTTTTATATCAATGCTACATTAGAACTTTTACACTTGGAAAGCACTGGTAAAATCATTCTGTTGTTTGACAACCCAACTCGGTTCTCGATTGAAGCCGAAGAATTGATATGTCATGGATTACTGCCTGCTGCTTCGGCTCAGAACCAAACGAGCCACTAGGGTGGAACTCTCCTAACCAGAGTCCCTTAAATCTGGTGGCTGGGGACAGGGACATTTCATTCGCAGTTGATAACAAGTGCCTTCCAGCACTTATTTTCCACAAGTAATCTGCCCGTGCAGCATTGCAGATTGCTGAGGCCGTGTTCTTTCTCCGGCCATTGCAACCAACGGTCACCAGTGACCATACATCACTTTCTTTTTTTGTCAAGGCGGCCTCCCGAAGGCCTTTTTTACTAGCTCCAGTGTCACTAAGGAGCACCAAATGCACATGTACGTGTCAATAATCTAGCCCCCAAGTCAAGTCAAATAGCTCTTTGAAAAGAGAAAAAAAATGAATAATGCCTCTGGCCCATCAATAGCTGCATGTCAGGAAGCGTGGGTAAGATATCGATCAAAAGGCAATGGCATTTGTTGCAATTTCAGCCTCTTAATGTATAACCATCAAGGTAGACTAAGACCTCAGTATCATTACAACATTAGTATCATTTGTGACAGGAGGCTCTCTTGAACCTCGTATTAAGACGGAAAATCGCATCAGAAGGTGGGCAAGTGCCTACAGGCTGTGCCTCTCTAAGTCCTGTCTCCGGGGTCGAGGCTGATACTATTATCAAAGCCTTTCACTTGCTTCGAATTTCAGCATTGTGCTAAATATTTCATGCGCTGGCTTGATGCTAACTAGGGACTTCATCCAGTGGCGAAGTACTTTAACGCCACTTCCCCCCATTCCTCTTTCGTTTGGGATCAGTACTTAGTCAAATGGGACAGCAAAAAACAGATGAGAATCAATTATTAAAACACTGACAATGTAAAATCGGGCAATTTTCTGTGCTTTACAAGAACGTTGGCATGAAAATATAAATAGATGTGTTTAATCAATAATATTGTGCTGGCAGCCACAAATGCGGAGTGTACCGCCTTCAATTGTTCTATTGCGTGTTCGCTATTTTCCAGGTTACCATTAACAACCCTCAGTGTCTAATTAGGATGGTATTTAGTGAACACCCATTCAAATAGTAACATGGAAGGAAATGTGGATGCAGGCGGCCAAAATAGGATATTTAAACCTGTGGTTTAAGTTATGCAAAGTTGCCTGTTGGGTATATAATTAAAAACATATATTTCTATTAATGCCTGTACTGTCGATATGGGGAGGCAAGCACATTCTTGTAAGCATCTGGTATCGTGGTTGATTCTTTACAAGCTAATTTTATATTTTCGGTTTCATTTCAGTGAGGGGTGCTGGGGGGGCATGTTTTATCAATGAGCGATTTCACCTTACACCTTTAAATACTTTTCTGAATAACAATACGGATTTATTCTAACAACCAATTCCTGAGTAAAGCATTAAACCATATTTAGAGTAACTGTCACTAAGTCGTAATGGACGCTTTTATTTAAGACGAGCACCTGCTTTTTTTGGCTTAAAAATACGTCACAATACATCTTTTAGTGGTTATTAGTGTCACTGTTTATCAAAATGAATGTCCATTAAAACTGAAAACAAGCTCTCAGTCTTGTCTTCTGAGGATGGTGGCTCATAGACTTTGATCTTGAACTTTTACTCATTCACAGTAAGATGTATTAGTACAATTGTACTGATGTCTTGTTTCGACCTAAAGTTTTTGTTTTAAAAAAAAACCCCCGTCAGTTTTCTGGAGGGACCATCACGCCTGTTGGTGCACTTATTTTAAATGCTATCGTTTAATAACTCGTCCAGAAGATCTGCGTATATATAACACACAAAAAAAATCCACTCACCAGCAAAAGCACTTCATCATCCTAATGAGCTCACTGTTGTGTGAATCTGAATAAGCTCGCTGTTGTTGAATATTAATTGTAGGAAGAGGCTTGGGATGCTGGTTACAAATGGCCTGTCCTTCCACAGGAGCGCTGGCCCGAGGGGAAGCTGGACAAACCTTCATTTAGCAGGGTGGTGGAGAGCTTGTCTGATTTCCCTCTGGTTTTTCTCTCTCTCTCTCTCCTTAGTATATCCGAAGACAACAACCACAATAGAGGGGAGTGAAATCACAGCAAGGAGAAGCAGAGTTGGTGGGCCCTAATACAATGGAAACAGGTTGAAATGGGTTAATTAACAGGATAATCACCCAACAAGGCTTAATTTATTTTCAATGTTTCAATGAGGATCTCATTACGAAGCATAATGTCACTTTACAATTCCAGGCCGGCAGAATGTGAATTGATCGCTCGCTGAGCTAGTATTTACCCACCGACCTGGACATTTCAACCGGGTCATGGACGCTGGGGGAAAGGCTTGGGCCGTGTAGAAAATTGAGAGATAAAAATAAGACGAACACGGCTCCTCTCCAGATAAGAGGAGGTCAATAAGAATTGGATTTAATTTATTTTTCAAATTCTCAAAGCGTACAAGAGGGCAACGCACTGCACACACATTGTAAGCGATATTCTAAAGTATTGCAGAGTGTGTGTCTTGGGACAGCGATCTCACCGTATTTTCTGTGCGAATTCTCTGAATATTCGACTCCCATCCCATCCCTGATAATGTGAAAGGGCTGCGGATCTTTGTTTTTGTCTAAAATGAGGTATTATTCCGTCTACTAGAAGATGCGTTGAAACCCCCTCTTCATTTACGATGACCCCCCCCCCTTTACAGATAAAAACAATTAATTCCATTCTCTTATTCCCGGGCAGTGCAGGATGGAGTGCATGGATTCACCTGGTCATCACACACACATTAAAGATGCCAATGAAGTGTTTCATTAATAATGTGGTTACCACGATGCCAATCAGTTAGGTCCGTTCTGTCTCGCTGTTGACAAACAACGTTAATCATAAAAAAAAGTCTTATCTTAATAACTAAAAGCGGAATAAAGTCGATGGGAGCAAGGGGTCATTCAGAGAATGCAACCCCAACAAGCGAGACACTCTGAGCCCAGGCATCGCCGTCACTATCAGGAAGAACCCGGGCTGAGGGGAGGAAATGTGGCCCCCACCCCCACACCACCCCCTTGTTGTAGGGAGTGGATGTGGATTGTGTCCGCTCTCTCAGCTTTCCCGCTTATGAAACTATAAATCTTAACAGTTTATAGAATTATCGACTCGCGCAGGCAGATTGTTTTATTTTTGCTTTAATCCGGCGTTAACCCCCTGCTTTACAAATTGCACTTTTTCAGAGACGTGTTCTAGTTAAATATCATCCCCTATTAACCCGCTGCCCTGACCGTTTATCACGTCCTGCCCTGGGGGTCCTCATCTGATCCCAGCGAGAACAGTGTCAGTCCTGGTCTGAACACGTTGGCAGTTATCAGTTATCTACCCTCATCCCACATGCAGACTTTATTTCCTCCCCCACTCCCCTCCCCCCACTCCTCTTTCCAAGAAAAATAGGGGCATTCTGAAACGGGCAGATTCTGGAGCCGCAGCTGTGAAGCTTTCTCTGTCTCCGAGAGGGAACCTCTCGCTGGGCCCAAGTGGGCACGTAAAGAGCTGAACTGAACTCTCCCAGCTGGAGCTCCATAGCCCAGGGCCTGCCTGCGATCCCAAAGGTTCTCATCAACTCCCCCGTGCTTCCATTTCTCATCCTCCCCACCCCCTCCATCCCGAAGGAGAGACGGCGGAGGGTAGGAGAGGAGGAGGTGGAGAGAGACGTGGACGTTCCCAAAGCAGCATCTGCCTCACTGGTCTGACCACCTAGCTTTACTCACTGGGTACCAAATGGCGCTGAACTCGCAACTGCTTTGAGTGCAGGAACATGTATTCATTGGGGAAGTCAACTCCATTCTGGATGGGGGTAGGAGGGAGGGAAGTGGTGTGTGTGTGGGGGGTTAGAAAGGAGACACCGGGGGTAACAAACTCTGCCCTTGTCTCGCCCTCTGGACCCAGGGACTCAGAATGAACACTAAACATGAAGCATAATTGGAGTGTGGCAGCATCCACAAAGACACATGGAGTACAGCACACAGCTGATTGAGGCACAGATCGGATTCACACCCACTTCTGTCACTTGACAGTTTAACTTTGTCCTTTTAAATCCTAATTTGTATAAAATGCCCATAACAACGCGCCGAAGTGAGCACAGCCCCCGCTTAGTTACACATCCACCCCCCCCCCCCCCCGCAATTGAATCAGTTCAATTGTACAACTTGACCTTTTTTTTGTTACTTGCAAATCTTTTATTCCCACACTCTACTAAATACGATTATAGCCGAGAAAAGTAAGATCTTAGAACATGGAACATACAGTGCACAAGGAGGCCATGCGGCCCATGGAGTCTGCGCCGACCCACTTAAGCCTTCACTTCCACCCTATCCCCGTAACCCAATAACCCCTCCTAACTTTTTTGGTCACTAAGGGCAATTTAGCATGGCCAATCCACCTAACCTGCACGTCTTTGGACTGTGGGAGGAAACCGGAGCACCCGGAGGAAACCCACGCACACACGGGGAGGATGTGCAGACTCCGCACAGACAGTGACCCAGCGGGGAATCGAACCTGGGACCCTGGCGCTGTGAAGCCACAGTGCTACCCACTTGTGCTACAGTGCTGCCCACTGTCTTGTTAAACCCTCGTTTGGAATTTAAATTAACACCGCACGAGAAAGTGCAATTTGTTATTTAATGGCATAAATGACTGGCATTGATTTCTTTTTTTTTGGGGGGGGGGGGGTTGAAATTCTAACTATAACATTAGGTAATGCACAGTCGAGGTGAACTAGGCTGCTAGGCAAACCCTGACTGTTTAAATGGCAGAGGGTACCACAGTCAGGCATGCTGTGTGACGGATACTCCCCGGAGACACGCTTTTCTTCGGGGTATTCTGTGTTCATGCGTGCGTGTATTTTGTCCCTCTCTGTTTGGTGTGACATGCGCTGGCCAGGAGCTATTGCCCCCTCCCTCCCTCCCTTGCACTTGGATATTTGAACAAGATTTCAGCTTTTATGACAAGCCCAACAAATCAGCGATGGATCAGGACATTGGACTCAGCATTGGAAAAGTCAAGGACATTTGACACATTTGTCAAAGTCCTCATTGACCCCCTGACCCATGTGGTTCCGAAAGTATTGATTCCTGGCGTCTGCTCTCAGTTGGCCTGGAGACATCTGAAGGCAAAGGACCGGCAGGACTTTCACACAAAAAAAATAGACCGGATCGATGAGAAATTATTTAGCTTCGCCCAGAAAAAGAACAACCGCAAGCTGTCCGTGAAACTTAAGCAATAATAAGGGAATGAGGAAGGATTTCTTAAAGGGGCAATGCCCGTTTTAATATTAATACTGGGCGGGGTGGCATCATCGACATTCCAGATAGCCAGGTGAGGCGGATGGGAGATGAAGTTGCTGCTCCACCGCTGACACAATTTAGAATATTCCCACTTTACGAAACGCCTTTAAAAGTCGGATTGGTGGTCATTAAAACAAAAACTCCGTGTAAATTTTCATTTTAATTTACACTCCGCACGGTCTTACAGACGAGTGCAGTCTGCAGTGATACTCAGTTGGGAATATTCAGCTAACTATCCTTTTGCCATATTTTACTTACATTTCAATCGTAAGAATCGTTTTTGGTAGGTTGAGCAATAAAGAAGCTATCCTTGTTGGAAGATTTTAGTTTGAGTGCCAACCCTGTATTAATGTTAAGACTATAGAGAGGTGGAGAGTACTGACCTTTCGTCATCAGGTCGGATTCTATAGTTGGTTAGAACCAAAGAGGACATGAGTAACTCACCACATAACCTGTTGTGATTGCGCGAGTGCGCTTACAATGGATATATATAAAATCAATATATTATAGTACGTATATGTCCAACCAAAAATGCAAGCGATAATATTGTGAACTAAGATACCCACTTGCTTTATTTGTTAATGCACTTGTTGTATTTGCTTAGTTAACTTTTCCACCTTTAATTTGTATTTTATTTTCTCTTTAGATCTTTCTGCAGCACATGCCTTATCAGCCCCACATAGTTGGATTCGGAGGCGAGGCCGGGAACATTTTGAAAGTTGCATTTTGAGTTAGCTCCCTGGCCCTTTCCAGCAAGCAGCTGGAAAGTACAATGCTTTACAAGTAGTAGGCATCTCAGTTCCCGTTCCTCAGGGTAGTGTCGGAAGCCCAACAATCTTCCGCTGCTTTATCAATGACCTTCCTTCCATGATAAGGTCCGTTGTCTCCCCACAGATGCTGTCAGATCTGTTGAGATTGTTCAGCATTGTGTGTTTTTGATTCAGATTCCAACATCCACAGTCATTTGCTTTTATCAGAAGTGGGGATGTTTGCTGGTGATTGCAGGACGTAGAGCACCATTTGCCACTCCTCAGATACTGAAGTAGTCTATGCCCATATGCAGCAAGACTGGAACAGTATTCAGACTTGGACTGACAAGTGGCAAGGAACATTCATGACACACAAGTGGCAGGCAATGACCATCTCCAACAAGAAAGAATCTAGCCATATTCACTTGACATTCAATGGCATTACCATCACGGAATCCTCCATTATCAACACCCTTATCAGAAACTGAACTGGACTACCATAGCTAGTAATGTAAAGGAAGATAGAAAGAGTTTTTTTCAATATATAAAAGGTAAGAGAGAGGCAAAAATAGACATTGGACCACTGGAAAATGTGGCTGGAGAAGAAATAATAAGAAACAAAGAAATGGCAGAGGAACTGAATAGTTACTTTGCATCAGTCTTCTTGGTGGAAGACACCAGTCGGAAGCCAGAGCTCCAGGGGAACCGGGGGCAGAGGTGAGTGCAGTGACCATTACTAAGGAGAAGGTTCTGGGGAAACTGAAAGGTCTGAAAATGGATAAATCACCTGGACCGGATGGACTACACCCCTGGGTTCTAAAAGAGATAGCTCAGGAGATTGTGGAGGCATTGGTGATGATCTTTCAGGAATCACTGGAGGTAGGAAGGGCCACAGAGGACTGAAAAGTGGCTAATGTAACACCGCTGTTTAAGAAGGGAGGGTGGCAGAAGACGGAGAATTATAGTCCGGTTAGCCTGACTTCGGTCATTGGTAAGATTTTAGAGTCCATTATTAAAGATGAGATTGCGGAGTACTTGGACGTGCATGATAAAATAGGACTGAGTCAGCACTGCTTTGTCAAGGGGAGGTCATGTCTGACAAATCTGTTAGAGTTCTTTGAGGAAGTAACAAGGAAGTTAGACAAAGGAGAACCAGTGGACATGATTTATTTAGATTTCCAGAAGGCCTTTGACAAGGTGCCATATAAGAGACTGTTAAATAAGTTAAGAGCCCATGGTGTTAAGGGTAAGATCCTGGTATGGATAGAGGATTGGCTGACTGACAGAAGGCAGAGAGTGGGGATAAAGGGGTCTTTTTCAGGATGACAGCCAGTGACTAGTTGTGTACCTCAGGGGTCGGTCATGGGACCACAGCTTTTCACAATATACATTAATGATCTGGAGGAAGGAACTGAAGGCACTGTTGCTAAGTTTGCAGATGATACAACGATCTGTAGAGCGGCAGGTAGTATTGAGGAAGCAGGTGGGCTGCAGAAAGACTTGGACAGGCTAGGAGAGTGGGCAAAGATGTTGCAGATGGAATACAATGTGGAAAAGTGTGAGGTTATGCAGTGTGGAAAGAGAAATGGAGGCATAGACTATTTTCCAAATGGGAAGATGCTTATAAAATCAGAAGCACAAAGGGACTTGCGAGTCCTTGTTCACAATTCTCTTAAGGTTAACGTGCAGGTTCTGTCGGCAGTTAGGAAGGCCAATGCAATGTTAGCATTCATGTCGAGAGAGCTAGAATACAAGACCAGGGATGTACTTCTGAGGCTATATAAGGCTCTGGTCAGACCCTATTTGGAGTATTGTGAGCAGTTTTGGGCCCCGTGACTAAGGAAGGATGTGCTGGCCTTGGAAAGGGTCCAGAGGAGATTCATAAGAATGATCCATGGAATGAAGAGCTTTTGTTATGAGGAATAGTTGAGGACTCTGGGTCTGTACTCATTGGAGTTTGGAAGGATGAGGGGGGATCTTATTGAAACTTACAGGGTACTGCGTGGCCTGGATAGAGTGGACGTGGAGAGGATGTTTCCACTTGTAAAAAAAGCTAGAAGCGGAGGACACAATCTCAGACTAAAGGGATGATCCTTTAAAACAGAGATGAGGAGGAATTGCTTCAGCCAGAGGGTGGTGAATCTGTGGAACTCTTTGCCGCAGAAGGCTGTGGAGGCCAGATCACGGAGTGTCTTTAAGACAGAGATAGATAGGTTTTTGATCAATAAGGGGATCAGTGGTTATGGGGCGAAGGCAGGAGAATGGGGATGAGAAAACTATCAGCCATGATTGAATGGCGGAGTAGACTCGATTGGCCGATGGCCTAATTCTGCTCCTAGGTCTTATGGTCTTCTAACTACTGACAGTACTGTGAGTATTCCTACAACATATGGGCTGCAGCGGTTCAAGAAGGCAACTCATCACCACTTTCTCAAGGACAATTAGATATGAGGAATAAATGTTGGTCTAGCCAGCAATGCACACAACCCATGAATGAATAAATAAAGTAAAAAGCAACTATACCATAGCTTAAGACACCATTTAGAGGTAAGCTTCAGAGGTTGACCGAATCTTGCTGGTGTCAGACTGGTCCCTACTCAGTCTGAAACCAGGGCTGCACCTTGGAAGTAGCTGTGCTGAGGGAGACCAAACGCCCATCACTGCTTCCATCCATTTATCCAATGAATGACCGACAGGAATAAAAAGGCGGCAGTCTTGGTCATGACCCTTCTTGTGGATGGGTTTCCCCTCCACAATGATCACTCTGCTACTGTTCATCAGTGGCGAAGGGAGGGATTGTTGAAGGTGATGGATCATTCTAAGAACCGTGAGCCTTCCTTATTTTTTTGTATTTAAGCAGGCACCCATGAGTACTACCATTTTGAGGTACCGTTAAGCTGTCCTGTCTGCCTGAGCAGGGCCCACCTCTCCCAATGAAGTTGCATTTGTGCAGTGCTGCAGGCCCTCCTGTTGGACTTCCTGCCTCAGGAACTCACAAGTCCTCCGTACTTAGAGAGAAAAAGCAGAGGAGGTCTCTTGATTAACCACCCCCTGTAAGATCCTTCCATTGGTATGTCCATGACCCAAGTGGGGGTCAAGACCTAGAAATGGTCCCAAACTGTGATTACATACAATATCAGTAAGATTTTGCCCAATGTCTTTCAAATTGTTGCCAATGTCACTAAGTATAATACTAGGGTATGGTAGTATCGTGGTTATGCAACTGAATTTGTAATCCAGGGGCCTACATTAATAACACAGACAAGGATTAATTCATAATCCCACCATAGCAGAATGTAAATGGTGATTAAGAAGAAATCTGTAAATCAAACTGGAATCAATAGAAGCCCAATTAGTTCAATAATGTCCCATAGATAATAAAAAATATCGACCAACCTGACTTATAGGTCACTCCTGCACCATACCAATGTGGTGACTACCACATGAAATGGCCTAGCAAGCCATTCAGTTGAATCAAATGTCTATAAAAGAAGGACTATCACCATTAGGGTTGGGCAATATCCCAAGCACATATCAGGCCAATAGGAAATTGTTCAGCAATGATTTATGCTCTGACCTCTCCTTCCCTTCTATTCCTTCTGTGGAAAGCAATACCATTAGCAAAGAGCAACATGTTTCAAGCAATCTACATGGTTGTATAGTTGTCTACTTGGGCTACCTTTGATATTAAAGCCATCATTTAGGTTGCTGTCATGTAATATATTTGCACTTGAGAAGACAGAAATGATGAATAGTAGCATCAAATTCTGATATCTATTAACCGTGGTTATATAGTCATGGTTAGCATATTATTAACAGGATGAATGTAATTTAGTACAGTTACTAATGTTTAAATTATCTTAATGGCATTATCACATTTGCCAAATAACTATATTCAAATTGAAATCAGAAAAAAAATACCCGAGGATCGAATGCATTAAACTGATGTACAAATGCCCAGACATTGATTACTGGTGTTGCCAGCTCATGCATCGTTGCCCAGATTGTTAATTTACTAACTAGAATTGTCAAACACATATTTTTCTTGAATATTACTGTTAACCCTGACAATCTACCTGATGACTATGATTCATCCATGGGAACAAACAAATAATTTAATAATTACACTTCCTTGGATAGCACTATAAAGGAGTGTCAACTCAACTGGCTTTTCATTAAATGGGGAGCCAATGACACTGTAGTCCCAGGTTTCCTGTTTTATATTCAATAAACACTTAAGAGTCTTACACTGAGAATTCTCAGGTGGAGTGGTATTGTACCTGCACTATTGTGTATTTTATACACTGTGTATTTCATATTTGCCCTATTATATATTTTCTTTTCATGTACGGAATGATCTGTCTGAGCTGCACGCAGAACAATACTTTTCACTGTACCTCGGTACAGGTGACAATAAACAAATCCAATAACCCAACAGAGACCCGGAATCACGCTCCGGGGACCCGGGCTCGAATCCCGCAGATGGTGGAATTTGAATTCAATAAAAATCTGGAATTAAATGTCTGGTGATGACCATGAAACCATTATCCATTATCATAAAAGCCTATTTGGTTCACTAATGCTCTTTAGGGAAGGAAATCTGTCATCCTTACCTGGTGCGGCCGACATGTGACTCCAGATCTGCAGCAATGTGGTTGACTCTTAAATGCCCTCAGGGATGGGCAATAAATGCTGGCCCAGCTGGCGATGCCCACATCCCATGAACAAATAAAAAAAATCTGTTGCCCAGATCAGCTGAGACAAGCCGAATCAGGAATTCCACAGAATAACAGAATTGTTGCAGCGCAAATGAGGATATTTGGCCCATCAGGCTTGCACCAACTCTCCAAATGAGCAATTTACCCAGTGTTATTCTCTCACCTTTCTCTGTAACCCTGAACATTCTTCTATTTAAGACAGCAGTCTAATTTCCTTTCAATGCTTCCATTTACTGCCTCAACCACACTCTCAGGCTGTGCATTTCAGACATTCATTCACTGTGTGAAATGTGTTAAATGACTGTTAATCTTTTACTCCACTCATCTGTGCATCAGCAGATTCATGAAACGTTACTCACTATACTTTCCGATGTTTTGCGATGCAGAAGGACCACTAATGGATAGCGGAGAAATCAATTCAAATGTGATGGCAATAATGTTGGAGCACTTGTTAACTTGTCAACCATGCATATAATGAGCTCTGGTTTGTAAACATTGCCTAATTCTCCTGCATAGCATGTGGACCTTCAGTGCTGTTTGGCTCCAGTACAGGTGTAGTAACACCCAAACACCCAGAAGGCACCATATTAATTCATGCCTGCAAAGTCAATGACTCAACATTTAAACATGTTCTAAAATATAGCAAATACATACAAGTATGTTTAAATCAATGCTTGTGCGAACACCTTGTTGTTCTTTGCAGATTGCTTATACTCATAGAACAGACTACAAGGATAAAATCATATAACTCAACAGGAGATAAATATGAGGAGTAAAATAACAATACACCATCATAGACAGGGACTGCTATTAAATATGCAATAGGAAAATTGTTGCAAATGCCACAAATGCAAATGAAAGTAAAATATACAAGGGTAAAAGCAAGGATGAAATTTCAATTTGGAGGGGGTCACAAAGTGTTGGGCAGCTTTGACATTTTTTTCTGAGCTCTAAGATTGGTTCGTGGGAACAACCAATGTGGGCAATAATGGTGTTGCCATAAACAACATCCTGCCAGAAGCAGCAGCAGAGAGCAGGTCATGCGCCCGGTACACTGACATCATGTACTCTGGGCACGCAATAACTGAGGAGAGCTTCCTCTGTTTTGTAGCTGCCAGCAAGCAAGCAATAGGACTGTGTGAAGAACTGAAGATGGGTCTTTTTGGACTAAGGAAGAAAGGGCCAGAAACACAAACAGGCCAGGATCGCTCAACTGAATCTGCTATAGAGAGCTTCTCAGGAGAGTCCACGGCAGGACAAAACAATAGTGGTGCGAGCTCCAGGACTTCTGATAAACAACCCATACAGAAATGTAACGTTGAATGACAAAGCAAGTGAGATTGTGAGGACAAAGCAGGCTCACCTGACATATTAAAGGTAAACAATGCTTCCCCCTGCTTCCCCCCCCCCCCCCCCCCCCCCCCAATCCTGTTAATGGCCCTAGCCCTTTTGGCCATCTCATAGCCCCACATATGGCTGGCAACCAGGAATGGAGGTGCTCTTGCAATTCCCTACATACTTCACCAGTGCCCGCCTCAGACAGTAGGGCTTCTGAATCTTTCAGTGCTGGACAGCTTCCTATTGGCCCTCAGGATTTTTAAACTTGCCCACCATCCTTGATTGGTGGCTAGTTATTTGCTGCCTCCTCCAAAATCTCCCTCGGGGCAAACCACCAGTATTTCTGGGTTTCCAACCTGGGATGAAATTCTCCGGTATCGGCGCGATGTCCGCCGACTGGCGCCCAAAACGGCGCAAATCAGTCGGGCATTGCACCGCCCCAAATGTGCGTAATGCTCCGCATCTTTGGGGGCCGAGCCCCAACCTTAAGGGGCTAGGCCGGCACCAGACAAATTTCCGCCCCGCCAGCTGGCGGAAAAGGCCTTTGGTGCCCTGCCAGCTGGCGCGGAAATTACATCTCCGGGTGGCGCATGCGCGGGAGCGTTAGCGGCCGCTGACGGCATCCCCGCGCATGCGCAGTGGAGGGAGTCTCTTCCGCCTCCGCCATGGTGGAGACCGTGGTGAAGGTGGAAGGGAAAGAGTGCCCCCACGGCACAGGCCCACCCGCGGATCGGTGGGCCCCGATCGCGGGCCAGGCCACCGTGGGGGCACCCCCCGGGGCCAGATCACCCCGTGCCCCCCCCCAGGACCCCGGAGCCCGCCCGCGCTACCTTGTCCCGCCGGTAAGGTAGGTGGTTTAATCTACGCTGGCGGGACAGGCATTTTAGCGGCTTCGGACTTCGGCCCATCTGGGCCAGAGAATCGCGGGGGGGGGGGCGCCAACCGGCGCGGCGCGATTCCCGCCCCCGCCGAATATCCGGTGCCGGAGAATTCGGCAACCGGCGGGGGCGGGATTCACGCCAGCCCCCAGCGATTCTCCGACCCGGCGGTGGGGTCAGAGAATCTCGCCTAGGATCAGAATCCAACAATGAAAATTCTGCCCAATGATTCCAGACAATGACCTTTTGTTAGAACAAGTTGTGGAAGTGTGTTTTGTAGATACCCAATCAAACACGAGAAGGGAAATAGAAAGCAATGAGGGTGAACAAAGTAAAGGAAACAAAAGGAAATCCCATGGGAGAGAAATATTAGAACTTCTTCAAGCTGGGAATTCCTGGAAGAGACGTTGAGTGAACTGAACACTGATTCAAAACACTGATCCACTGGTTTGTGATGCAGAGCAAGGCCAACGGCATTGGTTCAATTCCCGTACAGGCTGAGATTATTTATGATGCCTTCTCAACCTTGCCCCTCGCCTGAGCTGTGGTGATCCTCAGGTTAAATCACCACCAGTCAGGCCTCCCCCTCAAACGCAAAAGTAAACCTATGCTCATCTGGGACTATGGCGATTTTACCTTTACAAAGGCAAAATACAACAGATGCTGGAAATCTGAAATAAAAACATACAATGCTGAAAATGTGCTGTATGTCAGGCAGCAGCTGTGGAGAGAGAAACATAGAACATAGAACACAGAACATTACAGTGCAGTACAGGCCCTTCGGCCCTCGATGTTGCGCTGACCTGTGAAACCAATCTAAAGCCCATCTACACTATTCACTTATCATCCATATGTCTATCCAATGACCATTTGAATGCCCTTAGTGTTGGCAAGTCCACTACTGTTGCAGGCAGGGCATTCCACGCCCTTACTACTCTCTGAGTAAAGAACCTACCTCTGACATCTGTCTTATATCTATCTCCCCTCAATTTAAAGCTATGTCCACTCGTGCTAGACATCACCATCCGAGGAAAAAGCCTCTCACTGTCCACCCTATCCAATCCTCTGATCATCAAACAGAGTTAATGTTTCAGGTTGAGATCTATCATTTCAGTATTTTAATTTGAGATTCCCAGTGTCCACTGTACATAGATTTTGTATTGTGATAATATAACTACAATACTTAAATAGTCACCATCAAAACCCCCTTTTAAGAGCACATATCACCATTAATCCTATTTTAAATACGATTGTAACCATTACCCTGCTTTTTAAAGAACAAATGCGTTACTATCAGACACCTTCTAAATAAGAACAGATCAAGATGCACAAAGCTCTTGAAGACTTGCTTGTGAACTGCATATACACTGAGGTTAATTTACAACATACAGGGAAAACAAAATCACCAGATGAATGCTTTTGTAATATCCACATTTATAAACCCAGTTTAATCTTCTGCATGTCTTTACAAAACTTTAGCAAATAAACATGCTCCAATTGGGGCAAAATATTTCTGATTTTGGTCTGCCGCACTAACAATGGTAGACTGGGGTTCCTTGGTGCCCACCCCTTTGGAGGGTGGCCCACCATTGGAGAAAGGTGCCAGCAGGTCTGGCCAAAGAAAAAAGGTCCCTCCAGTATAGTCACTTTTAAAGTCCACTGCGGAGGTGGGGGCATAGTGGCATTGTCACTGGACAGTAATCCAGAGACCCAGGGTAATGCTCTAGGGACCTGGTTGAATCCCAACATGATAAGGTGGAATTTGAATTCAATAAAAATCTCAAATCAAAAGTTGAATGACAACCATGAAACCACTGTCGATTGTGGTGAAAAACCCATTTTGTTCACTAATATCCTTTCAGGAAAGAAATTGGCCAACCTCACCTGATCTGGTGACTCTTACATGCCCTTTGAAATGCCCTAGCAAGCCACTCAGTTGCATCTCCTCAAGGGCAATTTGGGATGGGCAATAAATGCTGGCATAGCCAATATATCCACATCCTGTAAGTGAATCAAATAAAACTTAGTTAGGTGGACACCACTTCCACCAAATAACAGTGTTGTACATATGCCAATCATGCAGGCTGACTGTATGTATGAATACCATAGGCAACAAGAGCCGGAATTACAGTGAGTGATGCCAATCCTGCTTACTTCCATGATGTCAGTCACCAAATGCATGGAGATAGGAGCCATTTACTCCCAGCCACCAGGAAACAACAATACATGGCAAACTGACAAGCCATACTGTACCCCAATTTGTGCCTCTGGTAGACCCATTCAGGCAATATTGGCAGCCCTGAGAAAATACAGTGCCTAAGTGAAGTTTTGAAGATATACTACCTCCACGCTCTTTTCCATCACTTAACTGTATTGTTGATGTATCACAAAGCATTAGATTGCATAGCTCAAAGAGTACTCTTAGAAATAACCCATTCTGATATCTCGTGAAAGTGTGCCAATCCTGAAAAAATGAAGGTGAAATGAAAGGTAGGTATAAAAGTGCAGGATCCAGAGGCAGTATGCTAAAGGAAGATGATTATTTATCTGGTGCTCTAAACGAACAGTTTGATTTGTAAAATCTAGAACAATTAAATTGTAGGTTCACTGAAGCAGTAAATGAAAGGATAATATTATTTGTTGTGCTGTGTTATTTAACGTATGTGTCTATGAACCATACTATCAAAGACATCACCTTTGGTCAATTGGAGGATTCCGATCATAAACTTGGACTGGAAGAGAACTGATCAGGGGCAAACTGTTTGTTCCATGAAGAAGAGCTAACGGTAATTAAAATAATAATAATAATCTTTACTATCACAAGTAGGCTTACATTAACACTGGAATGAAGTTACTGTGAAAAGCCCCTAAGTCAGGGGCAGCACAGTGGCGCAGTGGGTTAGCCCTGCTGCCTCACGGTGCCGAGGTCCCAGGTTCGATCCCGGCTCTGGTTCACAGTCCGTGTGGAGTTTGCACATTCTCCACGTGTTTGTGTGGTTTTCGCCTCCACAACCCAAAGATGTGCCAGGTAGGTGGATTGAACACGCTAAATTGCCCCTTAATTGGGAAAAAACGAATTGGGTACTCTAAATTTAAAAAAAAAAACTGTCGCCTGTTCGGGTACACGGAAGAAGAATTCAGGATGTCCAAATGACCTAACAGCACGTCTTTCGGGACTTGTGGGAGGAAACCGGAGGAAACCCACACAGACACAGGGAGAACGTGCAGACTCCGCACACAATGCAGAGGCAATGAGAACAGATCACCCAGATGGTCAATGCAAGGAGTTTATGCTCAAGAGCCTGGATACAGTGCTGCAAGAAGTTTGAGGAACTCACATGATTGGCTAAGATCATTGGCTGTATCTTCATATGTCCTACCATATCAATTATTCACTAGCCTCACACACTTCTCAATTCACCACACCCCATCACTCACCTGTGAACACTCTATCATTCAGGACTGATCTTCTCTTCACTCTCACACACATCTCTTACGCACATCTCACAGCTTGCTTACTTTACCCAAACATGTTCCATGTCACTCAATGATGCACTTCCTTTTTTTCCTGCTGGAGAAGCTGGTGCGCAACTACAAGCAGCAAGATATGAGTGGAGTGTGAGCTTTGGGATGGAGGTGGGGAGGTGGTTTGGGGTGAGGTATGCCTGCATGTTCTAATTTCCCATGACTGACCATTATGGGAAGGGCCATTACTGAGGCAGGGCCAGTGGAGGGGCTGAAGCCATTGAGGATGAAAGTATTCTCCAGCATAATCTTCCTTCCCAAATCCCACTTCACCCTCATCTCTTAATCTCTTATGATGTACAAGCTGCAGATTCTGTAAGTATTCACCTCTGTCCCTCATCTCACCACACCCAACCCTTGTTCCTTTCTCATTTCACACCCAATCCTTGTTCTCTGAAACCTATCCAAGCAATGGTGAAGGAACAGGAAAGTAATATTGATGAAGATATACCGCCGCTTAGTTTCACACTTCCAGCTTCCAGCTGCGATACTGAAACTGGGCATATTTTAGAGGATATTATAGAGATGGAATATGTAGATGTAGAGAGACCAGCCACAAGTGCACTACCTCTACAGTAGGAAACAAGGATAACACAAGAGCTAGATTACCAAAGCGTGAAATCATGCACAATTGTAGAGGACTCAGATAAGGACACTCCTGGGGATGGCTGTAGGAAAATGTTGTTGGGTGTACAGACCAAAATGCTTGGTGAAATACAAGCTTGCCAGAAAGCCTACATTCAAAAAAGGAGCACAGCTGAATCTCGCACCATCCTAACACAGGACTTTGCGCAGAGCCAGGATTCCATCCTTTCCACAAGAAATTGATAGCCAACTCGATCAACACTAGTGGAACCAGCCTTGATCCAGGATCCGGTGAGCAGTACCTCTGCTTCCATTACAAACAGCAGTCACCCAATGTTGGAATGCTGCATTGGAAGCTCAGACTAATGCTGAAATGGCTCTTCATACCAGTGCTCAAAGGGGTTTCCTGGGATGTCACGGCAGTCCAGTAATCTGCCCCTATCAGTCCCCAATAGGATGAGCAACAAAACCTTGGAAGAAGTAAGCAGAGAAATTTAAGTCTTTTGTCCTCTGCCAAAGCCGCTTGCCATGTGACATTGTGGCAGCTATTTAGATATAGATTTATTGTCACCTGTACCGAGGTACCTATCTTCTATTTTCCAAGGATCTACTTCCCTCTATTCCCCGCCCGTTCATATATCTGTCTAGATGCATCTTAAATGATGCTATCGTGCCTGCCTCTATCACCTCCGCTGGCAAAGCGTTCCAGGCACCCACCACGCTCTGCGTAAAAAACTTTCCACGCACATCTCCCTTAAACTTTCCCCCTCTCACCTTGAAACCGTGACCCCTTGTAATTGACACCCCCACTCTTGGAAAAAGCTTGTTGCTATCCACCCTGTCCATACCTCTCATAATTTTGTAGACCTCAATCAGGTCCCCCCTCAACCTCCGTCTTTCCAATGAAAACAATTCTAATCTACTCGACCTTTCTTCATAGCTAGCACCCTCCATACCAGGCAACATCATGGTGAACCTCCTCTGCACCCTCTCTAAAGCATCCACATCCTTCTGGTAATGTGGCGACCAGAACTGCACGCAGTATTCCAAATGTGGCCTAACCAAAGTCTGATACAACTGTAACATGACCTCCTGACTTTTGTACTCAATACCCCGTCCGATGAAGGCAAGCATGCTGTATGCCTTCTTGACCACTCTATCGACCTGTGTTGCCAGCTTCAGGGTACAATGGACTTGAACTCCCAGATCTCTCTGTACATCAATTTTCCCCAGGACTCTTCCATTGACCGTATAGTCCGCTCTTGAATTAGATCTTCCAAAATGCATCACCTCGCATTTGCCTGGATTGAACTCCATCTGCCATTTCTCTGCCCAAGTCTCCAATCTATCTATATTTTGCTGTATTCTCTGATAGTCCTCCTCGCTATCTGCAACTTCACCAATCTTAGTATCATCTGCAAACTTGCTAATCAGACCACCTATACCTTCGCCCAGATCATTTATGTTTATCACAAACAACAGTGGTCCGAGCACAAATCCCTGTGGAACACCACTAGTCACCTTTCTCCATTTTGAGACACTCCCTTCCACCACTACTCTCTGTCTCCTGTTGCCCAGCCAATGCTTTATCCATCTAGCTAGTACACCCTGAACCCCATACGACTTCATTTTTTCCATCAAACTGCCATGAGAAACTTTATCAAACGCCTTACTGAAGTCCATGTATATGACATCTACAGCCCTTCCCTCATCAATTAACTTTGTCACTTCCTCAAAGAATTCTATTAGGTTTGTAAGACATGACCTTCCCTGCACAAAACCATGCTGCCTATCACTGATCAGTCTATTTTCTTCCAAATGTGAATAGATCCTATCCCTCAGTATCTTCTCCAACAGTTTGCCTGCCACTGACGTCAAGCTCACAGGTCTATAATTCCCTGGATTATCCATGCTACCCTTCTTAAACAAGGGGACAACATTAGCAATTCTCCAGTCCTCCAGGACCTCACCCATGCTCAAGGATGCTGCAAAGATATCTGTTAAGGCTCCAGCTATTTCGTCTCTCGCTTCCCTCAGTAACCTGGGATAGATCCCATCTGGACCTGGGGACCTGTCCACCTTAATGCCTTTTAGAATACCCAAAACTTCCCCCTTCCTTATGCCGACTTGACCTAGAGCATTTAAACATCCATCCCTAGCCTCAACATCCGCCATGTCCCTCTCCTTGGTGAATACCGATGCAAAGTACTCATTAAGAATCTCACCCATTTCCTCTGACTCCACGCATAAATTCCCTCTTGTCTTTGAGTGGGCCAATCCTTTCTCTAGTTACCCTCTTGCTCCTTATATACAAATAAAAGGCTTTGGGATTTTCCTTAACCCTGTTAGCCAAAGATATTTCATGACCCCTTTTAGCCCTCTTTATTGTGCGTTTGAGATTTGTCCTACTTTCCCGATATTCCTCCAAAGCTTCATCAGTTTTAAGTCGCCTAGATCTTATGTATGCTTCCTTTTTCACCTTAGCTAGTCTCACAATTCCACCCATCATCCATGGTTCCCTAATCTTGCCATTTCTATCCCTCATTTTCGCAACGACATGTCTGTCCTGCACTCTAATCAACCTTTCCTTAAGACTCCCACATTTGAAATGTGGATTTACCCTTAAACAGCTGCGCCCAATCCACATCCCCTAGCTCCCGTCGAATTTTGTTATACTTGGCCTTTTCCCAATTTAGCACTCTTCCTTTAGGACCACTCTCGTCTTTGTCCATGAGTATTCTAAAACTTACGGAATTGTGATCGCTATTCCCACAGTAATCACCGACTGTAACTTCAACCACCTGGCCGGGATCATTCCCCAATACCAGGTCCAGTATGGCCCCTTCCTGAGTTGGACTATTTACATACTGCTCTAAAAAACTTTCCTTGATGCTCCTTACAAATTCTGCTCCATCTACCCCTCCAACACTACATAAGTCCCATTGAATGTTGGGGAAGTTAAAATCTCCCATCACGACCACCCTATTGCTCCTACATTTTTCTATAATCTGTCTACATATTTGTACCTCTACATCACGCTCGCTTTTGGGAGGCCTGTAGTAAAGTCCCAACAATGTTACTGCACCCTTCCTATTTCTTAGCCCTACCCATATTGCCTCAGTGCTCGAATCCTCCTTCGTGCCCTCCTTAATCACAGCTTTGATATCATCTCTGACCAGTAATGCAACTCCTCCACCCCTTTTACCTCCCTCTCTATCCCTCCTGAAGCATCTGCAGCCTGGGATATTTAGTTTCCAGTCTTGCACTTCCCTCAACCGAGTCTCCGTAATACCAATAACATCATATTCCCAGGTACTAATCCAAGCCTTAAGTTCATCTGCCTTACCTGCTACACTTCTCGCATTGAAACAAATGCACCTCAGACCACCTGTCCCTTTGCGTTCATCATCTCTTCCCTGTCTACTCTTCCCCTTAGTCACATTGAGTTTATTATCTAGTACCTTAATGGCTTTAGTTGCTGCCTCTTTACTGACCTCTAACTTCCTAATCTGGTTCCCATCCACCTGCCACATTAGTTTAAAATCTCCCCAACAGTGTTAGCAAAAGCACCCCCTCGGACATTGGTTCCAGTCCTGCCCAGGTGTAGACCATCCGATTTGTAATGGTCCCACCGCCCCCAGAACCGGTTCCAATGTCCCAAAATTCTGAACCCCTCCCTCCTGCACCATCTCTCAAGCCACGTATTCATTCTGACTATTCTTGAATTTCTACTCTGACTGTCTCGTGGCACTGATAGCAATCGTGAGATTATTACCTTTGAGGTCCTACTTTTTAACTTATCTCCTAACTCCCTAAATTCTGATTGTAGGACCTCATCCCGTTTTTTACCTATATTGTTGGTGCCTATATGCACCACGACAACTGGCTGTTCATCCTCCCCCTTCAGTATGTCCTGCAGCCGATCTGAGGCATCCCTGACCCGTGCACCCGGGAGGCAACATACCATTCGGGAGTCTCCTTTTCGACCACAGAAACGCCTGTCTACTCCCCTTACAATTGAATCCCCTGTGACTATAGCACTGCCAGTCTTTTCCCTTCCCTTCTGTGCAGCAGAGCCAGCCACGGTGCCATGAGCCTGGCTACTACTGCCTTCCCCTGGTGAGTCATCTCCCCCAACAGTATCCAAAACAATATACCTGTTTTGGAGGGAGATGACCGAAGGGGGCACCTGCACTGCCTTCCTGCTCTTTCTCTGCCTTTTGGTCACCCATTCCCTGTCTCCCTCACCAATCCTAATCTGCGGTGTGACCAACTCACTGAACGTGCTATCCACGACCTCCTCAGCATCGCGGATGCTCCAAAGTGAGTCCACCCGCAGCTCCAGAGCCATCATGCGGTCTAACAGGAGCTGCAGCTGGACACACTTCCCGCACATGAAGGAGTCAGGGGCATCGGCCATGTCCCTGAACTCCCACATTGAGCAAGAGGAGCATAACACGGGTCTGGGATCTCCTGCCATTTTTACACTTTACCTTAAGTGATTACAAATATAATATCAAATAATGAATAAGTGAAAGGAATAAAGATACTTACCAATCACAATACTTACCAACACGCGAAGAGTTAAATTTCTCCCAGCTACTTGGAGCACTTTCCTTACCAGCCAATCAGGTCACTGCTTTGCTAAGATGTCACTCTTCAAGGTAAGTTTTTAAAGAGGAAAACCTACCTTCCCGACAGACCCCTGGCCACTGCTCCCGCCAAAACTTTGAAGGCCGCTTCTCCGGCAGCTGTGTCCCCGCTGCTCTCCTCGCGCTCTTTTATCCTGTGACCCCGCCGCTCTCCTCGCGCTCTTTTATCCTGTGACCCCACCGCTCTCCTCGCGCTCTTTTATCCTGTATCCCCGCCACTCTCCTCGCGCTCTTTCACTGTGTCCCCGCCGCTCTCCTCGCGCTCTTTCACTGTGTCCCCACCACTCTCCTCGTGCTCTTTCATCCTGTGTCCCCCCCCGCTCTCCTCGCGCTCTTTCACTGAGTCCCTGCCGCTCTCCTCGCACTCTTTCACTGCAAGCTGTGCAACAGCCAATCAGCACCTATGCTCTACTGCCCTCTGCTGGATGCTTGCCTTGACCTGAACACCTAGGGTGTCATCTCAGGTACACTTTCTGGATTCAGTGACCGCAAGGCACTTATGCAAATTTTCCCCGCAACAGCCAATCAGCAGCTCTGCTCTACTGCCCTCTGCCCTCTATGGAGTGTAATGCTACACAGTAGAGTGGATGTATGGAGAGATCAGTTCAGTCCATAAGAGGGTCATTCAGGAGTCTGGTAACAGCAGGGAAGAAGCTGTTTTTCAATCTGTTAGTGCGTGCTCTTAGACTTTTCTATCTTCTGCCCAATGGAAGAGGTTGAAAGAGAGAAAAACCTGGGTGAAAGGGGTCTTTGATTATTCTGCCTGTTTTCCCAAGGCAGCGGGAGGTGTAGCCAGAGTCAATGATCAGGAGGTGTGTTCGCGTGATGGACTGGGCTGTGTTCATGAGCCTCTGTAGTTTCTTAGTCTTGGGCCGAGCAGATGCCATATCAAGCTGTGATGCAGCAAGATAGGATGCTTTCCATGGTGCATCTGTAAAAATTGGTAAATCCGAAGGGATCCGGAGCATTTTAATATTGATATGTGATGATTCTTAATGCCCTTGAAATGGGTTAGCTGTGTGTAAGCGCTGCTACAAAATGAACCCATCATCACAATGACGACAATGGTTCAAAATGAAGACGACCACATAACTTTTAGGGCAACTGGAAATGGGCAATAAATGCGACCTTGCCATTATCACTCACTTCTGAGAACAAATAGTGAAAAAAAGTGAATGGGTTAAGGAACAAAACAGGATGTTAACACAGATAAAAATGAAGTTATGCAAACAAATGCTGTGTATACATAAATGAACAGTTAACCATTAATAAAAAGTGTTAAAGGCAAATAATCTGGGAGTGACTACTGAATACCTACTGAAATCACATTAACATGAAGCTGTTATTTTTGAATATGTTAATTACAGCACTGGATAATCAGCAAAAGCACACATTTATATTGGCAGCACGGTAGCATAGTGGTTAGCGCAATTGCTTCACAGCTCCAGGATCCCAAGTTCGATTCCCGGCTGGGTCACTGTCTGTGTGGAGTCTGCACGTTCTCCCCGTGTGTGCGTGGGTTTCCTCCGGGTGCTCCGGTTTCCTCCCACAGTCCAAAGATGTGCGGGTTAGGTGGATTGGCCATGCTAAATTGCCCTTAGTGTCCAAAATTGCCCTTAGTGTCCAAAAATTGCCCTTAGTGTTGGGTGGGGTTACTGGGTTATGTGGATAGGGTGGTGTGGGCTTGGGTAGGGTGCTCTTTCCAAGAGCTGGTGCCGACTCGATGGGCCGAATGGCCTCCTTCTGCACTGTAAATTCTATGAAATCTATGAAATATTGTGTATTTAATGTAGTAAAACATCATTAAGTCCTTCATAGGAGTGTTATCAGATCAATGTTGAGACCATGCCACTTAAGGAGATAATAGAACAAGATGTCAAAAAGCTTGATCAAAGAGATAGGTTTTAAACAACAATTTAACACTGAGCCAGAAAGGTAATAATGGAACAGGTCACCAAACGTATGATTAAAGGGGTAGATGTTAAGGAGCATAATAAAAAAAGGAGAGAGTGGTCGAGAGGTGATGAGGTTTAAAGAAGGAATTCCAGAGCATAGGATTTATATACCTAAATCAAAGGAAGTTGTGGATGCACAAAAGGCAGAGTGAAAAACATCGGTCATTCTAACATTGTAAGGCTGGAGGAAGTTACAGAGATAGGGAACAGTGAAGCCATAGAGGGATTTGAACGCAAATATGAGAAGTTGTAGTTTGACGCATTACCAGACTGACAGATAATACAGGTGATGGATTATCCAGACTTAGTCCAAATTTTGAAAGCAGAGTTTATGACTAGGAGAACATTGGAATAGTTCAATCTGGAGATAAGAGAAGTATAGATGGGAGTTACACCAGCATTTCATCTGAAGTATGTTGTAAATGGTTGACTATCATAGTAACAGAATTAAACGGTCTTGGTGATGGCGAGGATTTGGACATCACTCAGCTTGGCGTCAAGCATAGGATGATGAATTTGTAAACTGTTTGGTTCAGGGAGGGAGGCAGAATCCATGACAATGAAACTAAAGTTGTGGAGACAATGATTTTGGTCTTCCCAATATTTAATACAGTACTGGGTGTCAAGCAAGCAGTGTGACTGCTCAGATGCAGTAGAAGGTTTGAAAAAGGTAGTGATGCGGTAGAACTGGACATCATCAGCTTACATATGGAAATTGACTAGAACAATTCTTCCACACCTTCTTGGACCAGTATACAGGGTATATAACACATACTGTATCCGAGCTGAGTGTGTGTCATGCTAACAGTGAGTATAAAAATTGGAGGCAAATAATGGGTGTGATTAAACTAGTTGTGAACAAAGTCCCAGAGTGAGACCATTTAGCCACGTGTTTCCCGGCGCTGGCAGTGCTGAGAAGTACATGGCTATACAACACGACTCACGTTGTATAAGGGGCCTCAGCGGGGAATGTGTGACTGAGGCCACACATAGCCCCATTTTGTACACTGGGGAGCTCTGCTCGCCGGACCGCCCCAATGTAGTGAGAGATCGGGACGCCATTTTTAAATGGGGTCCCGATCTCCGAGGCCTCTGAAGCAACTCCCAAGTCAGCCCCCCCGCAACACCCTCACAGGGCACCACAATCCTGATTGCACATGCATAAAATGGCATCCTGGCAGTGCCAGGCTGGCACCCAGGAAGCACAACAGGATGCCCAGGTTGCACCATCAGCACTAGGCACCACACTGCTCAGAGGACACGCAGTTGGGGGCCTCCGATCCCCTGGGAGACCCCCATGAGTGCCGTTCCATCTGGTCCCCGTTTGTGGACACCATGCTGAAAGGCACTCGCCCGAGATTTCGAAGTCAAAGGGGATGAATCCTGAAGCCTCAGATACCTCAGGAATTAGCAGATTAGTGTGAGACTAGCTGTTTGCAAAACGTTATCCCCCCCCCCCCCCCCCCCCCCCCATTTACACTGCGTTGCGAGCTGGGTAGATCTCAGGAGCAGGGTCTCCTGGCTTTTATCAGCTGCGCTGCGCCATGGCGAGCTGCCTTTTGGGCGCAGCGTGGCCAATGGATCGTGCCTATTTTGTATTGCAGTACTTTTCAAGCCAGTGCACTGTGGGATTGCAGGATCCATGTTTTTGCATTAATTCGACTGGGACAGCAAAAAAAACTAAAGAGCAGTTGCAATGTTAATCATCTCCATTTTGTACTTGTGTACTGATTCGTTTTGTAAGGTACCATGACCAAAAGCACAACAAAAACATTTTCCATTCTCAAATTTCTCAGGACTGCCATGTCTCCACCTGATGAGTACAACATTCTCCTTCTTCCTTATGGGACTGGGCTTTGAAAAATGCATTGTGCAAGAAACGAAAGCAAAGGCTCAGGCATAAAACTTGTGTCAAGTGACATTAAATTCGATGTGGAACATTGACAGCAAACCTTTCTGAATAACTAGATGCAATCTGAACACACCGAGATGTGCGGAAATAAACAGCTGCACCCAGCCTGGCCCAGCCAGCCCAGTTCAGCCCAGCCCAGCCCAGCACAGCCCAGCACAGCCCAGCCCAGCCCAGCCTAACCCAGCCCAGCCCAGCCCAGCCTAACCCAGCCCAGCCCAGCCCAGCCCAGCCCAGACAGCCCAGCCCAGCCTAACCCAGCCCAGCCCAGCCCAGCCTAACCCAGCCCAGCCTAACCCAGCCCAGCCCAGCCCAGCCTAACCCAGCCCAGCCTAACCCAGCCCAGCCCAGCCCAGCCCAGCCAGCCCAGTTCAGCCCAGCCCAGCCCAGCCCAGCACAGCCCAGCCCAGCCCAGCCCAGCCTAACCCAGCCCAGCCCAGCCCAGCCCAGCCCAGCCTAACCCAGCCAGCCCAGTTCAGCCCAGCCCAGCCCAGCCCAGCCCAGCACAGCCCAGCCCAGCCCAGCCCAGCCCAGCCTAACCCAGCCCAGCCCAGCCCAGCCTAACCCAGCCAGTCCAGTTCAGCCCAGCCCAGCCCAGCCCAGCCAGCCCAGCCCAGCCTTACCCAGCTCAGCCCAGCCCAGCCCAGCACAGCACAGCACAGCCCAGCCCAGCCCAGCCCAGCACAGCCCAGCCCAGCCCAGCCCAACCAGTCAAGCCTAGCCCATCCCAGCCCAGCCCAACACTACTGCCTTGCCCACCCCCCCACTCCCCCCCCCCCCACCAATACGCACCCCCGGCCCCCACCTTTACTAATCACTAATCACATCAAGCCATGTCAAATGCCGACAGGAATTACTCTTTCTTCTTCATTGGCTACGTTTTATTGATGAATTTAATGAGAGATCAAATTTAATCTCTTCCCACAGTATGATGGATCAGTCAGGGATGGATTTCTCAAAACATTTCCAGTGACACTAATCTGCATAATCTTTTTTCCAAATTTGCTTCATTTAATTTGATTATTCACTTTCTATTACTTTAGGATAGTCTCAAACTGATTTTCTCCCTGTAAATGACCAATATTTTACATATACGGCACAGGGACATTGATTTATTAATATTTAAAGAGGATTATCATTGTCCATTAATTGATTGAGTATGTTTATCATGTGGGAAATTTATTCTTCTCCAGAGCTGGAGCCCTTTTAATCTGTTTTTGCACTCTCATACTGAGATAGAAATGTTCCCACATATTTGGTATTTAATATTATTGCACAGTATGAACCTAATTACATCATTAAACACAAGTGTTCCAATTTTAGCAACTAACAACATTTGGCTAAAACATTGATGCTTAATAGTTTGGGGGCAAATAAATTCACAAAAACTTTTCTTTTATTTATTTACCAAAAACCCATTTCTTCTCATCCTTTTGACTTTCTGCAGCTTATTTGACGTTGAATTAAACATTCCAATTGACATTTCCTGTTTCAGACTCCATGGGCTTCAGTAAGAAATCTTCAATTTCATTGGACAAGGAGATGCACAGCTGCTTGACCTGTTCACCAAGGTCCTTGCACAGAACAATGGCCCAAAATGACTCTCTAATCACAGTGCGCTTGAGTGACAAATCACAGAGAAAGTGCAAGTGTCATGGATAGCAGATCCTGTGTATACAGAGGGCTTCCTCCTCAGACGAGGAGGAATGTGAGTCACCTATAGACACTGAAAGATGCCCTCGTAAGAACGATATACGGTGCTTGACTCATCCAATGCAACACAGTGAAAAACTGCACTGACCGCCTCAGAAGATGAACATGGGACACGACCAACAGAGTACTATTCATCATCCAGTACATCCCCGGAGCGGAGAACCGTGACAGCTTGTTTGGAGCTTTCAGCATCTCATCGATGACGATGAACATCTCGCTATGGCCATCACCATACCTAAACTACTTGCCTTCAAACAACCGCCTAACCTCAAACAGATCATTGTTCACAGCAAATTACCTAGCCTTCAGGAGAACAGCGACCATGACATCACACAATCCTGCCACGGCAACCTCTGCAAGACATGGCAGATCATCGACATGGATACTACTGTCACACGTGAGAACACCACCCACCAGGTACATGGTACATACTCATGTGACTTGGCCAACATTGTCTACCTCATACGCTGCAGGAAAGGATGTCCTGAGGCGTGGTACACCTGCGACACAATGCAGATACTGTGACAACAGATGAACGGTCACTGCATAACAATTGCCAAGCAGGAGTGTTCCTTTCCAGTCTTGGAACACTTCAGCAGCCCAGAACATTCAGCCTCCGATCTTTGGGTAAATATTCTCCAAGGGCAGCACGGTTAGCATGGTTGCTTCACAGCGCCAGGGTCCCAGGTTCGATGCCCAGCTTGGGTCACTGTCTGTGCGGAGTCTGCCTGTTCTCCCCGTGTCTGCGTGGGTTTCCTCCGGGTGCTCCGGTTTCCTCCCACATTCCAAATATGTGCAGGTTAGGTGGGTTGGCCATGCTAAATTGCCATTAGTTTCCAAAAAGGTTAGATGGGGTTACTGGGTTACGGGGATAGGGTGAAGGTGTGGGACTTAAGTGTTGTGCTCTTTCCAAGGGCCGGTGCAGAATCGAAGGGCCGAATGGCCTCCTTCTGCACTGTAAATTCTATGTTCTAAGGCCGCCTTCAAGACATGCAACAACTTTGAATGGCCGAGCGGAGACTGGTAGCCAAGTTCTGCACGCATGAGGACAGCCTCAACTGGGATCTCAGACTTTGTCACATTACATGTAACCCCCACCATACTGCCCGGGTTTACAGAATCCTACTAACTTTCCTGGCTTGAGATAATTCTCACCTCGATTACCTGTGATTATCTCTCACTCTACTCACACTGTTTGTACCTGGAAAGACTCGCATCCCAACCATTCTTCACATTCCAATCTGTTATTATCTTGCAATTGTGTCTCTGCCTATAAACGCTGTGTTTATGAACCTGCCTCCACTTCACCTGATGAAGAAGCAGCACTCCGAAAGCTTGTGATTTCAAATAAACTTGTTGGACTTAATCTGGTGTTGTGAGACTTCTTACTGTGATGTATTTGATAATGCTTCTGTGAAGCACCTTTGGACATTTTACTACGTTGAAGGTGCAATATAAATGTAAGATGTTGTTGTTGCTGCATGTTAGTCCAGTCAGTGATGCACACTGCATATTGACATTGTGTCAGTAGTTCACAATCTACATTAGTATAAACACTGTTAGTGATTCACACTATATATTAATGTAACGTATTGCCAGAGATTCACAGTGTACATTAATCCAGAAAATTGCCAACGGTTCACGTTGTTCATCTAACAGTGTCAGTGTCATTAGTACAATAAGATGCAAGCAACTCGCACAGTTTATCATCAACAGCAGCAACATGTGTTTAAATACACTTAACCGGGAGTTTGATCTACCAGGATGAAAGAAAAATGCTAAATTTACAGCTGCAGATTTAAATTTAGGGGAAGAGTTTTAAAGTGAGGCAGAAACAGGGATTTGGGAGGTAATTTCAAAGTGCAAGGGAGAGAGCTTTGCCCAATTCATTTGGGAGAAGTGCCATCATGGACTAGAGACAGAAAAGCAGCGAGCAAGCTGGAACAGATAATGAATCGGATCATCGATCGGAAATTTAACTCCATTCCTCTCCACAGATTGGAGACTGACCTCCCCAGTATTTCCAACCTTTTTCTCTTTTTATTTCAGATTTCCAGAATCTGCTCATGTTTAAGGAATGAATAGTTGGAGAAGGTGGCAGAGGTACCTGACAATGATTTTGAAAAATATCTGCTGAGGGATATGGGAGGCAATGAAAGCAACAAAGGAGGCCAGTGGATGTGTGATAGGTGATTGGAGCATAGAATGGGAGAAGATGCAAATGATAAAAATCTGAACGAGTTGGCGTTCTTTTGGCTGGATTTTGGGAAGTCAATGGCGACAGCATTGGAAAAAATAATCTTGGCGGTTATGAAGGAACAGATATAGGTTCAGCAGTGTGAACACAAGAACATAGGAACTAGGAGCAGGTGTGGGCAATTCAACCCTTCCATCTTGCTCCACTGTTCTATATGATCATTGCTGATCTCCTCTTGGCTTCATCTCCACTTTTCTGTCCACTCCTCATAACCCTTCTCCCTGCTACGAATTAAAATCCTATCTACCTCCTCCTTAAATCTGTTTAGTTTTCCGGCATCCATCGCACTCTTGGGAATTCCACAGATTCGCGACCCTTTAAGTGAAGTAATTCGCCCTCATTTCTGTTTTAAATCAGCCACCCCTTAGCCTAAAACTATGACCTCTCATTCTAGAATGTCCAACAAGGGGAAACATTCACTCTTTGTCTACCTTGTCAATCCCCTTTAGCATTTTATATACCTCAATTAGATCTCCTCTCATTCTTCTAAACTTCAGCATGTATAAGCCTAAACTGCTCAATCGCTCTTCATAAAACATGCTCTTCATTCCTGGAAATAATCTAATCAACCTTCTCCAAACCCCCTCTAATGCATTTACATCCTTCCTCAAGTGAGGGGTCAGAAACCGTGCACAGTACTCCGGATGCGGTCCCACCAATGCCCCATAGAGTTACAATAGAACTTCCCTACTTTTATACTCTATCCATTAGCAATAAATGCCAAAATTCCATTTGCCTTCCTCATTACCTGTTGCACCTGCATACTAAGTTTCTGTGATCCATGCACAAGGAATAATTAAGGACACAGATGTAAAATATTTTGGAGATGGGAGTAGGCAGCTAAGATGCAGGTTGAATGTGATATCTGAAGTGGAGCAGGGTAGCAAAGTTGATGCAGCCCGAATGAACAGGAAGGGGAATGGAATCAGGGGCAAAGGAGAAAAACTTTTGGTGTAATGTGATCATGATGGTTCCAGTCTTGTCTGGAGGAGGCTATGTGGGTACTGCAATGTGCTGGATAGGACATATTGGAAAAGAATCAATAATGACAATTCATCTAGCAAATATTTACGCAAATGCAGTGTCTGTGATTCACACTATTAGTACACTAGGAGTGTTACTATCAGGATCTGCATTACGTATAAGCACAATCTCAACATCAGTCACTCAATGTATACTATAGTAGTGCACACTGTGAACCATTGGCAATAATCATGTATTGTCAAACAATGAGCGAAAATCACTAACAATAGCAATTATTTCTTTGCATAGCATATTTACATCTACTTTAAACATTTTCCACACTGAGGCATCACCAATATTCAAAAAGAATTACTTGGCACTTGGCTGATATTGGTGGGTAACATAATTTTGTTTAAACCACCCTTATTAATTGCCATTTTTCAAAAAGAAATGGTAGGCAATTTAATAAGGACACAGGGAGTCCGCACCGAGTATAATAAAGAACTTAGATTTATTCACAATAATGATATATACACTAGCCGGTAGATCCCTGCTGCGTTCCTTCTCTGGTCGGTGCCTTGCTGGCAGACCTTTTATACAAGGTGGAATAGAATGACCCCGTCCCTCAGCGGAGGAGCTCGTACTCTGCGAGGGCCACGGGGAAGATAATCATTCCCACCCCGTAAGTCTCATGTGGGATATTACAGGCAACTCTTCCAAAGCTGGTCCCAAACCTGGTTGGAAATGGAAGAGGATTGGGCATGGGGCTAGCACTCGACACTGTAAAAACCCAGCACTGCTACAGAAACAGCAAGAAGTAGTCATTCTGGGAAACCCTGTGAAGGATGGCACATTGGGAGATGATGGGATTGGAAGGGATTGGATGAAAGCTGAAAGGAAGTCCGGTTCTTGAAAAGCCCAATCTTCAATGGCACCAGCAGCTGGAGAAGGAAAATGGACCTGGAGAAGTACATTTAAGGAGAACCTTCATGGCTGGGGCACCACCTGGACTGAGGCACAAGAAATTCTGATGTCCAGGGCCGGTGGTGGATCTTACTGCCCGTTATCCTGCAAGGGACTGGAGTAACTAAACCTAAGTAAGTAAGTGAAGAAAAAGAACATTTTAACTTGGCACAATTGCTGATTGTTGATTCCATTTAAAAAGAAAGACTCAATTATTTCAGTTGTTATTGAGTGAAAGCAGTACCATCTCCTATTCTCCTCTCAGGGCGAACCAGGCACAATACCATTGAAGTTGGATGTACTGACAAGACTGTATCGGCGCATTTGCAGTCTCACCTGTTCCTGAATGTTTCCAGCATGAGTGCGAACAAAGGAATTGCAATTGTAGGGATGAGTAGGACTAGTTTAATTAAGGAATGTTAGATCGATCAGTTGAAATAAATATACAATTCAAACACATATCCTTCAAAAGGCCTTGAGAGTTGTAGCTATATCAACATTAAACGTTTCTACTCGTGATTACATTTAGGTCACTTCACATTTCCAAGAGTTCTATTTCCTTAAAAGCTTCCATTGCGAGCCTCTATTGGAGGTACCAGTTTCCAGTTTAGGGTAGGGGATGTGAACTTCAGGTTTTTCGAATCGTCTGAATCGTGTTACCATGCTTAAATGCTGTCACATCAGAAAAAAGGCACTGACTGCTAGCCGCTTGACACCTTCATTCTCCTGATACCTTGAGGGTGTAATCATGTGAAGACATGGGCCAACGGAATGGAGAAAAGGGGACTCCAACTCTAACCCAAAGTTCAAATTGAAAGTTGACCACTAGTTGTTGATATAAAGTCGGGCTTTCTGGTACTGAACAAAGAACAAAGAATAAAGAACAAAGAAAAGTACAGCACAGGAACAGGCCCTTCGGCCCTCCAAGCCCGTGCCGACCATGCTGCCCGACTAAACTAAAATCTTCTGCACTTCCTGGGTCCGTATCCCTCTATTCCCATCCTATTCATGTATTTGTCACTATCGGCCCTGCTTCCACCACCTCCTCCGGCAGCGAGTTCCAGGCACCCACTACCCTCTGCGTAAAAAACTTGCCATGTACATCTCCTCTAAACCTTGCCCCTCGCACCTTAAACTTATGCCCCCAAGTAATTGACCCCTCTACCCTGGGGAAAAGCCTCTGACTATCCACTCTATCTATGCCCCTCATAATTTTGTAGCCCTCTGTCAGGTCACCCCTCAATCTCCATCGTTCCAGTGAGAACAAACTGAGTTTATTCAACCGCTCCTCATAGCTAATGCCCTCCATACCAGGCAATATTCTGCACCCTCTCTGAAGCCTCCACATCCTTCTGGTAGTGTGGCGACCAGAATTGAACACTATACTCCAAATGTGGCCGAACTAAGGTTCTATACAGCTGCAACATGACTTGCCAATTCTTATACTCAATGCCCCGGCAAATGAAGTCAAGCATGCCGTATGCCTTCTTGGCTATCTTCTCCACCTGTGATGCCCCTTTCAGTGACCTGTGGACCTGTACACCTAGATCTCTCTGACTTTCAATAGTCTTGAGGGTTCTACCATTCACTGTATATTCCCTACTTGCATTAGACCTTCCAAAATGCATTACCTCACATTTGTCCGGATTAAACTCCATCTACCATCTCGCCAAACGATTTAAATCCTGCTGTATCCTCTGACAGTCCTCATCGCTATCCGCAATTCCACCAACCTTTGTGTCGTCTGCAAACTTACTAATCAGACCAGTTACATTTTCCTCCAAATCATTTATATATACTACAAACAGCAAAGGTCCCAGCACTGATCCCTGCGGAACACCACTAGTCACAGCCCTCCAATTAGAAAAGCACCCTTCCATTGCTACTCTCTGCCTTCTATGACCTAGCCAGTTCTGTATCCACCTTGCCAGCTCACCCCTGATCCCGTGTGACTTCACCTTTTGTACCAGTCTACCATGAGGGACCTTGTCAAAGGCCTTACTGAAGTCCATATAGACACCATCCACTGCCCTACCTGCATCAATCATTTTTCTGACCTCCTCGAAAAACTCTATCAAGTTAATGAGACACGACCTCCCCTTTACCAAACCATGCTGCCTCTCACTTATACATCCATTTGCTTCCAAATGGGAGTAGATTCTGTCTCGAAGAATTCTCTCCAGTAATTTCCCTACCACTGACGTAAGGCTCGCCGGCCTGTAGTTCCCTGGATTATCCTTGCTACCCTTCTTAAACAAAGAAACAACATTGGCTATTTTCCAGTCCTCCGGGACAGCATCTGTAGACAGTGAGGATCCAAAGATTTCTGTCAAGGCCTCAGCAATTTCCTCTCCAGCCTCCTTCAGTATTCTGGGGTAGATCCCATCAGGCCCTGGGGACTTACCTACCTTAATATTTTTCAAGACGCCCAACACCTCGTCTTTTTGGATCTCACTGTGACTCAGGCTATCTACACACCCTTCTCAAGACTCAACATCCACCAATTCCTTCTTTTTGGTGAATACTGATGCAAAGTATTCATTTAGTACCTCACCCATTTCCTCTGGCTCCACACATAGATCCCCTTGCCTATCCTTCAGTGGGCCAACCCTTTCCCTGGCTACCCTCTTGCTTTTTAAAAAGCCTTGGGATTTTCCTTAACCCTATTTGCCAATGACTTTTCGTGACCTCTTTTAGCCTTCCTTGCTTAAGTTCCTTCCTACTTTCCTTATATTCCACACAGGCTTCGTCTGTTCCCAGCCTTCTAGCCCTGTCAAATGCCTCCTTTTTCTTTTTGACGAGGCCTACAATATCTCTCATTATACAAGGTTCCCAGAAATTTGCAGTATTTATCCTTCTTCCGCACAGGAACATGCTGGTTCTGAATTGCTTTCAACTGACATTTGAAAGCCTCCCACATGTCAGATGTTGATTTACCCTCAAACATCCGCCCCCAATCTAGGTTCTTCAGTTCCCTTCTAATATTGTTATAATTAGCCTTCCCCCAATTTTGCACATTCACCCTAGGACCACTCTTATCCTTGTCCACCAGCACTTTAAAACGTACTGAATTGTGGTCACTGTTCCCGAAATGCTCCCCTACTGAAAGTTCTACCACCTGGCTGGGCTCATTCCCCAATACCAGGTCCAGTACAGCCCCTTCCCTAGTTGGACTGTCTACATATTGTTTTAAGAAGCCCTCCTGGATGCTCCTTCCAAATTCTGCCCCATCTAAGCCCCTAGCACTAAGTGAGTCCCAGTCAATATTAGGGAAGTTGAAGTCTCCCATCACAACAACCCTGTTGTTTTTACTCGTTTCCAAAATCTGTCTACCTATCTGCGCCTCTATCTCCCACTGGCTGTTGGGAGGCCTGTAGTAAACCCCCAACATTGTGACTACACCCTTCTTATTCTTGATCTCTACCCATATAGCCCTCTGAGGTGTCCTCCCGTAGTACAGCAGTGATATTCTCCCTAACCAGTAGCGCAACTCCGCCATCCCTGTTACATCCCCCTCTATCCCACCTGAAACATCTAAATCCTGGAACGTTTAGCTGCCAATCCTGTCCTTCCCTCAACCAATACTTCTTCTACTCAGTGTGCATGCCATCATTTTTTTAAATGGAGTGCATAGAATAGTACTTCTAAGCAGCATTGTTGTCTCTTATCCTGGTACTGATGCAGGCATGGAGAAATTTATAGGCTTGACCAAATTGATGTCTCATTTCAAGGACATTGGTGCCCGGTAATGAGAAGTTTCTGTGAAAAAAATCAGCGACGAAGTAAAGCATAGTGATCCACATGTGTGATGGCATTTAGAGCTGTGGCATGGAGTATTAGAGGACATGGGCTCATACTGCAATTCCTCCATTCAGCAAGGTCACCACCTTAACCATAAGCATTTGGTGATGGGAGATCAGACACTTAGATCACAGCTGAAGTCTGAAAGATAAAATTGATGGTGCGAGAAAGTCAATTTGGCCAAATCTCTCACACCTTCGAGCAGCAAACTGCAGAGGTGTACTGAAACAGGGCTGTGAACATAGAAACAGTGGTAGTTTGGGGCCCTTTAAGGGGCGTGCCCTTATGGTCCACGTAACTGGCGCAGGGCCTATCGCGCAGGAGCGTGCGAACCCTGACCAATGGGGAAAAAGTGTTGGACCCTGGGAGTGGGGTCCAGGGCAGTGTGGACCCTGGAGCCAAAGAGTGAAGACCTGTTTAGAGACTCTGTGCCTGCATTTAAGTTACCCTGTTAGTTACCAATAAACCTTTATTCCTTTATACTGGAAGTCTGCTTTGTATTGCCTCGAGCCACCACAGAAACATAGAAAATAGAAGGAGTAGGCCATTCGGCCTTTTGAGCCTGTCCCACCATTCAATATGATCATGACTGAACCGCTATCTCAAAGCCATACTCCTATACTCTCCCCTTACCCCTTGATACCTTTAGAGTCCAGAAATCTATCTACTTCTTAAATATATTCAGTGACATGGCCTCCACAGCCTTCTGTGGGAGAGAATTCCACAGTTCACCACCCTCTGTCCTGAATGGCCTACCCTAGATCCTGAGACTGTGACCCCTTGTTCTAGACCTCATAGCCAGAGGAAGCAATACCCCTGCATCCAGTCTGCCCAACCCTGTCAGAATTTTATACATTTCAATGAGATCCCGTCTCCTTCTACAATCCAGTGACTAGAGGCCTAGTCAATCCAATCGCTCCTCAATCGACAATCCTGCCATCCCAGGAATCGGTCCGGTGAATCTTCGCTGCACATCTGCTATGGCACAATGGTTAAAAACAGAAAATGCTATAGATACTCAGCAGGTCAGGCAGCATCTCTGGATAGGGAAAAAAGAGTTAGTTTTTCAGGACGATGACCTTTCATCAGAACTGTAAACGGGCAATTAGTTGGTGAATGAATGGCAAGTTTACCTTAAAAATAATTCAAACAGCAACACGATAAACTACCTCAGATTTATAAATGGAAGCACTTTAACAAATTGCAATTCAGTCACTGATGTCACCACAGTCTTCAGAAATGAGGTTGTCAGTAAATTGTTAGGGCTGACAAACAGCCCAATGGAACTGAGTTGATCAATTGTGTTTGGCGACAGTTGGTGCTAGTTAGAGTCTGTCAAAGGCAGTCATTCTTGCATTAAATTAGCATCTGTTTCTGTAGCGGGTCTCTGCAGTATGTTGCCATTCAGTTGCCTTTTGGGTCCAGCGAGCTCCAACAAGTATACGTTTCACTAAAGCAAACCTCCCGTGGCAGGGGAGGGGGAGGGGGGAGGGTGGAGGGAGGGGCGGAAGGGGGGTTAGGGGGAGTGCGGATTAACTCCTCTTCCCAGGATGATCATAAATTATTTCTTTATTATATAAGCAGAGGGATTTTCACAGCTTTCTGTGAGGTTTAGCGCAACCAGCAGCACTCTGAAGGCATTTATGGAAAGAATTTGACAAATCACTGTCTAAATAAAGAAACAGATTTTTGCGTTCATTGACAGTAGCTGCACAGCTGTTCAGGAAAAAGGAAAGATATGGAAATAGACTCTGCATAAACATGTTGAAGAAAGGATAGAGACTCGATTAGCAGTGGGACAGAAAGAGTTCATTTATTTATTGAAAAGAAATTTCTTCCACATGCTACATGCACTTTAGTTGCTATGAGCCATCAGGTCAGTGCTCCTGCTTTTTCAGAAACAATGCAGCAATTTATTTCTAAGCCCATCCTCTTTCTACAATTTATTTCCTATTTCTTGCCTTCATTGTGGAGATCCGATCCTGTGCGTAAAACCATAGGTGCAGCCTCCTTCAAGACCTGTGATAATTTCTGAAGAAAACACGTAAGCGACATAGGAATGCAGAAAAACAGAATACATAGTTCACTATCTACATCCCTCAGGTGACTTTCTTTTTTGCCTGTCCAGCAATCTCATAATATTAATGATACTATGAGCGAAATTCTCTGTTTGGGAGACTAAGTGTTGACGCCAGGACTGAATTGCGGGCAGTTCGTTAGGGGCGCTATTTGTGGAGCAATTCAGAACATGTTAATGGGCCAGCATTCTGCTGGCGCGAATTCCGAGCAATTCCCAGCTGGAGTTAGCACCAAAAAACCTGGCAGCTGGAGATGTTTTGAAGCGCTCCGCTTACCACACACTCATTGCAACCACCAAGGTGGCTCAGAGGAGACCTGCCCCCCGAGGTCGGGGGTCCAAGGTGGACCCACATCTCCATGCCAGTGGAGAGCGGAGGGACACCTTCTTCCCCAGGGTGGGCCACAGACTCAAGCCTGTCCGCCTGAACACTGCCTGGAAGTTGGTGGCAGTGGCAGCCAGCACTGCTAGTCTCACTAGGAGGAGACAGCTGGTGATCTGGAGGGCTGGTTATCACTGGTGGGTCCTCTGCCCTGAGAGAGGCAGAGAACCCAGGAAGACTCCAAAGGCTATGGTGCAGATGTCTTCTGGTTGGGGTGAGCTCTGCTGACTCCTATTGAGGAAGCACCTCTGCAATGGGGCAGGCTTCTGAGGAGTGTAAACACCTGGTGGGCTCCTGATTGAGCTTGCCCCTTGATAAAACAGCTGAGGTATCAGAATGTCTACCAGGGTGGCAGGGTGGGCTCTCAGATGACCAGAGGCTCTCTGAGAATTTAAAGGACACAGGCAGCCCTCAGCAGTGTGAGCAGCCAGGAGCCTGTAAGTAGCACCAAAGGGGTGCGTTCAAAAGACAGACTGCAACAATGGTGGTCTGAGCCAGGCCACCCCGATTCCGAGGGGGACACCCCAAGTCCATGGACTTGGCATCAGGTCAATACCCGCTTATGCCCCCGGCCCGGGCAGCCATCCCCTAGCAAACCCGACAGTTTTCAATGGTTTTTTAGTCTCACGCTCCCCCTCTGTAGCCAGGGCGCCCAGTTCACATTTGTAAATACTTGTAGTAATTCACGTCCGCGACACTTCCACCTGAGAGGAGCGGAGAATCGCGGAAGGGCGGGGCATACTGTGTCCAACCCACTAATCAGATTTAAATGCATGCACGTGCCGGTTTTGCATGCCGCCGCTGGCGTGGGGTGCAAACATCATTATCGCCACCAGTGAGTGACCAAAGCATGATGGTTGAATCAGCGCTGGGCGCAGACCTTGATTTTGGCCGGACGCCTGATTCTATGCCTGACGGCAGTTTGGGAGAAGCATTGAAAGTAGCAATGGGCACAGAATGTACTCTAGGTGTGGAGCTTCAATGCTCATCGCCAATGGATCATTATAGTTTGGTAGCATCACTAATGAGGAATCTGGCTGACTCTACCAGACTGGACCTGTGGCAGGTGGTGAGAGAATGAACATGAGGGAAAAGCCTGCTTGACCTTGCTCTCACTATATACCAGTTGCAGATGCATCTATCCATGACAGTATTTCTAAGATTGGCCACTGCACAGTCCCTGTGGAGGCGAGGTTCCAGGTTCACACTGAGGATATTCTTCAGAGGTGGGGTTGTTCACTGACATTTGTGCGGTGTGCAGTTCTGTTTACAGCTCCTCAGATAATAAAGCAGTCTGTGCCCGCATGCAGCAAAACCTGGACAACATTCTGGCTTAGACTGATAAGTGGTAAGTAATATTAATGGCAGCGCTTTCTGTGGCTATTAACAAACTATATTCTCTATTGTGGTCAACCTGTAGGAGGTATATTTCAGGAAGCAACAGAAAGAAGCAACCACAATGTATTCTCCACTGTGTTATAATCCTTGTGAAAATTAACAAACCAAATATAGCGAACAATCCCAGGAAGAAAATCAATGGACAAGATTTTGTCATGATATGTAGACATGCAGATAATAATATACAGATAGACACAGTCAGGCAGCTAATGAACACAGAGAACAGGACATGACCAATGAGCAGGCAGGACACTCAGGGGTGGTATCTCACTATAAAAGGCACGAGGCATTCACACTCCACCTCTTTCCACTGATGAACATCTACAGAGTGAGTCAGGGAGTATGTACAGTATCACACCTCCAGCACGTGGCAAAGAGCTAGTCTGGTTCAGTCATACAGAGTAACCACACTTAGGTTTGCAGAGAGTTGAGCTCATAGAGAACTGTGCGAACTGTGCTATTAGTTCAATAAATCAGATTGAAGTAACTTCAAGGTTTGGAGTATCTTTTGGTCAAAGCTGCATCCAGTTGCAGCCTGTGTTATCCCAGAGTACATAACACGACATGCTACCAGGAGACTGCTTAATCTAGGTGGTATCCTCAGTCCGTTCCATGACGACCAGCAAATGTATCCCGACACCATGGAGAAGATTCAGGCTCCTCACCAGCTCAGGATCACCGGCAATCTCAGTGCCAACTGGCAGACATTCAAGCAAACGTTTCTGCTGTTCATCGAAGCTTCAGACCCCGTGGGTGCACCCGTGCAAGGAAGATCGTGCTTCTCCTTTCAACAGCAGGTGATCAAGCCATCAAACTCTTCAACTCTTTTCACTTCACCGAAGGCCAGGACAAGACAAAGTTTCAGACCATCCTGGACAAGTTTGACAGTCACTGTGAAGTGGACACCAGTGAAATCTTCAAGCGCTACATATTCAAACAGCCTCTACAAGGTAAAGATGAACCTTTCAACTCCTTCTTAACTAACCTCTGCCTGCTAGCGCTGTCCTGCAACTTTGGTGATATTGCTGACTCCATGATCAGAGACCAAATCATTTTTGAAGTTCACTCTGATCCTCTGAGAGAGCAGCTACTGAAAATCAAGCATATGACCCTGCCAGTCGCGATTGAAACATGCACAGTGCATGAGCGCACCAAAAATCGCTATGCCCAGTACAAATCGGCTGAAAATGAGAAACGTGCCTCCCACGAGGCAGAGAGTGTGCAGGCCATCTCCCGGATGCAGCGCCTCAGCATTGATGAAAGTGTCCATTTTGCGCGCTTTTCCCGTGGCCCCACCCATGCGCAATGCGAACGGGATAACCAAGTGGCCGACACCCGCACTGCGCACGTGCGACAATGCGTGGAGCATCAGGACGCCGACGTCATGACGTGTTCGAACTGCGGCAACGCCCACTTAAAGAAACACTGCCCTGCAAGAGGCAGGCGATGTTTAAACTGAGGGAAGCCTGGACACTATGCAGCCTTGTGCAGGTCTGCACCACCAGTCAGGGGCCAGCGCTCCCAATTCTGACGACGGCGCGTTCAGAGTGTGCAACAATGATTACAGGATTCTGATCCTGGCAGCACAACGAATCCAGAGGAAGAATGCCTGGTCTCCGCCTAGTGTGTGGGCATCATCACCAAATGTGAATATGCCACATCCAACTCATCACAAATTCAATCCATCCTCGCTGTGGATTCTGCGGACGAATGGCGTGCGGTGATGCAGGTCAACCACTGCTCCATCCGGTTTAAGCTGGACACAGGTGCGTCTGCCAACCTCCTCTCACAGGCAGATTTCAAACGCATCAAGAAGCCCCCCAAGGTCCTTCCAGCAGCCTGCAGGCTCCTGGACTCCAACGAAATGCCATCACGGCACTGGAATCCTGCTATCTACTCGTCTCCAACCGGAGCACTCATGCACGGTTACGTTTTGAAATTGTCAAGCCAAACAGGGCATCCCTACTTGGCGCGCATGCCTGCAAGCAGCTGAAGCTCGTGCAGCGGGTTTACACAACGACATCCTCCAATGTGGATCTTCAGGCCGGCATTGACGACTTCCTCGCCCAGTATCCGGATATGTTCGACGGGATGGGCACGCTGCCATATCGATACAAGATTCTGCTACAACCTGATGCCAAGCCAGTGGTCCACGCACCACGCCGGGTCCGGGCCCCGCTGTGGGAGCGCCTGAAGGCACAGCTCAAGGATCTTCAGCAACAGGGCATCATTTCCAAGGTAACCGAACCGACTGACTGGGTCAGCTCGATGGTATGTGTTAGAACGCCTTTGGGTGACCTGCGCATCTGCATTGATCCCAAGGATCTCAATAAGAATATAGTGTGAACACTACCCCATCCCGAAGCGGGAGGAACTCACCAGTGAGATGGCACAGACTCGTTTTTTCACCAAGTTAGATGCGTCACATGGATTTTGGCAAATCCAGCTGGATGAGTCCAGCAGAAGGCTCTGCACATTCAACACACCGTTTGGCAGATACTGCTATAATCGCATGCTGTTTGGCATCATCTCGGCATCGGAGATCTTCCATCACATCATGGAGCAGATGATGAAGGGCATTGAAGGGGTTCGTGTGTATGTGGACGACATCATCATATGGTCCACGACCCCTGAGGAGCATGTTTCCTGTCTCCAGCAGGTATTCCGCCATGTCCATGCCAATGGCCTGAAGCTGAACAGGTCCAAATGTGGCTTTGGCATGTCGACACTCAAGTTCCTAGGTGACCAGATCTCTAAGCAGGGCGTGCGCCCGGACACAGACAAGGTCAAGGTCATTGAAGCCATGAAGGTCCCTGAGGACAAGAAGGCGGTGCTGCGCTTCCTGGGCATGGTCAATTTTCTGGGCAAGTTCATCCCAAACCTGGCCTCACACACCACGGCCCTACGAAACCTGGTGAAAAAGTCCACTGCCTTTGAGTGGAAGGCAGCAGATCAGGCAGAGTGGTTGGAGCTGAAAGCAATGCTCACCACTGCACCCGCCTTGGCATTTTTTGACCCAGACAGGGAGACGAACATCTCGACAGATGCGAGCCAGGATGGCATCGGTGCATGCTGCTTCAATGTGATGACACTTCATCCTGGGCACCGGTAGCCTACGCATCGAGGGCCATGACGCTCACCAAAACAAGGTATGTGCAAATAGAGAAGGAATGCCTGGGTCTTCTCACTGGCATTCTCAAGTTTCACAACTATGTCTACGGCCTGCCGACATTCACTGTCGAGATGGATCATAGGCCTCAGGTCCACATTATCCACAAGGGCCTGAACGACATGACGCCTCAGTTGTAGCGCATCCTCCTCAAACTCAGAAGGTACGATTTTGACTTAGTGTACACGTCTGGCAAGGAGCTCATCATCGCTGATGCATTGTCCTGCTCCATCACATTGCCCAGTGAATCACTGGAAATCATCCGGCAGATTGAATCACAGGTGCAGCTGTGTGCTAGCACCCTCCCGGTGTCTGATGAGAAGGTTTTTCGTATCCGCGAGGAGACAGCCAAAGACCCCCTCTTGCAGCGTGTCATGCACCACCTCGCCAATGGCTGGCAGAAAGGGCAGTGCCCTCAATTTTACAATGTAAAGGATGACCTGACGGTGATTGATGGTATCCTCCTCAAGCTGGATTGGATTGTCAATCTACTCAGTCTCCAGAGCTTGGTGCTCCGCCAAATCCGTGAAGGACACCTGGGCGTCGAGAAGTGCAGATGCAGAGCCAGGCAGGCTGTTTACTGGCCTGGTATTAGCCAGGACATCTTGAACATAGTCCTCAACTGTGTGACCTGTCAACTCTTCCAGCCAGCGCAGAGCAAGGAGACACTCCAGCAGCATGAAATCGAGACCTCCCCGTGGTCCAAGGTTGACATCGACCTCTTTCGTGCGAATGGTCGCGACTACGTGTTGATTATTGACTATTTCTCCAATTACCCTGAAGTCGTGAAGCTCTCAGACCTCGCATCTCAGACCATCATCAAGGCCTGTAAGGAGACATTCTCCAGGCATGGTATCCCACTCACTGTCATTAGTGACAATGGCCCGTGCTTCAACAGCCACGAGTGGTCTATGTTTGCCAAGTCATACCATTTCAAACATGTCACTTCCAGCCCACACTATCCGCAGTCCAATGGGAAGGTTGAAAAAGGGGTGCACATTGTGAAACAGCTCATCTGCAAGGCCGCGGATTCTGCTTCTGACCTCGCGCTGATTGCGTAAAGGGTGACCCCACTGTCCACTGGCATGTCGCCGGCTCAACTCCTGATGAATAGGGACTTCCAGCCATACACTTGCCCGACCTAGATCACCTCCCAGTGTTGCAGAAGGTGCAGCAGCTCCGAAACCAGCAAAAGCAGGGCTATGATGCTCATGCCACCGATTTGCCCGTGTTATCCCCGGCGGACACTGTCAGGATCAAGATACCGGATGGTGGCTGGTCTGCTCCAGCTGTCGTTGTTCGACAGGCTGCGCCCTGCTCGTTTGTTGTCCATATGGCTGATGGTTCTGTTGTGCTATGAAACAGATGGGCACTGCGCAAAGTTGCCTGCCCGCGACCACTTTCTTCTCCGTTTCCGTCCATTGATTTGCCGCCTCCTGATACCTCGAACTACGAGGCCTCCAGTCAGGCTTCCATCCCGCCTGTCAAGGCGCCGTCGTCCCCACCACCACCTCTCCGGCGGTCGACAAGGATCAGACGCAAGCCCAGAGACTGGGCTTATGAACATTTGTTTTGTTTGCTATGTTCTGTTTTCTCACATTAGACAGCTGTCTTCACATGTAAATACGTTCACATATGCCACCGCTTGTAAATATGTTAATATATGCCACCTCATGTAAGTACGTTCCCATGTGCCAACAAAACACAAAAAAAAGGGGAGATGTCATGATATGCTGACATGCAGATAATGATATACAGACAGGCACAGACTGGCAGCTAACGAACACAGAGAACAGGACATGACCAATGAGCAGGCAGGACACTCAGGGGTGGTATCTCAGTATAAAAGGCACGAGGCACTCACACTCTGCCTCTTTCCACTGATAAACATCTACAGAGTGAGTCAGGGTGTATGTACAGTATCACACCTCCAGCACGTGGCTAAGAGCTAGTCTGGTTCAGTCAGACAGAGGAGCCACACTTGGGTTAGCAGAGAGTCAAACTCATAGAGAACTGTGCTAACTGTGCTACTGGTTCATCAATGCTGACCTGAAGATCCACATTGGAGGATGTTGTTATGTAAACCCGCTGCACGAGATTCAGCTGCTTGCAGGCATGCGCGCCAAGTCAGGATGCCCTGTCTGGCTTGACAATTTCAAAACGTAACCGTGCATGGGTGCTCCAGTTGGAGACGAGTAGATGGCAGGATCCCAGTGCCGTGATGGCATTTCCGTTGTAGTCCAGGAGCCTGCAGGCTGCTGGAAGGACTTTTGGGGGGGGGGCTTCTTGATGAGTTTGAAATCTGCCTGTGAGAGGAGGTTGGCAGAAGCACCCGTGTCCAGCTTAAACTGGATGGAGCAGTGGTTGACCTGCATCACCGCACGCCATTCGTCCGCAGAATCCACAGCGAGGCTGGATTGAATTTGTGATGAGTTGGATGTGGCATATTCACATTTGGTAATGATGCCCACACAGCAGGCGGAGTCCAGGCAGTCTTCCGCGCATCATCGCACATGCGCAGTGCGGGTGTCGGCCGCTTCGTTATCCCGTTCGCATCGCGCATGTGTGGGGCCCCGGGAAAAGCGCACAAAATGACCCCTTTCATCAATGCTGAGGCGCTGTATCTGGGAGATGGCCTGCACACTCTCTGCCTCGTGGGAGGCAGGTTTCTCATTTTCAGCCGATTTGTACTGGGCATAGCGATTTTTGGAGTGTTCATGCACTGTGCATGTTTCAATCGTGACTGGCAGGGTTATATCCTTGGGTTTCAGTAGCTGCTCTCTCAGAGGATCAGAGTGAACTCCAAAAATGATTTGGTCTGTGATCATGGAGTCAGCAATATCGCATAAGTTGCAGAATAACTCTGGCAGGCGGACGTTAGTTAAGAAGGAGTTGAAAGATTCATCTTTATCTTGTAGACGCTGTTTGAATATGTAGCGCTCGAAGATTTCACTGGTGTCCACTTCACAGTGACTGTCAAACTTGTCCAGGATGGTCTGAAACTTTGTCTTGTCCTGGCCTTCGGTGAAGTGAAAAGAGTTGAAGAGTTCGATGGTATGATCCCCCGCAGTTGAGAGGAGAAGCGCGATCTTCCTTGCATCAGACACACCCACGAGGCCTGAAGCTTCGATGTACAGCGGAAACTTTTGCTTGAATGTCCGCCAGTTGGCACTGAGATTGCCGGAGGTCCTGAGCTGGTGAGGAGCCGGATTCTTCTCCAGTGTGCCGGGATACATTCGTTGGTCATCAGGGAACGGACTGAGGTAAACCTTAGGTAAACTGAGGTAAAGATTAAGCAGTCTCCTGGTAGCATGATGTGATATGTACTCTGGGATAATGCAGGCTGCAATTGGATGCAGCTTTAACCAAAAGATACTCCAGACCTTGAAGTTAGTTCAATCTGATTTATTGAACCAGTAGCACAGTTAGCACAGTTCTCTATGAGTTCGACTCTCTGCTAACCTAAGTGTGGTTACTCTGTCTGACTGAACTAGACTCGCTAGGAGCCACTTGCTGGAGGTGTGATACTGTACATACACCGTGACTCACTCTGTAGATGTTCATCAGTGGAAAGGGGTGGAGTGTGAGTACCTCGTGCCTTTTATAGTGAGATACCACCCCTGAGTGTCCTGCCTGCTCATTGGTCATGTCCTGTTCTCTGTGTTCATTAGCTGCTTGTCTGTGCCTGTCTGTATATCATTATCTGCATGTCTGCATATCATGACAAACTGATTCCAATGATTGGAGTGTTCTACCACTACTCAGTTATAAAGCATGGCTGCTAGTAGTTTATCATAGAATTTACAGTGCAGAAGGAGGCCATTCGGCCCATTGAGTCTGCACCGGCTCTTGGAAAGAGCACCCCACCCAAGGTCAACACCTCCACCCTATCTCCATAACCCAGTAACCCCACCCAACACTAAGGGCAATTTTGGACACTAAGGGCAATTTATCATGGCCAATCCACCTAACCTGCACATCTTTGGACTGTGGGAGGAAACCGGAGCACCCGGAGGAAACCCACGCACACACGGGGAGGATGTGCAGACTCCGCACAGACAGTGACCCAAGCCGGATCGAACCTGGGACCCTGGAGCTGTGAAGCAATTGTGCTATCCACAATGCTACCGTGCTGCCCATAAACCCATAGCAAACATAATTTAAAAACAAATGATATTTCTAATGGCTGTCAGTTGGATGCGGAAAGATTAATATTCCATTGGTAAACCGGCCAATTGGAAATGAAAATAAAGCTCACTTTGGCTCCCTGGAGGTGTGGTTCCACTCCAAGCTGTGATCAGAATAAGTGTCTCCATCTTGTTTACATGTGAACATTTTCTGTGACTGCTTTGTTAGGTGCAGGCAAAGTGCAGCAGAACAATGAGTTTGCTTCAGGTATTATGGCCATTATCCACCCTGAGGTGGCCATTACAGGCCTGAGTGAAGCGAGAGATGATAATGAAACCCTTCGGGCTGGTAATGACCATAATGCCAGGAAAAAATAATGTTTTTATTCTATCAATCTCAGTGCAGTATAGTGTACCGGTAATTTTCTGCACTGTCTCTCTCAGTGCTCGGTTTTCTTGAGCTGAGCTTTCTTGTGAACTACGTGGGCCTTGGAACATCTCTGCAAATAAATTGGCACGCTGTTATATGTGACATGTTCAAAAGACACATTTTAAAAAATTAATTGCCTGCATTTAATGTTTTTTGGTGTAGTGATTAAGGTGCATTGGAAACTACGATGCAATTTTGGGAAAGTTTTCCCCAAATTGCACAGATTGTTGGATCAGGCGAGAAAAGCTGTATGAAACTCGTCATCTTCACAGAGGCCTTTTGCCACCAGATTTAATAGTGCTCTGTGCAATTTCAGACGGCTGGCGAGGATCACCCAGCCATTGGGGTGGCAGGGGGGGGTAGGGGGGTGCCGCGGTTCTGTGATCGGGGTGCCTTTCAACTCAAAATTACATTTAAGGCCCCCCTTTCCCCACCAAGGACATCACGACCCCCCCCCCCCCCCCCCCCCCCCCCTCCTCACCCCGTCCCCCAATGGAGGTCGGAATACCACCTCCAAGCAGGGTGGTGCTGGTACTACCGGCAGCGGAATCTTCCAGTGCCACTGATGTTAATGGTGTTTTACATGGCTTGCTTGTTCCGCTGCCCCGGAACCCACCATGGTTGTGGTAACCTTTGGGAGGACTGGAAGATGATGCTGGTGAAGTTGTTGAGGTGCGCCTTGCAGATCAGATCTGGGGGACTCAAGCTGATTGACATGTCTTTTGAAGGACACGGGAAGTTGCAATCTAGCCCTGTAGGGAGAAGATGGAGGGCCTTGAGTACCACTGGACTTAACCTTGTGATGCTACACAAGTGCCAGAAATGAAACGGGGTGTAAGATGTACCTCGATTGCAAAAGTACCTGTTCTTTGGTTTGGTGTGTTAGTTATCTGTTAAGTAATATTTGATGCACATCGATTTTAGCTTTGCTTGTTGCAATGTGATGTGGGGCTGGTTTAGTACACTGGGCTAAACAGCTGGCTTGTGATGCAGAACAATGTCAGCAGTGCGGGTTCAATTCTCGTACCGGCCTCCCCGAACAGGCGCCGAAATGTGGCGACTCGGGGCTTTTCACAGTAACTTCATTGAAGCCTACTTGTGGCAATAAGTGATTATTATTATTATTATTTGCAAGAGACCGCCAGCTGATTCAAATCGAGGTATAATGAGACAATTTACAATTTTGTGATAATTCTTCCCAGAATAGTCTGTTGAGGCTCACTATTAAGGTAAAGAAGCATAAAGGCTTTATGACTGGACTAGTAATCCTGAGGCTTGGGAAGGCATTGCAGAGGCATGTGTTCAAATACACGATGGCATTTGGGAAATTTAAAATCAATTAGCTGAATATACTTGTCATTAAAAAGCTAGCATGAGTGATCATGACTATCAGAATGTTGGAAAAGCCCATCTGCTTCACTAATTCCCTTTTAGGGAAGGAAATCTGCCATCCTCACCCAGTGTGGCATATATGTGACTCCAGACCCAGAGTGATGTGGTTGACTCAGCATCCTCTGGAATGGCCAAGCATTGAACCATTCAGTTCCATTCAAGAAAGTAGCTCGCCAAACACACAGAGTAATTAATGCTGGATGAATAAAGTGAATGTGAATTCAAGTGGTGATGGTGGACGTACCCAAATTCCACCTGGACAGGGCAAAAGACTTAGGGCGGGATTCTCCCCTACCCGGTGGGGCGGGACGTACCGGCGCCGAGGAGCGGCGTGAACCACTCCGGCGTTGGGCCGCCCGGAAGGTGCGGAATCCTCCATACCTTCAGGGGCTAGGCTGACACCGGCGGGGTTGGTGCCACGCCAACCGGCGCCGAAGGGCCTCCGCCGGCTGGCACAAGTTGCAGCATACGCGGGAGCGCCAGCATGTGCCGGCATCATCCCAGCGCATGCATAGCGGGGTTCTTCTCCGCGCCGGCCATGGCGAACGTTACACCGGCCGGAACGGAAGGAAAGAGTGCCCCCACGGCACAGGCCCACCCGCAAATCGGTGGGCCCCGATCCTGGGCCAGGCCACTGTGGCCTGCCCCCCGCCCCCAGGCCAGATCTCCCCGCTCCCCCCCCCCCCCCGAGGACTCCGCAGGCCGCCACAGAGCCAGGTCTCGCCGGTACGGACCTGGTGTATTTTACGCTGGCGGGAGCCGCCGAAAACGGGCAGCCACTCGGCCCATTGGGGGCCGGAGAATCGCCAGGGGGGCCGCTGCCAACGGCCCCCGACCGGCGCAGCGTGATTCCTGCCCCCGGCGAAAAACCGGCGTCGGGGGATGCGGCAGCCGGTGGTGGGGCGGGATTCACGCCGCCTCCCAGCAATTCGCCGGTCCGGCGGAGGGTCGGAGAATCCCGCCCTTAATCTGGTAGAACAACCTATATTTATAAAATGCCTTTCCTGATCACAGGATATCACAATGTGTTTCATAATCAATGAAATACCGTTGAAGAATTGCCACTGTTGTAATGTAGGAAATGCAGCAGCCAGGTTGTACAAAGTAAGCTCCCACAAACAGATGTTAATTGAGGGATAAATATTGACTAAACCCCTATTCTCCTTTGAATTAGTGCCATCCACCTGAGAGAAAAGACGGGGGGCGGGGTTCTCTCAGCTCGGGGCCGGGCCGGAGAATCCCCGCGACCGGCATGAATCGCACCACGCTGCCCCGACGCCGGCACGCGATTCTCCGCAGAGTGGAGAATTGGCACCATTGGGGCCGGCGTGGTTGGCGCGGCGCCGGTCGGGGGCCACTCTTCCCGCCGAAGGCTACGTTGTCTTGCATGGCTCACCGTATGCGCCGCCAAGGAACCCATTTCAGGGGTCACCTGTGGTGGGACTAGAAGATCCTGCTGGCGGGAATGGGCCAAAAATGTCACCCCGAGTCATGGTGGACAAAATACCAATGATTGGTGGGAATCCTTTAAGTGAATTGCTTCCATTATTGCAATTACATTCAAGGCATCCTGCACACATCACGGGGTGATTTTCATCCTGTGTTAGCCGAGAATTGTAGGTGGCAGCCCTGTCAGGTCAGATGATGATGAAGTCTGGCACGCGTGGGAGGTGAGTGAGATCAGGGATGTGAGGAGCAGAATACTTACTGGGAAGACCCTGGGGAGTGTGTGGGGCGGTGTGGGGGGGAGGGTGCCATGACAAGTTTTGGGATCTCGTGAGTTGGCTGGGAGAGAGAGATCACCGTGGAGGTGCGGTGGTTGTGTGAAGGGGGGCAATGGGAGACATGAGGACGCAGACTTACCCTGGCTGCATGAAGGTCACATTCACATTCCTTTTGCACTGTTGCCCTGTCCTCTTATGGAACAAGCTGGCACTTACTATCATGGCCACAGTCCCCCAGGCTGGATTGGTGACCTTGCTTGATGGGCATCTGGCCGATAGTGGGTAGAGCGTGTCAGGCTTCTGCTCAACGCCATTCAGATGTTTGGTGAGGGCTCCCTCCATGAATCATGGTGCTGTGACCGCCCCCCCCCCTCCCACCCAGGTCTGGACTTGGAACAAGTGCGGCAGAGGCAATTATAAGGAACCCCATTGATTACAGAGATTAAGTTTTACCGGGACGAGCGAATCAGAGGCAAGTCGCCAGGAGCAAAGCGTGAAACGGTGGAGTAAAAAATTGTTAAAAAGGCTGAATGTACAGCAGGTTTTCTGGCTAACGCCGAGGAGATTCTCCTTGGTTTTCTCACTGGGAATGACACTTTGAATACTATCGTAAAATTCCACCCACCCGCCTAAAAAAGACCTGAAGGATATATAAAAATATTGATTTAGACATAGCCCGGATCTCAGGACAACATTTCTATGAAAACCGATGTCATTCTGAGGATTTGAGTACATTACAGTTTGTTTTCACCAGATCAGTGTGCGTTTGGGAAGCAGGGAATAAATCTTGTGTCAGTCAGTTGAGCCATCATATTACATTATCATGGAGATGCAAAGCCTTTTGGCATGGCAGCAGCCAAGTCCTGACATCTCTTGAAGTTGTTCTGAAAGGAAGAACATTCTTTGTACCACCGCAGTCCTCAGTAAAGTGTGAAAGTCAACACCTCAGGCTTGTAGAAGTGGCAAGGAAATGAGAGAAGCAGAGTGAAATTCTCCCCACGTTGAGGTCTTTCAAGATCCATGTGGGCTGAGTCAACACATTAACAAAACCCATATTAACTATGTAGTAAATGGTAGCTACTGTAGTAAGAAAAAACCCAGAGCGAAGCTGAGGCAGATTTACAATTTGTGGGGCCCACACTCACCTTCATTTCTGAGGCACTCCCCCCCCCCCCCCCACCTCACACCCCTCCTGACCCCACCCACCCTTGCCTCACAGAATACAAAGGCAGATGCCACAAAAAACACAAATAGATCACTTTTTTAATTTGTAAAAACACACCTCTATGAATAACTGTTGAAGTGAAATCCAAGCCTAACCTCTTGTCAAAATGTCAGTAAAGATGGTCAATATTTAGATGTGTGTGTCTTGAGACAAACAAAAATGGAACTTGCTGTTGAGCAACGAGATGGAAACATCAGCAGCTGGCATCACTGCAGCAGAATGAGCCAGGCCAGAGCAGGAGCAAATACTCCAATCAACAAGATGCATACGCTGCCATTCAGTGCATTTCACAGAGTCTCATTCAGTTTCAAAAATGAAGTTAACTTCGTCTCACAAAATCAAAGAAATTGTTGCCGTAAATTCACGAGTTGAGTGTCCAGTGAGCCCAAGTCCAATATCAGTGGCTTTGTCTGGCAGGAGATCATTCTTTGTCCTAGAGACTTTCTGAAGGCTAGTTTGAGAACAATGGTGGTTAGAATTACCAGCATGTGATGAGCAATGGTCCATTTTGAAAAACAGAACTTAAACAAAACAATATGGAAGAGGGACAGATTTTTAAGATTTTCATCGCTTGTTGGAAGGCACTTTAGATAGCTTTTTCTCGACACTTTCTCTGTACAAAATCATCAATTACATCATCGGAGATAAAATCTTGTAACACACACTTCCAATTATCAATATTTCTGAACTTGGGGGGCCCTGTGGCTAGAACTGCTGCCTCACTGCGCTGAGGACCCGGGTTTGACCCTGGGTCACTGTCCGTGTGTAGTCTGCACATTCTTCCCGTGTCTGCGTGGGTCTCACCCCCACAACCCAAAGATGTGCAGGTTAGGTGGATTGGCCATGCTGAATATCCCCTTAATTGGAAAATAAAAAAAGAATTTAAAAAAGAATTCTGAACTTGTCAAATGTTTTTGGCTCATCGTACTTCGCAAATAATTTTTGCTTCTTTTCAATATAGAAAAAGAACGTTTACTACAAGGTTAGGACAGGTATTGTTAAAAATATCTGCGGAATGGTTTGCACATTTGGAAAGGTTGCCTGCAAACCATTACATGCAAGTCTGTACAAATCAGCTGGTGATCTTGAAGCAGAGCATATCGTTATTTTTTTTTAAATGTTTTTTTTTCCAGTCAAAGAGAAATTTAGCGTGGCCAATCCATCTACCCTGCACATCTTTGGGTTGTGGGGGCGAAACCTCGCAGGCACGGGGAGAATGTGCAAACTCCACATGGACAGTGGCAGACAGTCCTCAGCGCCGTGAGGCAGAACTGCTAACCACTGCGCTACGGTGCCGCCGTAGCTCATCATCATGGATGAAATAAATGAATTGTTTCACTTCATCTTCAAAAGATTTTTGTGTGTGGCCTCCCGGTAGAATTCATTAAATTTCTTACTGCAGCAAATTTCTGTCAAAAAGCACGCATAATAAATCAACAGTTTTCTTCAGAGATTCACTTCTCCTCTGCAGTTGCACCATTATTGTGATATAAGTAACATTGGCAGCCTCAACAATGATCTTCTTTTTCCCATTTAAGTGATTTCATTGACTCTAGTTTCATCGAAAAATAACTTCCCATGTGTTGTACACTTATCATTGTCAGGGATCTGTATTTTTTCTTAATGTTAGTGCCTCTGCTTCCACTGAGCTATAGTCATTTCGAACTTCCATGATAAACATTTAACTAAGGCTAATGATTGTGCAGCAATTCAATAAAGTATCAGTATTTTGCAGAGATTTGCTGATGGTATTAATTCCTTGAAGTAAATGCCACAAAGGAGTAAAAAACAGCAATATCATACTTTTCACACTTCTCTGCTGAGGATTTTGCTTCAGTTTTCACATATATGGTTTTTGGGTTTTGATATGGTTATGTCGAATAAGATATCCTTTCCATCAGCAAAGTTCATTTTCAATGCTAAAATAGCATCTGCACGAGCAGGCCACCTGGTGTCATAAATACATTTTACCATTTCCCTGCTCCAAGCATGATTGCAACATATTCCACCAATGCGTGAACAAAGTCAAAAAATGTACAGCTCCCTCACAGGATTAAGCTGCAGCATTGCAGATTAAATTCAAGGAGTGACTGGAACATGGGAAATATAATGCACAGGAGCTTGCATTGTTTAGTCTTGCTTGTATACCTGAATATTTTCTTGCCATATTTGTGGCATTATCGAAGCTCTGCCCAGTTTTTGATGTCCAAACCTAAATTTGCAATGATTTCCATCACAACTGTCTTAAAAAGTGTGGGATTTAAGCTGGATAAAACAAAGAAATCTCTCTAAAACGCCACCATTGCTGGTCACATATCTTAACATTAATGTTAATTGGTCCTCACGACTCACATCTGTTTTTGAATCAACTATTGTGGAATAGTATTTGGAATCTTTAACTTCAGTAGTGAATTGGTTTCTAAGCTGCTCTGTAATTATAGCGATGAAGTCACCGTAGGTTCTGTGCGTTGGTCTTCCCTGAGCCACAATATTGATAACTTTTCAAATGCTCTTTGAGAAGCTCATCAAATTAATTGAGATATTCGAGGCAGGCTAAAGAATTACCTCGTCGACTTAAACTGATGACTCGTCATGTCCACTTAAAGGAAGTCCCAAAGAAGGCAGCAGTTTGACCGTGGCAACAACACATCTCAGCACTTTCCTCCAATAAGAACACCCCTTTTCAAATTGAGCCGAAAACGCAGAATCAATTCTTCCAGATAATTTACATCTTTGAAGGAATGCAAACATAGCTTTAATATGAGCTTCAGATATTTCGCGATCAGCAATATCTCTTCCAACATTTCTCCAGTTAGAGTACCTGTCAGCGAATGCTTGTTTACCTTTGCTCGGGTCAGGAAGTCATTTACAAACAGAACAATAGACTGCCTTAGAGTTTCCAAAAATAATCAACCCATTTCGAATTTCCATCGTCCCGCTTCTCTTCAGCCTCAGAATATGGTACTTATGAAGACCTAACCGGTTTCTGGCCTCCAAGCTCAAACTCTTTTCCCAAACTTTCCACATTACTGATGTTTTCCGGTTTATTTACAATAGAGTATTCTATCATAGCCAGTGGAAGAGATTTTAGCCAAAAGGCAATGTCTTCAGGGTAGATTTCTTTCCTCACTTCAACACAAGAATCAGTAATATCTGGTAGTTCTGTAGTGATTTCAGAGTTCACACATCTTGGGCGGGATTCTCCCATTCGGAGGCAGAGTGTACACGCTGTCGGAAACGCTGTTGTGTTTCACGAAGGCATGAATGGGCCACTGGGAGTACCGATTCTGGCCCCTACAGGGGGCCAGCACGGCGCTGGAGCGGTTCACGCCACTCCGGCCCCCAATTCCGGCACGAACTGTGCGCTGCGCCAACCTGCACATGCGCGGTGGCCTCCCTCAACGTGCCGGCCCCGACGCAACATGGCGCGGGAGTTCAGGGGCCGGCGTGTTACGAAATAGGCCCGGGGAGCGAGAGGCCGGCCCGCCGATCGGTGGGCCCCGATCGCGGGCCAGGCCCAATCGGAGGCACCCCCCAGGGTCGGAGCCCCGATTCTCTGGCCCAGATGGGCTGAGCGGCTGCTCTAAAAAGGCAGCGTCCCGCCAGCGCCGTCCACACCTGGTTGCAGCCGGCGGGAACTCTGCGCGCAGGGTCGGGGGAGGAAAGTGGGGGGGGGACATTAAGGACAATTTAGCATGGTCAATCCACCTAACCTGCACATCTTTGGACTGTGGGAGGAAACCGGAGCACCTGGAGGAAACCCACGCAGACATAGGGAGAGCGTGCAGACTCCGCACAGACAGTGACCCAAACCGGGAATCGAACCAGGGACCCTGGAGCTGTGAAGCAACAGTGCTAACCACTGTGCTACCATGCTACCCACGGGTCATTCATCAAATTTACATGTATCCTTTTCTCCAATATGAGCTGCCTAGTCTGATCCCACTTTCCTGTTTTCTCTCCGTACTCTTAACCATAAACTCTTGCAACTCCCTCCACCTCCATCTACAAGTACTTATGGAATCTGTTTCAACTATGGTTGGTGACATCAAATTCTACATTCTAATCATCTTCCGCATAAAGATTTGGACAACCGTCCAACATTCGAGATTATCTTAAATTTGTGCCTTTCGTTATTATCTTTACAACCGTGTAAAAATCTATCACCACTTCCCTACCATGATTTTGAAGCCCTCATTTAAGTCTCTAATTGACTTTCTCAATCCTAACGTATCGAGTCTTTTCCTACCTGAAACTCATCATCATGCTAACATCTATCCTGCAACATCGTAATTTATTTTATGTCCTTCCTATAATAGGTTTGAAAAGGTTAAAGACCAATATGCACTTCATCGTGCCTCATTTACTGAAAACTACTTTGAAGTGGAATGCTCCTTATTCTGTTGAAAAATTCCTTTAAATTTTCATCTGGCATATTCCTTATTCATTCCCTGCAGAATAAAACTTTGGAATAATCAGTGTCTGGCCGCTGTTGATGTAACTGAAACAGTTAGTAGTAAATTAAGAGACACTAGACTCAACTTTATTTCCCTAGATATGCCTGACTGTTGCATTTGTGCTGGGAATTAATAATGTAGCATGCACAATGTACTTTCAATTTATTTTGTCCCCGACTCCCCAAACTTATGGTACACACCAGGGCCAATTTTCTTTGTGTGATTTGATAGTTGGCCTATCGCCTGGAGTTAATAGTCATTAGAAAATCATGGTTGCTTCTTTGCAGCTCATGAGGAACATCAGTTATGCAAAAGGACATGAGAAGCTAGGATTGTCCTTCTTAGGGTAACCTAGGTTAACTGAGATTAATAGAGGTATTCAAAATTACGAGGAGCTTTCATGGAGCGTATAAAGAGAAATATTTCCCACACAGTGCCCGGTGGCACAGTGGTTAGCACCACTGCCTCGTGGCACCAGGGACCCAGGTTCAATTCCGGCCTTGGGGGACTGTGTGGAGTCTGCACATTCTCCCAGTGGCTGTGTGGGTTTCCTCCGGGTACTCCAGTTTCCTCCTACAGTCAAAAGATGTGCAAGTTTGGTGGATTGACTGTGCTAAAATTGCCCCTTAGTGTCCAAAGATGTACAGATTAATTGGGGTTACGAGGTTGCGGGGATAGAGTGGGGGTTTGGGACTAGATAGGGTGCTCTTTCAGAGGGTCGGTGCAGACTCGATGGGCTGAATGGGTCCTTCTGCACTATAGGAATTGTATACTTTTTAATTGGCAAAACAACCAGAGGAAAGATAGGCAGCAAGATGTTATGATCTTAAATGCACTCCTGGAAAGAGACGGAGGCTGAGGGGAGACCTGATTGAGGTCTACAAAATTAAGAGAGGGATAGACAGGGTGAATAGTCAGAAGCTTTTTCCCAGGGTGGATGGCCCAATTACAAGGAGGCACAGGTTCAAGCTGAGAGGGGTAAAGTTTAGGGAAGATGTGCGGGATAGGTTTTTCACGCAGAGGATGGTAGGTGTCTAGAACACGTTGCCAGTGGAGGTGGTGGAGGCAGGCACGATAGCAACGTTTAAGATGTATCTTGATAGACACATGAGCAGGCGGGGAATGGAGGGATACAAATCGTTTGGGCAATAAGTAGTAGGTCTAAATAAGGAATCTGGATCGGCAGAGGGCCTGTTCTTGTGCTGTAATGTTCTTTGTTCCATTGGGAATTAGATATATACTTGAAAAAGGGAGACAAAAACTGCTGGGCTATGGATAAAGTGTGAGGGGACTGGGACTAATTGGACATCACTTTTAAAGAACCAACACCAGCACAAAGGCCTGAATTGCTTCCTTTAGTTTAATTTGTTCATGGGATGTGTGGGCCAATATTTACTGCCCATCTCTAATTACCCTCGACAAGCTGGTGGTGAGCCACCTGCATGAACTGCTGTAGCCCATGTGGTATAGGTCCAATCACAGCACAGTTAGGGAAAGAGTTCCAGGACTTTGACCCAGTGACTTAGTTCAGTGCTATATGATTCTAAGAGATACCACAGTTCCAGCATATACTCCAAAAATTACTCCCATGATGTTTTGGCACGTAATCTGAACAGACAGAGTAAAAATTAATTACTGCAAAGTAGAACAACACATCGCCATTGAGCAACACTCACAATTTACTCCAATTGTAAGATCAATGATCATCCGATCCAACTGGCTCATCAATGCTTGAACATAGTGGGGATGCCATAACCATAATTCCAGCTCACCGACACAAAAACAGGTTGAAAACCTATATATTTAAAAGGAAATTATGAATATTCATTTACCCATCTGACAAATTAACACTTTGTGACACTGCAAAAAAAATGAACAGTGCATGGACCATGTAAGCTCCATGGCTATTCAGCAACTGCTGTGGAGGGCCCCAATTTCGCATCTCTTTTTTTTCTCCCTGAAATTCCTCATATACATCACTCTTCTTTTAAGCCTGTGTTCATCGTGTTATTGCCATTATCACGCAGTGGCAGAATTCAGCACCATCTGCATAAATACTTGCTGTAAAGTTCCCCGTGACTTTAGAGTCTTAAAAGACACGCACATACGAGAGAGAGAGAGAAGGAGGTCACAACAGTTTACAGTTTCACAATCTTCTCATAAGGCAAACAGAAAAAGCCTGCAGACCTTGACAAATATCCTCACAAGAAAGGAATCAAGGCAAATTGGCAGCACTTGCTTAAGAGGAAACTAATGAAATCTGAGATTAATCAGTCTCTTACTCCGATGTGCTGATGTGATTAGCAAGGTAGGACCCCTAGACCGGTTATCGGGTGGAATAGATTTTATCAAGTTCTGTGAAGAAGAAATGGTCCCAATTCTTACCCAATGTGAGGCCTTTGGGCTAATGGTGACATGGTCTGGATTTGAAGTATATCAGCTAAACCAAGTTTTAAAATCTGTCAATCTGTAATATAAGGCTACAATTACACATGACTGTAAGGTAATGTGATGACTGGAGTTTAATAATTGCCCCCAGGCTGGTCTTGCTTCCCTACTCAGAGAGGTACATACTCATTAGAGGTCCTAATTCAGTTTTTTCAAGTTCTTAAAAAAAATCCTCTCTTCTCATTTTATAAAATGTATCTCTTATTTTAGGTCACTATGCCCCATTTCTTTAGCAATAAGTGGGAAGGCAATCTGCTCTCTAGCCTTTTCCAGTGTTGATTTTGAACAGGAAAGTAAATAATGCAGAGGTGACTTGACACTTTCCACTCTGTGATTGGTGTATTGGCCTCTAGTCAGGCTAGCATGAAGAAAATCAGGAATTGTGAGTGGGGAGTTTCTGCTTATTCCTAGTGCATATTGCCATTGGAGGCTTCAGGTGTTGCATTCTTTTAATCTTCAAAACTCATATCAAGTCAAATATGAATTCTTAATAATACTTTCATTGCTACCCAATTATTTGTGACATGCACATCTGTCAATCTATGAATGATTGACTTTCCAACCTTTAACCTCTCAACAGACCTTTAAGGGGGAAGAGGACATTTCCATTGACAGGGAGTAAACTGTAGCTACTCGTGATTGTGATTAGTCAAGAACAGCGCTGATCTCCTCCGGATTACTTGATTGCTCTGGGGAGTGAGAAGAGGGTTTCCCAGAGTTTTCCTGGAGTATGTCACAGGTTTCCTTCTCTGTACACTGTTTCTTCCAGGAAAAGCGTGTTTGGGAAGTGAATACTTTGCATGTTTGTACAGTTAACTGGATGGAGCAGACTGGACAATCCTTTCTCAGGCTTTTCCTGACACGTGTGCACCAACACAACCTTTGGACTGGAATTTAGTCCCGGGGCAAATAGGGAACAGGTTGGCTGTTTTGAGGCCGTGGAACCAGGAAGCACAGGTTTGATGAGTGTCCCGCAGATTTGACTAATTGGACCATTTAATACCAAGGAAGTGAATTTTGGACATGGTTCCCCACCTCTTGGCCATTTCTTTGGCAAAGGAGTAGCAGAAACCTTGGAAAACCAGGAATAAAGATCCCCCAAATTAACATCCAAAGTGTATCTTATATAGGTCTGTATGCACATCCACTCTCCTGACAGCGAGAAGAAAAATATTTTTTTAAGGTTCTATTTACACTTTAAAAATAAATAAATTTAGAGTACCCAATTCATTTTTCCAATTAAGGGGCAATTTAGCGTGGCCAATCCACCTACCCTGCACATCTTTTGGGCTGTGGGGGCGAAACCCACGCAAACCCGGGGAGAATGTGCAAACTCCACATGGACAGTGACCCAGAGCCGGGATTGAACCTGGGACCTCGGAGCCGTGAGGCAGCAGTGCTAACCGCTGCACCACTACTTACTCATTTATATGTCCTGTTGTGATTTGTTACGGTTCGGCAAACAAGGAAGTAACTTTCACTTTTGGAATGGGTAAAAAAAAAGGCTGGTTGGCCAATTGATGCACATTCTGCCTGATTTACTAACCTTTTGAAGTCAGTCAGAAATGTTCTGCCTGTGACAGAGGTGAAAGTTATTCCTCATAATAGGTAAACCGAACAGGAATAAGTGTGCATACAAATTGACTGTGAGACAAGTGATAGTTGGAGGTGTCATAGACATGGTAATGATGTCCATGTATATTATATATATAGAATGTATAGTATATATAATTCATCACCTGTCAGGAATGTAAATAATGTTGTGGTTTTTCAGAGCGACTGTCATTTAAAAATAAATCCTCTCGCCTACCTCAGCTTTTCCATTGACCTTTGACTTTCCTTTATTCTTCCATGGGATGCAAGCGTGCTGACAAGGCCGCCATTTGTTACTCATTCCTAATTGCCCTTGAGAAGATGAAGGTGAATTGCCTTTGTGTTTTGTGACTTGATGGTGAAAAAAAGGACTTACATTTATATAGAACCTTCCATGACCACTGGATGTCTCAAAGTGCTGTGCAGCCAATGAAGTGCTTTTTGAAATGTTAGTCACTGTTGCAGGGGCAGGAAACTTGGAAAGGAACTTGCAGATGTTGATGTTCCCAGGCGCCTGCTGCTCTTGTTTTCAAGCATTAGTAACATTATGCTAACTGTGGAAGGTTATTTGGGGAACTTAGGTGTAATAACCTGCACAGGACTCATCCACCTGGGGATGATTGTTCCCCGTGTTCAATTGGACTGAGTTAACCCAGCACTAGCATAAAAGGCAGGCAGCTGTAGAGCCAGCTAAAAAGGAATGAGGACCCGGTGAAAGGGAACTGGGCTATGTGCAGGTATGATGCTGTTTCTGAAATAAAGGACTTTTAAGAAGCTCGTTGGACTCCCCTGGCTTTATCACATTGGGCATGGTAACAGCGAGTGGAATCTCCCTTATCCCGCAGAGGTGAGTCTGAAGGTGCGACCAGGAGCAAAATTGGAGAGTACAGTGTTGGGTTGGTGGCCTAGCACACCCCTGCCTTTGGATGATTTTGTCAGAGGTATGTGGAAAGCAGCCGTGCATTCATTACCTGCCTGGCAATAATGGGTAGTCACTTACGCCAATTAAGTGCCTAATAGATGGGACGGCAAGGTCTCCACGAGGATTGTCTCAGTATCAGAATGGATAACTGTTGAGTGCAACGCCAGGCAGCTCCTTCAATGTGGTGAACCAGCGGCAGGCCACAGGGCCATCAGAGCTGGAGCCATTGTGCTCCATGGCCGGTCTTTAGGGCTGAAAAGTAGCAAGTGCAGCAGAAATGAATTCTCTAGCGGTGTTTCTCATCCATTCTGATATCCCTACTGGCTTCAGGCCTCTTTATTATGAAATGTTAGTCACACTTTCATCATAGGCACCCTCACAGTCGCCTTCCTGCCTCAGCACTTGATCGGTCTGCTGGACTGACATCTCTGCAGGCCCTCTGATAGGGCCTGCAGCCTCAGGAACCACTTTGCTATACTCAATTGGGCAGGCTACATGGAGGCAGACAATTAGAAGGCCCCCTCCTGGGAAACTGCTTCAGAGGTCGCTCTGCCAACCCATGTGGGGTTGGGACCTGGAAACGATCGTAATTCCTAAAAATATTCCATCAGCCCAGTGCATGCTAAATCACCTTGCTCACGTTGTCAGATGTCTAACTCTTCCATGCTAATCGTCTAAATGAAGTCATGAACTAACAGTCACCGTGTAAACAACAATATTCAATAGAGTTGGAGATAAAAAAATGTTCAAAAAAGTGTATTTTTAATTTTAATTTTTCAAAATGTTTTCCAACGGATGAATTGGTTCTTCATCTAGTGAATTTTTGTGAGATGTTGGTGGCACAAAATGGTTGTTGCTTTTGCTTGCATAACAGTCACTCTACTTTAAAGATATTCAGTGTTAAGCACTTCATCTGAGTTGCTCCAGTTAATGGACTTTGGCCATCGAACAGTGGAAGCGTAGCTTGAGGGTCTTGAGATGGGCTGATATTGCAGCCCAGGTCATTCTGCAGAACCACAATGATTAGGCCAGGCTCAGACATGCTGCAACTTAGCAGTGCAGGTAGTGCAGCCAGTTTCGTGGTTAGGACCAGGCTTCAAAACTCAGTAAAGTGGGCACAGGAAGGAGGGGAGGCTGTAGTGGCAGCACAGTAGCACAGTGGTTAGCACTGTTGCTTCACAGCACCAGGGTTCCAGGTTTGAATCCCGGCTTGGGTCAGTGTATTTGTGGAGTCTGCACGTTCTCCCTGTGTCTGCGTGGATTTCCTCCGGGTGCACCGGTTTCCTCCCACAAGTCCTGAAAAACGTGCTGTTAGGTAAATTGGACATTTTGAATTTGCCCTCAGTGTTCCTGAACAGGCGCCAGAATGTGATGATTAGGGGCTTTTCACAGCAACGTCATTGCAGTGTTAATGTAAGCCTACTTGTGAGAATAAAGATTATTATTATGATTAGTGTAGTGGGATTGTCACTGGACTAGTAATCTAGAAGCCCAGGCTAATGCTCTGGAGACATATGTTCAAAGTCTATCACCAAGAGTGGCTTGGTAGCGCCAGCACTGACTGAGCTGGCTGAGCCCTAAATGACATAGCTGCTAGACTGGGTCAGCAGCAAGAGGGAAAGTCATACACCCTCACCAACCTGCCCATCACAGATGCATCTGTCCAGGCCAATATCGGCAGGAGTGATCACCACACAGCCCCTGTGAGACAAAGTCTTGTCTTCCCATTGAGGATATCTTTCATCATGCTGTGTGACACTTCCACTATGCTAAATGGGATAGATTTTGAACAACACAAAACCTGGCATCCACAAGGGGCTGTGGGTCATCAATAACTGCAGAATTGTATTCAACTACCGCATGGCCCATTATATCCCCACTCTACCATTATCATCAATCTGTTGAATCAATCATGATTCATTGAAGAGTGCAGGAGGGCATGCCAGGAGCAGCACCAGACAAAGAACAAAGAAAAGTACAGCACAGGAACAGGCCCTTCGGCCCTCCAAGCCCGTGCCGACCATGCTGCCCGACTAAACTACAATCTTCTACACTTCCTGGGTCCGTATTCCTCTATTCCCATCCTATTCATATATTTGTCAAGATGCCCCTTAAATGTCACTATCGTCCCTGCTTCCACCACCTCCTCCGGCAGTGAGTTCCAGGCACCCACTACCCTCTGTGTAAAAAAAACTTGCCTCGTACATCTACTCTAAACCTCGCATCTTAAACCTATGCCCCCTAATAATTGACCCCTCTACCCTGGGGAAAAGCCTCTGACTATCCACTCTGTCTATGCCCCTCATCATTTTGTAGACCTCTATCAGGTCGCCCCTCAACCTCCGTCGGGTTGAGATATGCCTCCGTCGAGACATATATGAATGAGGTATCAACCTGGTGAAGCCACAACAGAGGACTATTTGCAGACCAAAAAGCAGAAGCGGCATGTAACAGACAGATTTAAACAATTCCACAACTAATGGATCAGATCTAAGCAGTCCTGCCACATCCAGCCTGAATGGTGGTGGGCAATTAAAGAACTCAATGGAGGAGGAAGCTCCACAAGTATCTCCAACCACAATGGCAGAGGAGCTCAGCACATAAGTTGAAAAGACAAGGGTGAAACATTTGCAACCATGCTGGTCGTTGACAATGGACAGGATTTTCGAACATTTCCCACCAGAGAGACCCTCTGGTCCCGCAGAAGGCAATCCCCCGTGGTGGGTCCCCCAGCGGTGGAATAGGCGAGCCACGCAAAATGCCAAAGATATCGGTGGAACCAGAAGATCACACAGTTGACCAATGGAAGCCACCTCTGCCACCGAAACACACAAACGCAGGGAGCTGTAAAATCCCATTCGGTGCTGATAAGGGGCACTTACTCAGCAATAACCTGTTCACTGATGCTCAGTTCCACTCAACTCCAGACCTCATTACACCCTTGATCTGAGTAAGGACAATAGAGCTGAACACAAGAGGTGAGGTGAGAGTGACTGTCCTAGACATCAAGGCAGCATTTGACTGAGTAAGGCATCAAGGAGCCTGAGCAAAACTAGCAATCAGGGGAATACTCTCCACTGGTTGGAGTCATACCTGTTGGCTGTTGGAGGTCAGTCATCCAAATCCTTGGACATTACTGCAGCAGTTCCTCAGGGCAGTGTCCTCGGTTCAACCACCTTCAGCTGCTTCATTATTAACATATCCTCCATCATAAGGTCCGAAATGGGGATGATCGCTGAAGATTAGGCAATGAAAAAAAAAGATTACACAACGTTCAACGCCATTTGCGACTCCTCGGATACTGAAGCAGCCCATAGGCAAGGCCTGGACAACATTCAGGCTTGGGCTGACAAGTTGCAAGTAATATTTGTGCCACACAAGTGCCAGGCAAAGACAATTTCCAACAAAGTAGATAATTTAACCATTCCCCCTTAATATTAATGGCATTACCATCAATGAGTCCCCTACGGTCACCATTGACCAGAAACTGAAATGAACCAGCTATGCAAGTGCTTTGGCTACAAGAGAAGGGCATAGGCTGGGAATTCTGCAGCAAGAAACTCACCTCTTGGCTCCCCAAAACTGGTCCCCCATCTACAAAGCACAAGTCAGGAGTGTGTTGGAATGCACTGTACTTGCCTGGATGAGTGCAGCTCAAGAAGCTCAACACCATCCAGGAAAAAGTAGTTTGCTTTATTGGCACCCCATTCACCACCTTAAACATTCAATCCCTACACTATCGTCACAATGGCAGAAGTGTGTACCATCTACAGGAGGTACTGCAGAAACTCACCAAGCCTCATTCAACATCATCTTCCGAACCCATGACCTCTACAACCTAGAAGGACAATGAAATGAAAATCGCTTATTGTCACAAGTAGGCTTCAAATGAAGTTACTGTGAAAGGCCCCTAGTTGCCACATTCCGGCGCCTGTTCGGGGAGGCTGGTACGGGAATCGAACCCGCGCTGCTGGCCTGCCTTGGTCTGCTTTAAAAGCCAGCTATTTATCCCTGTGCTAAACCAGCACCAAAGGGCACCAGCAACTGCAATTTTCTCTCCAAGACACACACCATCCTGATTTGGAACCACATCGGCGTTACTTCACTGTTGCTGGGTCAAATTCTAACACACTTTCCCTGAAAGCACCGTGCGTGAACCTACACTACATGGACTGCTGAAGTTCAAGATTGTGACTCACCACCATCTTGCTAAGGAAAATTAGGTTTGGGTAATAAATGCTGGTCTGGCCAGTGAGGCCCTCACCCCAGAATGAAGAGAATAACCCTGAGAGACAAGCAGGGCAAGGACGCAGCCTGAGTCTAGAACCAGTTCCAGATGCAATCTTGGAGGAAGGGGAGCTCACAATCCCAACTGTCCTCTGTATCTTTGACCCCAATTGGCCTCATGACCCACAGTTTGGCACGGTAGCACAGTGGTTAGCATTGTTGCTTCACAGTGCCAGGGGCACGGGTTCGATTCGTGGCTTGGGTCACTGTCTGTGTGGAGTCTGCACGTTCTCCCCATGTCTGTGTGGGTTTCCCCCGGGTGCTCCGGAGCTTCCTCCCACAAATCCCAAAAGACGTGCTGTTAGATGATTTGGACATTCTTAATTCTCCCTCAGTGTATCCGAACAGGGGCCGGCGTGTGGCAACTGGGGGAATTTCACAGTAACTTCATTGCAGTGTTAATGTAAGCCTTCTTGTCTCACTAATGAAGATTATTATCATTGGGAACCACTGAAGGGAGAACTTGCTCCTTGCAAGTGGCATTGGCAACAAAGCTAGTGGGTTCTGATGGGAGCGTTCTTTCTTTAAAGTGATCCTCTTTAGTTGGGACAACGTTCTTTGAAGTGGTCAGACTAAGATGGTTTTTATCTGCATGGAATCAGGATAACAAAACTACTTTCAAAAGAAAATTGACTTTGAAACTTTCCTTTTTAAAATGATTCCAACTTCCCTTTAAAGATGTTATGATGGCATTAGGTAATCTATCAAAGGGATCTTAATTGAGGCACTCGCTCGTGATAAGAGATCCAAATAGTGCAGTTTGCTCCATATAAGAATCCTGAATGGTCCAAATTCTCTATTTAATGGAGGTACTGATGGCAAGATTTGTCCTTTAAGAGGACCTGGATTTGCAACCCACCCCATCACAAAAGAGTTGTGGTGATGAGATTCTTGCTGTAACAATTGCATATCACAAATGCTTTCAATGCCCTTCAATTGAACAAGTGCATCTCTGAACTTGCAGCATTATCCCATTCACTGCATTAAAAAAGATATCTACACATTATATCAGTGGCAAAATGTTAATATAAAAACTTGGAATATATGAAACCTTTCTGAAAGCATGATTACTTTGTACATCGTATTAAAGAAGGTGGCCTCTGCAGACTACATTTAGTAACAGTCAAAGAAAAATCAAATCTAGCAAAAAATCCCTTGTGTTTTATGGAAATAGGACAGTGAGGTGGCAGTCACATCATTATTTTCCAGAAGACTCTCACGTCAACCCTTCACACTAACCAACAAAATAAGGAGCTGGGCAATAGTGCAAAAAGCACTACTTATATAAATGATTGGAGAATAAAAACTCATAAAAGAACACAGGCATTGTTATGAAAGGTGTGTTCCACCATCAGGAAAATATTCAGGAATATGACTCATCACCAGAGTCCTTTTTAATAGCTTGTCTTAACATAAGGACTCTTTTAAGAGGAGAGTTTCACCATTATGATGGAAGTGATTCCACAATAGGATCCTTCTAAATAGATATTTAAATGTGATTGGAAAACTATAATGTTCTTTGCTGAATTAGCATAACTGGTATTTTTAAGGTTTTTTGTGCTGGCTTTCAGAAGAGGTTTATATTTCAGCACTTTCTGGCATTGGCCCATCAATAAGTACCTGTTCAGCGAATGCAGCAAATATATTAAAGTTGAATATAAAAGACACTGACATATGTGTAACAATGATCAAAGGAGGGTATGACCCAGAGGAAAAGGAAATGATCTAACAGGAAAAATCTCTATTTTTCTTCTTACTGAAGGTTGGAAGCCTGCTGAAGATCTGTCGTGTCAGATGAAACACCTTAGACCTGACTAATTTACTCACGCAAAAAGCATCCACTTACAGAGTTAAAATCAGCCCTTGATTTCTGCACATATGCCTGCATAAGGCACTTGGCAGTGCCGATTGGTATCTTTCCTGGTCATGGGACACAGTAAGATCTGTTTCACCATTTACTTAGATAATGGCTGATCTGTACCTCAATTCCAGTTACCTTCTTTTTCTCCTAATCCCTTCATAACATTAATAGGAACATTGATTATCTAGCCCTGACTTTGAACAATTTGAAAATGCTGATAATGCTTCATATTTTGCAAGGCTGATGACTCCAGGCCCAGCATCCAAGGACCTAAAGAACAGATGGGCAGATGATGCCCAAACTGATTAGCATACTCCACAGCTACCAAAGAGTTAGAACGTGGCTTAAATAATTGTCACAAGTAGGCTTACATTAACACTGTAATGAAGTTACTGTGAAAAACCCCTAGTCGCCACACTCGGCACCTGCTTGGCCTGTTTAGCTATGATGAGAGGTTGAATAAACTCGGTTTGTTCTCACTGGAACTGTGGAGGTTGAGGGGCTACCTGATAGAGGTCTAAAAATTATGAGGGGCATAGAGAGAGTGGATCGTCAGAGACTTTTTCCCAGGGTAGAGGGGTCAATTACTAGGCGGCATAGGTTTAAGGTGCAAGGGGCAAGATTTAGAGGAGATGTGTGAGGCAAGTTTTTTACACAGAGGGTAGGGGTGCCTGGAACTCGCTGCTAGAGGACGTGGTGGAAGCAGAGACAAGAGTGATGTTTAAGGGGCATCTTGACAAATACATGAATAGGATAGGAATCGAGGGAAGTGGACCCCGGAAGTGTAGAAGAGTTTAGTTTAGACGGGCAGCATGGTCGGCGCAGGCTTGGAGGGCCGAAGGGCCTGTTCCTGTGCTGTACTTTTCTTTGCTCTTTGTTTTGTTCTTTGGATACACAGAGGGAGAATTCAGAATGTCGAATTCACCTAACAACATGTCTTTCGGGACTTGCGGGAGGAAACCGGAGCACCCAGAGGAAACCCACATGGGGAAACGGACATGGGGAGAACATACATATCAATTGAAAATAATATTCACAAAGCCGAAACCACACATTCAAAAACCGCACACCATCATATTCAGCCTCAAACTAATACAGCCACAATTAGATTAAAAAATTGTACTCAAAATAGGAATGAAAAATACAAAAATACTCAAAGCTGCCACTCAACTGCTTATCTGCTAAAATGTAAGACAGTCACAAACAACAGTCCTCACACTCACATGGTCAAAGCAGTGGTTGCTGAAGATAACAGGCACAGTTGCACAAACATACTCAAAACAACCACTAACATCAACAAAACACACACACATGCACACACACATCAGACAGGCAACGAAAACAATGACAGTGTTTATGAAAATACTGCACACAATTACAAAAATGTGCACATGATTGTTTATGTAGAAACCGTATGGAAACTGCATTCATCACTGATTTTAGCTGACTTGCACTTCTTTTAGGAGAGGAGGGATTCAGAAACCACATTCTGGCGAAGATTTATGGCCACATTTTACTTGATTTCTTGTGCATAATTTCTTGTACCCCGGAAACATTTTAAAACCACCTTGCTCAAATGCCCAACAAGTTCAAATGAAATGAAGGGGTTCCGGATTACTAAATCTCAGTTTGAAAAAGTACTGCAGGTTTGTATTGCAAACCCGAGCAATAAAAATAAGCAGTTCCTGTGAAAACAATGCAAAACACAAATTACAATTAACATTCGTATTTTGGTTGCCATAGTTGAATATGGAAATACAATCCATCATAAATAACCACAGTAAAAGGAATGGAGTGTATTAATTAATCCTGGCATCACTGACGGCTGTATGGTGACAGCAATGCTGGATTCAAATGAGACTTAACCTTGGGTGAGACCAGTTAGCTGCCCTTTCTTCTCTCATCTTCTCAAATCTAAAAATTGTTAAGTGATCTTTGTAGCTCAACTTTCCTCACAGATTAATGTAAGAATGGCCTAATGCTTGCAAACGTGACTGCCTGTGACAGGCATACAAACTCCTCAAAAGGAAGAATTTCCCAGATAAACACCCCTCCCCCATCCTAAAAAAAATCTGCTGCTAGACGTCCTTTAGAAGAAGCTGACTACTTAATCCTCAAAAGCTTGATTGCTGCAAAATAAAAATGAGAAAGAAAATTCTTTTTAGTTAGACAGAAGATATAGGCAGAAAGGAGAGTGCACCGAGTGATAGAGGCTGGTTTGACATCGAGCCCTACAGGTGGTCTTCTTACTCCGATATCAGCCAGTGAACTTCTTTCTTTTAAAATGTAAAAAAACAAATTTAGAATACCCAAATTAAGGGGCAATTTAGCGTGGCCAATCCACCTATCCTGCACATCTTTGGGTTGTGAGGGTGAAACCCACGCAGACACAGGGAGAATGTGCATAATCCACACGGACAGTGACCCAGGGCCGGGATTCGAACCCGGGTCCTCAGTGCCGTAGGCAGCAATGCTAACCACTGCCCCACCGTGCTGCCCTGTGAGCTTCTTTCTTGGGCTACTTTAGGACACATTTAAAGCCACCTGGAGTTATTTTAGATTAGAAGAAATGTTTGGTGCATAATAACTTAAAAATAACATAATTTCTAAGTTTAAACCGGTCTCTTTGGCTGCCTCATATCTTTTCTACCCTCCCTTCAGTTCCTCAACATTCCTTCTCCTGCATCTTCCCAGTGCTAGGAAGTCTTTGCTTTGATGTTAAAGAAAGATTAACTGTACATTTTGAGAATTAAGCTTCTTTAGCCCAAACATCTGAGAGCAAAGTACCTCTGACTATCTATATGTATAACCCAGGTGCTGAAATATTCCAAATGTCTGAGAAGTTTACACTATTGATGCGTTTAAAGTATCGATTGTCTTTCTCTGTTTAGTTTGGTGACACCTGTCATGTTATTAGAATGATACAATACCTAATCGCTTGTAAGGGATTGGGCAAACACATTATGGGTACATTTATTAAGACTATGCGCATGAGGACAGTTATACACATGTATAAAAAGCTGTGTGTATGTGCTCCGCTCAAAGCAAAACTGAAAGCAAGACTGGATCACAGGACACATTTCCGTTCTTGTGTTTTCACATTGCTATTCCTTAAAAGCAAATTATAACAACACCTATAATAGTCATATTCAAATAAGTTGATCGGAGAAACATCTTTCACCAGTATTTAAGGGGGCCTTATCTTCACACTGAAGAATTTCCTAGAAACCTTAGGCCTGCATTTTCTGGCTCCCACTTGGCTGGTTTTCCAGCAGCAGTTGCAGTGAGCCATTGGCTGCCGGTGAGATCTTCCTGCTCTGCCAAAGTCCATGGGCTGGATTCTCTGATTCTGAGGCTATGTCTGGAGCATGTGTCTAGTATTATGACCAAAATGTTGGCGCCGCCCCCTCACCGATGCTCCACCCGGTGGGGGCTAGCAGCCACGCCACGTAACCCCTCCGGCTTTCCCAGCAGATAGGGACGGAGAATTGCTGGGGCTGTGGCTGCACATGTGTACAGCGGCGAACTGCAGCGGTCGCGCAGTACAACATGGCACCGGCCACATGCGGACACGGCCTGTAACCCCCCTCGCCACCCCGGACCACCCCTACAAGTCCCCCCAGACCCTGATGAAGCCCCCCTGGCCAGTGGAGCCCCCCCCCCCCCCCCACCCCTTGACTGTGGTGGAGCTGGACAGAGTCTGCAGCCGCCACATGAGGTTGATGAAACCTCAGACCACAAGTGATCCACGCCATGGGGAAGTCGGTGCATCAGGAGCATAGCATTGGGGGAGGGCCTTCAGATGACGTCCTGAGGCCGTCCCAATGGCGATGACGTCCCAATAGCGATGATGCCATTTTGGAGGGGGCAGAGCATCAGAAAACAGGCGGCCCCCCCATTTCGGCATCAAAAGGGATTCTCCAGCCAATCGGCGAATACAATTTTGGCATCAGCAATTGGACAATCCTGCCCATGTGTTTTTGCATGGCTTGCCTTCGCCACAACTGGGGAACCCACCACGAAAGGGGGGAGTGGGGTTGCCAACTTCAGCTGGACCAGAAGATCCCACCAGCAGGAATGGGCAGTGACTGAAAAAAATCCAGTAACAGTGACCACACTAGGCAGTTATATCTCTCTCAGGTTGCTTCTGAGGTCGAACAAAACAACTGTGTTTTCTAAGCAGGCTTTCTTCACAGACACGGCTTGCTGGCATTTAGAATGGCTGATCCTGCTGTTGGCTGAGGTCTCAAACAACTCCCCTTTCATAGGTTCAATGCTACTGATGTACGGTTTTGCACTTCTGATCTTCCTTAATCTGAACTACCCTCTTCAGAAGTAAAACAGATTGGGCTGTGTCCCCCTTTGAACCTCCAACACCTTATTCAAATCCATTATATATTCTATTCCCCACCGTTACCAGCTTGCCTTAGGTAACATTCTATTTGCAGTGTTACCCGTCTCATCGACTTATCATAGAATTTAGTGCAGAAGGAGGCCATTCAGCCCATCGAGTCTGCCTGGCCCGAAGGGCAATTTATCATGGCCAATCCACCTAACCTGCACATCTTTGGACTGTGGGAGGAAACCGGAGCACCCGGAGGAAACCCACGCAGACACGGGAAGAATGTGCAGACTCCGTACAGACAGTGACCCAAGCCGGGAATCGAACCCAGGACCCTGGAGCTGTGAAGCAACTGTGCTAACCACTGCGCTACCGTGCCGCCCGGACAAAAGCACTAGTTCCATTAAAAACCAAACTGCCCCTGCCTTTAAGCGCTTACATGTTCCAATAGTTTATAAAAATATATAACCAGCAGAAAATATTCCAACGTATTGGATTTGCCTGATGCCTTCACATCATCACTATTTTTCCTGACAATATATTAATGACTTGGACAAAGGGACTGAGTGCATTGTAACCAAATTTGCTGACAGTGCAACATAGGTGGGAAAGCAATTTGTGAAGAGACACAGAAAGCAGGATTTAAATTTTTTTCCATGGGTGTGAGCCTCGCTGGCAAGGGCAGCATTTGATGCACATCCCTCATTGCCCTTGAGAAGGTTGTCATAATATGCACCCATGCACATCATGAGATAAAACCAGACAGTGACAGACACCCAGGTTAGCCAATCAACATACAGGACATAACACAACCAATCACCAGACAGAACACCAGAGGGGGGCTTCCAACTATAAAACACACGAGGCATCAGCACTCCGCCTCTTTCCACTGGTGACAACTGTAGTGACAGTCAAGGTGTATATATCAGTCAGCACCTTCTACACGTGGATCAGAGCTAACCTGGTCTAGTAAGTTAGAGTTAGGACACTTAGAGTAGTAGAGTGTCAACCCACAGCCAGCTGTGTGCATTGTTACAGAAGTTCAATAAATCGTATTTAACCAACGCCTACGTTTGGTGTATGCTTTACAGTTCATTTGCACCCTGTTGCAGTCCGTGTTACCCCAGGGTGAATAACACGACAAGGGAGATGGTGAGTGACGTTCTTGAACTGCTCCAGTTCATCTGGTGTAGGTACACCCACAGTGCTATCAGGAAGGGAGTTCCGGATCTTTGACCAGATTTTGGGGCTGTGATCTTGAGGTTGGGGGAATTGTGGAATCCCAACCTCGTATCTTCTTGAGGCGATATCTGTAGGAATGACCAATTAATGTCTAAGGAGTGCACTTGCCATTCAATTAAGGATGACAGGAGGAGGGCCAAGAGGAGGCCCTCCAGCAATGACACATCGGCAGGTCCACCAAGATGGAAGTCAACATTAAAAAAAGATAAGAAAATTTCAATTTAAAATGGTCACAACTGCCGGGCCATCATCAGGGAGCAGCAACTGCTCCATGCAGTGACCAAGCTGTGACCTGGGCTATGCCATGAGGCGTTCGACTGCCAACTGGAAAATACTAGTCTTCATTGCTCCAGTGTTTTTAGGACACCCTAAATAGGCCTTAATTGGGGACTTGATATTTGCAGGTGCATAACTATCTACCGCAACCCCAGTCCCACACCTCAGCATCCACTTTAACAATGGCCTGGAATCAGGAACATGCCAACAAACTGGCACGTCATGCCCCGAGACAACCTTCCTAGCCTTCATGTCCAGGTCTTGCTTTGTAACATCAGAAATTTGCCCAAAGAGTTTGCTAAGAGATATAAATAGGTTAAGTGAATGGACATCAGTTTGGCAGGTAGAGTATAAAGTTGGAAAATTTGATGTTGTCCACTTTGGCAGGAGGAATAGAAAGTAGAATATTATTTAAATGGAGGGAGACTGCAGCATGATGGAGTGCAGGGATCTAGGCTTCTTCACACTTGAAACATAAGGTTGGCATACCGGTGCAGCAATTAATGAGGAAGGAAAATTGAATTTTAGCCTGCATTGCAAGTGGAATGAAGTATAAAAGCCAGAAATTCTTGACCTTACCAGGCATTATAGTCCGCACCTAAAATACAGTGTACATTTTTGACGTCTTTATTAAAAAAGGGATATACTACTTACATTGTGGCAGTTCAGAGAAGGTTCACCAGGTTGATTCTTGAGATGAAGAGGTTGTTTTATGAGGAAGGTTTGAGCAGGTTGGGTCTATATTCATTGGCGTTTAGAAGAATGAAAGGTGATCTTATTGAAACGGGGCTTGATGGGTAGATGCTGAGAGCATGTTGGATTGGATTTGTTTATTGTCATGTGTACCGAGGTGCAGTGAAAAGTATTTTTCTGTGAGCAGCTCAAACAGATCATTTAGTACATGAAAATAAAATAAAATAAAAAGAAAATACATAAAAGGGCAACACCAGGTCCACAATGCAAATACATAGACACAGACAGCGGGTGAAGCATACAGGAGTGTAGTATTAATCAGGTCAGTTCATAAGTGGGTCATTCAAGAGTCTGGTAACAGCAGGGAAGAAGCTGTTTTTGAATCTGTTCATGCGTGCTCTCAGACTTTTGTACCTCCTGCCTGATGGAAGAAGTTGGAAGAGTGAGTAAGCCGGGTGAGAGGGGTCTTTGATTATGCTGCCCGCTTTCCCCAGGCAGCGGGAGGTGTAGATAGAGTCAAAGGATGGGAGGCAGGTTCGTGTGGCGGAATGGGCTGTGTTCACGACTCTCTGAAGGTTCTTGTGGTCTTGGGCCGAGCAGTTGCCATACCAGGCTGTGATGCAGCCTGATAGGATGCTTTCTATGGTGCATCTGTAAAAGTTGGTAAGAGTCAGTGTGGACATGCCGAATTTCCTTAGTTTTCTGAGGAAGTATAGGTGCTGCTGTGTTTTCTTGGTGGTAGTGTCAATGTGGGTGGACCAGGACAGATTTTTGGTGATGTGCACGCCTAGGAATTTGAAGCTGTCAACCATCTCCACCTCGGATCCATTGATGCTGACAGGGGTGTGTACAGTACTTTGCTTCCTGAAGTCAATGACCTGCTCGCTAGATTAGCTGGCATTGTTTCCCCTGGTGGAGGAATCTAGGACGTGGGCACAGTGTTAAAATAAGGAATCACCCATTTCAAATGGAGATCAGGAAGAATTTCTTCTCTCAGAGGGCTGTGGAGGCTGAGTCCAGGTTGATGTAGACAGATTGTCGAACAATAGTAGAATCAAGGGTTTTCTGGAACTGACAGGGAAATGGAGTAGTGACCAAGATCAGAACAGCCATGATCTTATTGAATGGCGGAACAGGCTGGAGGGACTGAATGGCCTGCTCCTGCTCATAATTCTTACATTCGTATGCCAAAAATCGCTACTACAACACAGAAAGTGAAATGATTTTTTAAGTGAAATTGCATTTTAATAGATTTGTAGTAGTGAATATAGAAACCATAGAATCCCTACAGAGCAGATTTAGCCCATTGAGTCTACACCGATCCTACCAAGAGTACCATATGTCGGTCCACTACCCTGCCCTATCTCCGTAACCCCACCTAACATGCGCATCTTTGGATACTAAGGGGCAATTTTCGCACTGCCAATCCACCTAACCTGCACATCTTTGGACACTAAGGGGCAATTTTAGCATGACCAATCCACCTAACCTGCACATCTTTGGACTGTGAGGAAACCAGAGCACCCGGAGGAAACCCACGCAGACACGGGGAGAAAGTGAAAGCTTCACACAGACAATCCCCCAAAGCCAGAATCGAACCCATGTCCCTGGTACTGTGATGCAGATATGCTAGCCCCTGTGCCACACGTTACATTGTCGTGCTTTCTGTTTCCAAAGTCCTTTTTTCACAGTTTTTTGAAGTGTGGGTGGAGCACATTTTGATTTCCATGAATTCTTGCCTCAAGTTGACGTAAAGCATGTAAACGTGACTTATCCTTTTGTCTTCTTATTTTGACTTCCAACCTCATCGCTCTTTTGGGGGAAATGCTTCACCAGGTAGTCCGTCTGAAATTGGAAACTGAGTGTCTTGGACCAAACTGACTAGATTTAGGGCAGCACGGTAGCATAGTGGTTAGCACAGTTGCTTCACAGCTACAGTGTCCCAGGTTCGATTCCCGGCTTGGGTCACTGTCTGCGCGGAATCTGCATGTTCTATACGTGTCTGCGTGGGTTTCCTCCGGGTGCCCCGGTTTCCTCCCACAGCCCAAAGATGTGCAGGATCGGTGGATTGGCCATGATAAATTGCCATTAGTGTCCAAAACAAAGGTTAGGTGGGGTTACTGGCATACGGGGATATGGTGGAGGTGCGGGCTTAATAGGGTGCTCTTTCCAAGAGCCGGTGTAGACTCGATGGGCCAAATAGCCTCCTTCTGCACTGTAACTTCTATGATCTATGAGATTCACGCTTTAGTTTACGCTATTATATGTTTGTTTGTCATTGTACAAAATGGACAATACTTGGCTCAGTTTGACAAATCCAGGGGCCGGGATTCTCCGCTATCCGGCGGGGTGGACCGTACCGGCGCCGAGGAGTGGCGTGAACCACTCCGGAGTTGGGCCGTCCGGAAGGTGTGGAATCCTCCGCACCTTCAGGGGCTAGGCCGGCACCAGCGGGGTTGGTGCCATGCCAATCGGTGCCGAAGGACCTCCGCCGGCCGGCGCGAGTTGGCGCATGCGCGGGAGCTCCAGCATGTTCTGGCGTGATCCCAGCGCATGCGCAGAGGGGTTCTTCTCCGCGCCGGCCATGGAGCGGACCGTTACAGCGGCCGGCGCGGAGGGAAAGAGTGCCCCCACGGCAAAGGCCCGCCCGCAGAGCGGTGGGCCCCGATCGCAGGCCAGGCCACCGTGGGGGCACTCCCCAGGGCCAGATCCCCTTGCGCCCCCCCCAGGACTCCGCAGGCCACCCGCAGAGCCAGGTCTCGCCGGTAAGGACCTTGGTTGATTTACGCCGGTGGGACTGGCCGAAAATAGGTGGCCACTCGGCCCATCGCGGAGCAGAGAATCACGGGGGGGGGGGGGGGGGGGGAGGCCACTGCCAACGGCTCCCGACTGGCGCCTCGTGATTCCCACCCCCACCGAAAAACCGGTGCCAGAGAATCCGGCAGCCGGCGGCGGGGCGGGATTCACGCCGCCCCCCGGCGATTCTCCGGGTCGGCGGGGGTTCGGAGAATCCCGCCCATTGTTTAAAAGCCCCAATGATGGTATCTCCAAGAATGTCTCAAAACCATGAAACACTGGTACCTTCTGGTTTGGAATAATGTGAAGAACCAGTCCAGTCATTGTGTGAGCAATTAATAATGGATATTTTGTAAAGTAAAAGAAAAAAAAACACACAACAAAAGACTAGTATACACTATGAAACTTAAGTATATGAACTAAACAATGAAATCCGAAGTTACCTCTTGTTCTCAAAATATACCCACATTCCCTGAACTCACTAAAACACCCCTTTCCAAAGCAACATCCAATTTCAGTAACTCTATAGGTCAAATCCAGTTAATAGTTACCACACAATATTGCTTAAGTGACCAAATCTGGGAAACAATCCCTTCCTGGTGCAAAGAAGGCATAAAACTGTGTCTTTTCAAGGAGAATGTCTGCAATCTGCCATGACTCTGAATGTTAGATGGAACACACCTCCATGGCTCGGATTACAGATGGAACTGGTCAGCCTCACTGTTGGACGGAGAATTAGCCTCTCTCCCCAATAACGATGCTCGCAGTTATCCTGTTTAGTCTCTTTGAAATTCCCTTCTGTGGATTCCCTCTCTCAAATTCCTTGGGCAGGGTTCTCCGGTCAGCCAGCCACGTTTTGCTATGCAGTGCACACTCGCCAGCAGTGGGATCCTCCATTCTGGCAGCCGGCCAATGGGATTGCCCTTTGTGGCCACCCCACGTCGTTGCGATACCCGTGGGTGAGTGTAGCATCCCGCCGACGGAGAATTCTGCTCCTTATCTTTAGAAGTTACATTTGTATAGCCACACTGATAGCCCCACAGGGGGGCACAGTGGTAAGCAGTGCTGCCTCACAGCTCCAGGGACCCAGGTTCAATTCCAACCTCGGGTGACTGCCTGTGTGGAGTTTGCACTTTCTCCCCGTGTGTGCGTGGGTTTCCTCCAGGAGCTCCAGTTTCCTCCAACAGTCCAAAGATGTGCAGGATAGGTGGATTGGCCATGCTAAAAAGCCCCTTAGTGTCCAAAAGGTTAGTTGGGGTTGCTGAATTACGGGGATAGGATAGAGACATGGGCTTTAGTAGGGTGCTCGTTCCAAGGGCTGGTGTAGACTCGATGGGCCAAATAGCCTCCTTCTGCACTGTAAATTCTAGGATTCTGTGATTTCTGGAAAGCCTCGTTTCCATTCGCACCTCAATCTCTCTAGACTCCTGATAATCAAGTAGACTCAGCATGGCTTCATGAAAGGAAAATTGTGTCGGACTAAGTTATTGGAGTTTTTCGAGGAAGTCTCAACTAGAGTGGATAGAGGTGAACCAGTAGATGTACTGTATTTGGACTTCTAGAAGGCGTTTGACAAGGTATCTGACAAAAGGTTAAGTCATAAGATAAGAGTCTGTGGTGTTGGAGGTAGAATATCGGCATGGATAGAGAATCAGTTAATGGTATTCTTTTTCCGGTTGGTGACCTGATACCTGTGGGATTCCACAGAGATCGGTGCTGGGTCCGCAACTGTTTACAATTTATATTGTGACTCAGAGGAAGAAAGTGAATGTACTATCGAAAAATTTGCAGATGACACAAAAATTGGAGAGGCAAGTTGCGAGAGGAATACAAAAAGTATGCAAAGAGATATTGATCAGTTGTGTAAGTGGGCAAAAAGATGGTAAATGGAAATGGGGAAAAACTGCAGAAAACTGCAACACAAAGAGACTTGGGGGTACTTGTGCACAAACCACAGAATGCTTCCCTTATTTCAAGAGGGTTGGAGTACAAGAGTAGAGAGGTTTTGCTGCTACTGTACAAGGTACTGGTGAGACCACATCTAGATTATTGAGTAGTTTTGGTCCCCTTATTTAAGGAAAGATATCGGGTGCGATTTCATGGAAAAATTTCTAAGTGTGGTAGCGAGTGGAAACGCTTGGCTTCATGGCGTAAATCATGGTCCCGCCGTCTGAGTCGCTGGGACTTTGTTCGCAAGCCGCCGCTAACAGGTGGGAGCAGCACTTAAACCAATCCTGCACAGCCAACACCACACAGCTCGCATCCATGCCTCCGAGACGACCAGCCTCATGATTCAGGGATGCCAACCTGGGCAGATTATTGGATGCAGTCGAGGCCAGATTGGATGCCCTGTTCCTCCGAGGTCTCAGAGCGTTAGCCACAGGGCAGCCAGTGCCGCCTCGGAGGAAGTGGCAGCGGCCATCAGCTTGGGGAGCGTGACCAGGAGGGCTGGCACTCAGTGCCGTAAAAAAAAATCAATGACCTCTACCAGGCCACATGGTGGGTTGGCACTGGCCCCCCGACCCTCCCCCAATGAGAATGTGCCTGGCACCGCCCCCGCCCAGAACCGTTCCGTGCCCAGGCCCACCCAAGTCCAGCAGTGCATCCCATGCCGATGCTAGGGTGAGGCTGTGAGTTTCAGAGGGGCATGTCAGCGACCCCCCAGCAGGTCCATAGCCAATTGGAGAAGTCCCAGAGGCTACGGCTGCAGGAAATAGCGCTGGAAATGCGTGGCACCAAGGCCATCACTGCTAGGGTGATGACCGCAGTGGAGAGCCTGGTGCACAACATTGGCTGCATGAGTGGAGGTGTCCAAGGCATGGCTCCGTCAGTGAAGGCCATGGCTGAGTGCCTCGACAGCATGTTCCAGTCACTGAAGGACCTGACCCAGCTGTCGTGGTGCATATAGGCACCAACGATATAGGTAAAAACATGAGGTCCTACATGCTGAATTTAGGGAATTTGGAGATAAACTAAAAAGTATGCTAGTCAGAGTAGGAATGACAGGATGGACAGGATGAATGCGTGGCTTGAGAGATGGTGCAGGAGGCAGGGATTCAAATTTTTGGGACATTGGAACTGGTTCTGGGAGAGGTGGGACCTTTACAAATTGGACGGTCTACATCTAGGCAGGACTGGAACCAATGTCCTAGAGGGGTTGTTTGCTAGCATTGTTGGGGGAGTATTTAAACTAATGTGGCAGGGGGATGGGAACCATTGTAGGAATTCAGAGGGTAGTAAAGAGGGGACAGAAACAAAAGCTAGTAAGGAGAAAAGTGGAAGGCAGAGAAACAGATTGAACTGTCTAGTACGGCAGGGGGTTGGGAACCAAAGCAGTAGGTCAGTGGGAGAAATAACTGAGGGAGAGCTACAGACTAAGGCCAGTAGGATTAAGAGAAAGAGCAGGGAGTGGTTAGGCAATAAGCGGGGCCGGTGGGTTGAAGTGCATGAGTTTCAATGCGAAGAGTATTTCAGGTAAAACAGATGAACTTAGAGCTTGGATTAGTACGTGGAATTATGATGTTGTTGCTATTACAGAAACTTGGTTGAAAGAGGGACAGGTTGGCAACAAAACATTCTGGGATTTAGATGCTTCAGGCAGGATAGAAGATGATGCAAAAGGGGTGGGGGAGTTCCATTATTGGTTAAGGAGAATATCACAGCTGTGCTGAGGGAGGACTCCTTGGCGGGTTCAGGCAGCGAGACAATATGGGTAAAGCTCAGGAATAGGGTGTTGTCACAAATGTTGGGGGTTTACTTCCAACCCCCTAACAGCCAGCGGGGGATATGCAGATAGATCTTGGAAAGATGCATAAACAATAGGGTTGTTGTAGTGGGTGATTTTAACTTTCCCTATATTGACTGGGACACATTTACTGCTAGAGGCATGGATGGAGCAGAATTTGTAAGGAGCGTCCAGGAGGGGATCTTGAAACAATATGTAAATAGCCCAACTCGGGCAGGTGCCATATTAGATCTGGAGCTGGGAAATGAGCACGGCCAGGTGATCAAAGCTTCAGTAGGAGATCATTTCGGGAACATCGATCATAATTCTGTACATTTTAAGCTGCTTATGGAAAAGGACAAGAGTGGTCCTCAGGTAAAGGTACTAGACTGAGGGAATGCTAATTACAATTAGGCAGGATCTGGAGAGCATTGACTGGGCAAGGCTGTTTGAGGGAAAATCAACATCCGACATGTGGGAGGCTTTCAAATGTCAGTTGATTGGAATTCAGGACCGGCATGTACCCGGCATGTACCTGTGACCAGCTCATGGCTGGTGAGAATTACCAGGTTTGGCACCCCCTCACCAGTGGTAGATCACACCTGATTGTTGTGTCTCCATTCCTCCTGCAGGTTGGTGTAGAGCTCCAATGAGTGCTAAGATCTTCATCTCAAACACCCCCTGCCCCACCTAATTCAAAACACCCTTGAAAGGTTTGAGAACAAACATTACCATTCCCTGGGCACCTAAACCTTTGATAGACCAGAGCTGCTGATTCATCTCCCCAGCCTTAGGGTGATGGCTGATCCGAGACTACATGAGACTCTCACACCTGATCACAATAATAGATGGCCACCCGCCTCAGTGCCCATTCAGCTCAATGCCCACCTCAGAACGCATCTGTGCTGAGTGCAGAAGGTCACTGAACCTCTTCCGGCACTGGATCCAAGTTATGCAGACAAGATCATGCCCACTGACGTCCGCTGCCACCTCACTCCATGCCTTCTTGGTGAGGTGGGGTGGCCCCCTCTCCCCATCCCTCACCATCAGCACATCCCTCCTTTGTATGACTGCCTCCACCAAGGCTTGGAGGCAGTCACTTGGGAAACGGGGTGCTTGCTGGCTGCCCAAACTCCCCTCCTGACTGCTGTGACCTCCTGCTGCTGCCAGCGTTCTCACAAATACTTTTGTGCGGCCAGTAGAGGCCATCATTGAAGACAGAGCCCTCTGTGCAGCCGCCCCTGCTGTAACTGCTTCATCAATTCGACAGCCAGTGTAATATCGCGAGTTTCAATTGGATTTGGGTGGGAACGTGATTCACGGATGCCTCCGGCTCACCCCGCTGCCAGATTTGGCTTTCATTAAAGAGAGTCAAGAAGATGGAAGAACCATGAAGAAAGGTCATTAGATTTCATGGAGAACACACCAGATTGATCTTGGATTCTTGAACATGCTTCCATGCTAGCAATAAAATATGCGGTGATCAGTCGGGGGAGATTTGAAAAGAAAATTTGGAATGGATGAGGTGAAATATAAATAAAAGAAACAAACAGATAGAGAGAAAAGACATGAGGGAAGAAGATGAGAAACAGAGGCAGAACAGGAAGGACAGAACAGTGCTGAATAATGAAAAAGATGCTGTGTCATTTATGCTTGTCTCTCGTGGAGATCATTCTGCAAGGCCTATTTAATATCCTTGGTTTGCCTGATCATAGTCTGTGAACAGCATTGGTCTTGACTCAGTAATAATATTCTTGCCTTTCTCATTTAAAGCTCGTTAATCTCCTCTTGTCACTGACTGTACTGTCAGGGTTATGGTATCAGTAATTTTCTTCCCCCGCATGCTCCAATGGCTTAACTACATTATTAAGTGTTTGGAAGTGCACTGAATGCCTTCTGATGTTCTGAACTTTGTCTTTGGAGTAGAGGAGGACCAATAAACCCGATGGCCTTCGGGCAACTGTCCCCATCCCCACCCACCACCCTCCATCTCCCTATGCCTTCTACTATTGTTATGGAGCAACTGCGTTCGGGTTAGGTTGAGCTGTACAGTTCAGACAGGCCTATCTGAAGGTAGAAGGGAATAACTGAGTACTTACATCGAACATTCCTACTAAGTGGGGTCCCAAAATTAATCAGTCCATCTGTGAGAGATTCACAAGGAAGGATGGCCATTTCTCTGAAGGCTAAGCATTACAATGAGGAGTTGACCCAACATTCTTTTTTCTGTCCCTCTTCACAACCTATCTGGGAGAAACCAAACAACTGGCTGATTCATAGTGTTTACAGCGCAGAAGGAGGCCATTTGGCCCAACAGGTCTGCACCAGCCCTTGGAAAGAGCACCCCACCTGAGCCCACAGCTCCACCCTATCCCCGTAACCCCACCTAACCTTTGCCGAATGACTTGGGTGGAAAGTGAACAGTGGTGTGAGAAGATCTGAAGTAGACAGTGATAAAATATCTTCTGAAATAAAATACCAAGCCAGAGCCAAAATAAAAATATTAACAGCAATCATCTTTTTTTAAAGAGTAATGAACTGCACAGAATTTCACTGACCACGGCAATGAGATATCAATAGGAAAACAAATCTATATAAAGCAATTATGTTTCTATACAGTAGTGATGACTGTGATAATGTGAGAGAAATCATTGAATCAGCTGAACATCTCAATCAGTATACTGTCTCTCCACCAACACCCCCCCCCCCCCGTGCCAACTGATATACTAACTGATGGCTCTATTGAATTGGGAATTTTAGCAGCTGCCAATTGCCATGATGACTTCTAATTCCAAATTAATTCAGGGTAAATGAAGTGTCAGAAGAAGATTGATTTGTTTTAGTAATTGCCCTGATGAGGAGTGGGTCACGTGACTGGCAGAGAAAAGACAGAGGGGGGGAGGATGGTAAACAGTGGCCTGAGGGGTGTGTGTGTGGGGGAGATGGCTGTTTGTACAGGCAGGGCCCACTTCTCACTACACAGATGTCTGATATTCTCTTGAGTGACAAACAATTTGGCCTATATTGTTCTTGGGCCTGACAGGTGGACCAGATTCCTCAGGGTCCTGGCAGGATGGTTATGCTATTTAAAAGCTTTCTTTTTAAAGGCAAAATAAACACTGGGGGCTGTAGTTTAAGTGACAGGACCTGGAAGATGACGTGTCAAGCCTATGGGCACGGGAGAATTGTGAGGAAGACAATAAAATTTGTAAAACTCGGAATCTTGTTTCAATCCTGTTTATTCTTCACTAGCATTTTTAATCTCAGCAACGGTTACCATTTCTGTTAAACAAAGGACAACTACAAAAAAATCTATTCATAGGGACCACTATAATAACAAGCTAATGCTGTGATCTTCACTTATTTAATAATACAAAATAATGTTCTGTAAAATAAATTTCTCGAAACCATTTTCCTTTTAAACAGTTCATCACAAGTGGTAGCTTTATACCTAGGAGCTTAATATTGCATGAATATCCTGTTAGCGAAGCAGGCAAAATAAAATGCCAATCGTTTCGGAGCTCATCCACACCCAGATACACACAATTTGAAGTCAAGAATGTTCTTTCCAACCTGGGGTGTCAGGTTTGAAATATTGTGCTGTTTTATCAGGAATGTTTTGCGTAGGCTCAATGCCTGGAAAATTCAATAGTGGCCGAACAGATTGCCCCAACATGTGTGATGCAACTCAGACTGCTGTAAAAGTCTGCATTCTTGCACAGACCCTCCCCCACCCACCTCCTTTGTGTGTGTGTGTGTATGTGTGTGTGTGGGCTTTCATTCAAATTCTATGTCTCCTGTCTCCACAGTTTGTGCACTGTTACTGAAAGCCCATTACATACAGGTGCCACTGGTTGCACAACATCACGTCTGTTGAAGGCATGTTCTTTTCATGACTTTTGAACCTGGACTGTCTTCCTGTGGAAGCTTCTAGAGCTATCTTTTATACTTCGAAATGGGCGCTCACAAAGATGGTGAATATGGCTCCCATGCGGTCAGGTGACTTTTGCTTATCCAACAGACCAATTCAAGCTTCAGGAAAGTTCGAACTGAATCACCCTGGTCGAGGGGCCTCCCCCTGGGATGGGAATATCCAGACAGCACCCCTCTGTGGAATTTACACCTGCCATTGTTCGAAGGGTATTCCAAATACAGAATCAATGGATTCCGAGACTCAATGGGCAGAATTCTCTCATGACCCACCGGCGGGTTCAACGTTAGACAGGGAGGGGTGGGGTGGCAGTGGGGGTGGTGGGGGAGGTTGAGATGGGGAAAATGGAGTGGGAGGCTCAAAGATCGGTTTTACGCTGGTGTGAATTTCCTGCAGGATCTTCCGCTGGTGCCTGCAATAGTGGATCAGGAAACCCGGTGGTGTCTGGTGTGAACTTGATTTACGTCCCGTTAATGGGATGCAGAGAATGGCCCAACTGGCATCTTACCCCCACACCAGAGTCTCCAAGACCTAGCAAGAAAACACATCGGTCCAGAACAAGTCTGGAACAACGTGGTGTGCTGTGGTTGGGACTTAACTGAAGAATGCCTGACGCTACCTTCGGAGTTCGGGATTGAGGTCGCTAGTGACCCTAGACCCAGGACACTACTGCTGTGGGTGGGATCCATCAGTTGGATCTTCCAGCTTTAGTGTCATTGAGGAGGTCCATCTTCCAGTCTCAGAATGTTCCTGGAGATCCATCATCTTTCTTCAGGAGGTCCATCTTCTTTCTTCAGTGATCACTGGCTCAGTGATACAAACAGTCATCTCCCCCACATTTTAAATATGGCAGCCAGATATGATGGTGGGGTGCGTACTGATGCACAATCAATTACTCATGAGACAAGGAGAGTCATACTAATCGGCTTTAATAAGCTAGAACTGTACCCAGCAGCTCCGATACAGAAAGTGAGGGCTGCTGGGACGGCATGGGTTCTTATACCCCACCTCTCAGGGCGGAGCTACGTATGTTGGCCAATGGTAGACTCCTAGGTCTGGCCAATGGGCATCCACCTCTCAGGTACTGCAATACTTGGTATTACCACACGTACAAGTAATCCCGCTTTGCCATGGAGTACGGCGCTAACCCCCTGGATGCATAACTAATGAGGTTGGGGTCAGATGATATGGTGTGGTTTTCCATTGGCCTCCATAGAGGGAAATGCTGCTCAGCCCTGCCCACAGCACAGGACTTAGTCCCGGATGGGAGAATTCTGTCCTCTGCCTCCAAGTTTACAATTTAACAAAAGGGAGTGGAGACCATTTATCCACCAATTAAGTGTGAAAGAACACCATCTCTCTTCTATTGTGTAATGATTTGGACATCCAAACCATTCCAGTTGGATGATACCAGTATTGAGCATATGACTAAACCCTGTTTGAGATAACGAGATTGATCTAAAGACTCAAAGAGACCAGGGCAGTCTGCAGAAACACACTGAAGAGACAGTGGACTCGATTCTCCCAAAAGGGAACAAAGTCCCCTAGCGAGCGTGTTTAGCCGCGAGTTTCCCGCCACTCGCAGTGCTGAGAAACACATGGCTATTCAACATGAATCGTATTGAATAAGGGACCAGAACAGGGAACGCACGGCCGAGGCCGCACGTAGCCCCATTTTGTACAGTGGGGAGCTCCACTCGCCAGAACTCCCATTGTAGCGAGAGATCAGGACGCCATTTTGAAATGGTGTCCCGATCTCCGAGGTCCCCAAAAGAATCCGCGACCTCCCTCCCAGCCACAAGGCAATATGGGGGGTTCCCTTGGTTTTCCACGGCCACGCTGCGCCAGGCGCGTTGCTTTTCCGGCACAGTGTGGCCATTGGACCATGCCCAGCATCTGCAGAAAAGGTAGTGACATCTTTGCATTTAAAGAACCAAGAAGCTCAAAAGTCTTTTAAGAGCCTCCAACCTGATTCCAAAATTCCAAGTAAAGAAATTTGACCTCCTGATATGAAAGCCACAAGTGTCTAACTTCATGAACATTAATCTCTTTGAGGGGGATTCTGTAACAATCTGGATATTTGACCAACTATTTGACCCCATCTAAACTACAACTCAGAAATGACTTCCACCACCACCGGAACAGTTTTCCTACAAGGAGATAGACACGTGAACTGTTAACTATTCTTTTGGTTTAACACTTGTTCAAGTGCACTATTTCAACTGTATTTTTCTTCAATGTGTGCTGTGAGATTGACATTTTATTTTTCCCGAGCAAATATGTGAATAAATAATACTCCTTATTTAAATCCACAAAGGTCTGCTGTTGGATTTCTTATTTAATTTTTTTCCCAATTAAGCAGCAATTTAGCATGGCCAAATCACCTACCCTGCATATCTTTGGGTTGTGAGGGTGAGACCCAAGCAGACATGGGGAGTGTAGTGATATGCATCTCTGTCTATACACAAGGGGTTAATGTAAATACCAGAGTAATCACTAGCGGGAACACAGAGATGTATTTAATAGACAAAACAGGAAGTCAAGAGGCACTCTTCACAGGAACGGCAGCTGGTGAACAGGACATAGACAGGCAGCTCAGATGTAACATAGTATAAGCACTGGAGAGAGAACGAACTCATACAAATAAAGCATCTACTTCAACTGTAAGACTACAAGCTTTATTCAGACACAAGGAATAATACATGGTACCAGGAGACTTCAGAATGCTTACTAGAAGATGCAGACAAAGCAAAATCGAAAACAGAAGAAAACTCATACGTGGGGAGACTTTGCTGAGTCAATGAAACTCGTCGGAACTTCACCGCAGCTGAAAACAACCGGTAATTTAAGTCATAGATGGAAAGTTTTTAAACAAACGTTCGAACTATATATCGTAGCTAATGATTTGAGCATGGCCTCAGAAGAAACGAAAATAGCACTGTTACTAGCAGGACATGAAGCTAGAGAAATCTATAACTGCTTTAATTACTTAAAAGGTGAAGACAACACCAAATTAGAAGTAATACTGAAAAAATTTGAAGATCATTGTAACACCAGTAACAATGCTGCTATAAGACATTCAATGCTCAGAGACCAAATTGCACAGGGGATGAGTGATGCAAAACTCAAAACAATCATTATCAGAACAGAAAGTTTTAATACTGGAAATTGCAATTGAAAAGTGCAGATCGCGATAAAAAAAATAACATTAAGTCTTTACCTAGAAAGAACACCGCAAAAGTTCTTCTCCACGGGTCTAAAGCAGTTAAAATGATGTCTGAGCACATTTCACCTTTCCCGGGGAACAAAAGACGCAAATCTGCTTCTGTGCATGCGCAGGAACCCGCAGCCATGCATGCGCAGTTGAAAAAAGACGTTTTGGCCGCAGATTGTTCTGCGCATGCCCAAGCCGCGCATGCGCAGTTGAACAAAAACGCACAGTAAAGGAAAATCGATTTGCACATGCGCAATCGATTCCTACACTTTACGTCACGAGCGGCACAACGTCAGAAGACTCAGACAACGCCCACTTAAAGGGTAAATGCCCGAAAATCACAAACAAGACTCTTAAAGCTACAAAACCAAATTTTTGTACCTCGAAAGACAGAACAATGCCTGAACTTGTACCAGCAGTTAAAATTAACTTTCGCAACACCCTGGAACAAGCAGTTTGCACCACCCAAAGTGACGAACACAATGACAAATCCAAAACCAAAGAAGATGATTCATTCATTGAACATGAAGAGCACATTAACAAATCCGAAACAAAAAAAGATGATTTCTTTATTGAAAAATACTACTCAGACATGGCTGAGTTATTTGCATATGCGAATCAGAGTATCATCGACACGGTTGAAAAGCTCAACACGACTCTACTCATGGTAGATGAATCCATTACCATGATGCAATGGCAGATCGTTGATACATTGGGTGACAGCAACCTGTCAAATACCCAGGAAGAAAACAACGTCATACAGCGAGTACTGACTGACTCCGTTGAGAGAGCACAGATCAACTCCACAGAGAGAACACTGCATGACTCCACACAGGGAGCGATGAAAGACTCCACAGAGAGAGCGACGCAAGCCTCCACAGAGAGCTCGTTGACAGGCTCCAAAATGGAAGCAACTAAAGACTCCATAGCGAAATCCATGCATGAACATGATCATGAAGGTCTACCCACCATATCTGAGCAACCAGAAGCAGACTATGAAAGACTACAAAGCTCACGTGACCAACAAAAAGACTATGAAAGTCTACCCAGCACACATAAACAACAAGAAGACAATGTAAGTCTACCCACTATATGAGACAAGTGACGAAGAAATCACAATTCCCAGACAAAATACACAAGATCACAGCGAGACTGACAGATCTCAGCTCGTCTGCACAAAAGAACTTGACAATCAAAGCACAACCACTCATGAGTCTAGTGAGACCGCATCAATTAAAACCTCATCTACTCTTGACAACCTACAAGAAACTGAAATCTTGACCACGTTGACTCCAGAAGAGGAGCACCAAGAGATCAAAGATTAAGCAGATTAACCAGAAACAACTGCAGAAGAGGAGCACCAAGGAATCAAAGAAGAGGAATCAAATCAACCACAAATGACTGATGTCACCAAGATCAATCCAACATCAGATCATTCACACATACCTCAAGTCGAAAAGCTCAATGAAACATCAGGTGCCACAAAGGACACGGATACCAATAACTTTGAGAATGACTCAAATCATCCACACGGAACAGTCATTGAGCGCAACAAGAACAACAAAAACCACAAGAAGCACAACAGAAACAACAACAACAAAAACAACAAGAAGCACAACAAGAACAACAACAAAAACAACAAGCATAACAAAGACAACAACAGCAACAACAAGCACGCCAAAAACAACAAGAACAACAACGAAAGCAACAAAGACAGAAACGACAAAAACAACAACAATGAAACAACAGCCTGTACAACATGGTACAACTCTGCACATGAAGTACAATGCAACAGCACACTCAAAACAATGACAAGAGGACAAACATATCATGGCATGACAATAAATCTCACAAATTCACATTTGCTCCAGAACAAACAAGCACACCAGCTTTCAAGGCAGGTGACACACTAAATCAATACCACAAGCACAGAAAAAGTCCACATCAGTCAACATCAGTGGTTCGACCATTCAAACACCTCGTGATGACTTGTTGGTTACCTAAACACAAGAAATCTGACGACATTTACAAAGAAATTACAATATCAACATCACCACATCAAAAACAGAAAGAAAACTCAACAGAATAAATTCATAAAGTTGGACTCATAAATATTAATTGGCTTTGTATAATCATCAATATCATCACAACTTGTACATATCATCATTTATCTACCGGTCTTGCAAAAACTTTCTTTAACAATGTACAGAAAATATGTAAAAACAAAAAAGGGGGGATGTAGTGATATGCATCACTGTATATACACAAGGGGTTAATGTAAATACACCACAATTAAGGAACCACTAGAGGGAGCACCAGAGATGTATATAATAGACAAAACAGGAAGTCAAGGGGCACTCTTCACAGGAACGGCAGCTGGTGAGCAGGACATAGACAGACAGCTCAGATGTAACATAGTATAAGCGCCGGAGAGAGAACAAACTCATACAAATAAAGCATCTACTTCAACTGTGAGACTACGAGCTTTATTCAGACACAAGGAATAATACAGGGAGAATGCTCAAACTCAACACGGAGAGTGACCCGGGGCTGGGATCGAACACGGGTCCTCAGTGCCATGAAGCAGCAGTGCTAACTACTGCTCCATCATGCCACTCCTGCTGTTGGATTTCTTAATTAACCACATGAAAAGGGGGCTCAGAAACATTCACATCTACTTTTCCAAAACAAAACCCGCTGATTATGGACAGAAGGGATGGGAATTGGTGGTTTCACTTTATGACTCCTCTCATGTCCAGAACTACTGGCACCATGGTTGTATAAGGCTCCAGAAAACCTAGAATCAGATACCATTTGATCAGATTCAGCATAATGAGACAAACATATTCTCTTCAACTTGCTTGGTATATATTTTTAAAAATATCTTGACCCCTGTTCAATCTTCAGATATTGAAAAGCTCTACTGTGGAATTCTCCGTCGGCGGGGTCCTCTGCTCAGCTGGCAGCAAACCCACGCCCACGGGTTTCCCTACGGCATGGGATGGTCATGATGGGAAATTCCATTGGCCAGCTGCCGGAACGGTGGATCCCGCTGCCAACGAGGCCACGCCGCGCAGGAAAACGAGGCTGGAGTACTGGAGAATCCCGCCCACTTGTTTAATCACCTTGAAATGAAAATTTAACATAAGAACAGAAGAAATAGGAACACAATTAGACCATTCAGCCCTTGCAGCCTGCTCTACCATTTGATAAGATCTAACACTCACTAAGTCCTCTTTCCTGCCTTATCTCCGTACTTAATTCCCCCACTGATAAAAACCTATCGATCTCAGTTTTGGAAATATCAGAGGACTCAGTTTCCTGGGGTAGAAAATTCCAAATATTCACCACTCTTTGAGAGAAGAAACTCTTCCTCAAATCCATCTTAAATGAGTACTTCTATTTCTGTGACTATGCCCTCTGGTCCTACACTCTCCCATGAGAGGAAACATCGTCCCAACATTTACCCTGTCTAATCTCCTAAGAATTTTGCATGTTTCAATCATATCGCCTCTCATTCTCCTGAACTTCGAGGATCTTTCCTCATATGGCTGTCCCTCCGTACCCAGGATCATCCCAGTAAATCCCCTCTGTACTGCCTCTAGTGATTATATAATTAGCATAATTCATTTGTAGATTATCTGTAACAGTTTAGCATAACTCAGAGTTGGCCTTCAATCCCTGAGAAGACAAGGGAAAGAGAAGCCATGTGACATTTCACCCTCTTCCTACTTGGAAAGGGAGGAACACCAGCTTTGGGGATTGTAAGGCCCAGGAGTGAAAGAGGCCCAGGCCTAATTTCTGGAGCAATCAGTGAGTTTCTGATATGTCTCTTTACTCACCCACCTGGAGCTAAAATTGAGACCAATTTTGATAATGTTGTTTTCATGAATTGGAAATGCCGTCAGTGGAATAATTAATATTATCGGCCTTTAGGGTGTTGTCTCTACACTTCTCATCAGGCAAATTTAATCTGAGATAGTGCTTTTAAAATATGTGGATGATGGAAATCTGAAATAAAAACAGAAAATGCTGGGAAAACTCATCAGGGCGAGTAGCATCCGTGGGGAGAGAATCAGAGTTAACATTTTGAGTCCTTACGACTCTTCTTCAGAGCTGAAAGCTTTAACATGTCGGTTTGGGGACCTGTCCCTGAGGCTCATTAATGAAATGTGCCATGTGTGGGACTGCCGGTGACGGCGGGTGGGAGGCAGCCGCACACTGGAGGGCTCCTGCTCGGGAATAGAATTTTCGGGGTTTTAACGTTGTAAGAAGACACAGTGAGGAGAAATGTCCAAGTTTGGGGAAAAAACTGCAGTGAAAGAGGGGGTTAATGGAAGTCCGCCGGTGAGTGGAAAAGTCAGCGCGGGAACTGTAAGGAAAGTGGAGGCTGGGGCGCCGGGGGAGGCCGCATTGCTCACAGCAGAAGGAATTACCAAGGTGATGGCCGTGGAACTTGAAAAACAGTTCACAAAGCACATGGAAGCGATGAAGAAGGAGATGGGGGCGGTATTGAAAGTGCTGGTGGAGGAGGCGATCGCCCTGGCGAGGGCGGCGGTATCGAGCGCAGGGGTGGAGATGTGGGAGCAAGGTGAGACACTGAAGGAAGTGGAAGAGGCATTATCGCAGCACAGTGATTAACTCACCTCGATGGGGAAGGAGCTGCGGAAGGTGATAGAGACCAACAAGGGTCTGCGAGCCAAAATGGAAGACCTGGAAAACAGATCCAGGCGGCATGATCTGAGGATCGTGGGTTTGCCCGAGGGGGTGGAAGGTCCGAGGCCGACGTAGTATTTTGCCACGATGTTGGCGGAGCTATTAGAGAGGGGGACGATCCCACTCGATATGAACTGGATTGGGCTCATAGGTCGTGGAGGCCTATACCAAAGGCGAGTGAGCCGCCAAGAGTAGTAACTGTTTGTTTCCGTAGGTACAGCGTGAAGGAGAAGGTCCTGTGCTGTGCAAAGCAGAAGTGGGAGGTGCAGTGCGCTGGAGCTGGTATATGTACATACCAGGACTTTACGGTGGAGCTGGCAGGGAGGCAGGCGGCCTTCAGCCGGGTGAAGAAGGCACTGTACATCAACAAGGTGCAGTGTGGCATAGTGTATCCAGCTAAGTTGAGGGTGACCTACAAATCCAAGGACTTTTATTTTGGGACGGTGGAAGCGGTGGAGGATTTTGCGAAGGCAGAAGGACTGTGGCAGAATTGAGAAATGGGACTGAGGGCGGGTCTAGTACCGATGTAGCTTATGTAACGTTAGTTTTTCACTGTGTGTTGGTATATGTACTAAATGAGTCGACGGCTGTATATTTGGACAAGGGAAGAGTTGGGACTTTCACTTGCAATGATGGTTCTTTGGGGTTTAGGTGTGTATGCTGGGGTTGTGTGCTAAAGGGAATTTCTTGGTTTTCCTGGGACGGGGCAAGGGGGAAGGAGACCTGGGTGGGGGCCTCCACGCTGGCCAGTTTAAGCCAGCCAGTGAACAGGAGTGAGGTGGGGGGAGGGACTGCGGCTATCGGAGCCTGGTAGAACAGGTTTCGGTGAGTCTAGCCGGGATGAAACGTTGGGGGAAGGAACCGAGGCTGGGGGGAGTTTACAAGAGGAAGTGGAGGGGAAGAGTCTTGGGGGGTGGGGTTACAATTCATGGGTGTCGTTCACAGCACTTTTACGGGGATTGGATGGCGTTGAATATTAGGGGGGGGGGGGGTTGGGGTGACCATAGGCGATTCCTGATTCCTTTTTCTTTTTTTTTTCTCCTAGGGAGGGTTTGTTTTATTTGATGCTTATATTGTCAGGTGGGTTGTTGTTTGGGGGTTGGTGGGAGGATGGGTTTGTTGTTGTTAATAAGAGGATAGACATTGTATTCATTACCATTTACTGTTTGTTGGTGGGGTGCAATTCTGAAGAAAATGGAGAATAAAAATATTTTTTTTAAATAGAGAGATATATGCAAGGAAAATCTTCGATTAAGTCATTGTTGACTTAAGCAATCTTAACAGGGGAAGTGGTCTCCCACCTTGCACCCTTTATCAATTTGAGCTAATCCAAATCTCTGCTGCCTATACTGTAACTGGCATAATCTTGAGGCAGGAATGTTCCCTTCCAGTCGGGGAACACTTCAGCAGTCAAGGGCATTCAGTCTCTGATCTCCGGGTAAGCGTTCTCCAAGGCGGCCTTCAGGACCCGCGACAACGCAGAATCACCAAGAAGAAACTTATAGCCAAGTTCTGCACACATGAGTACGGCCTCAACCGGGACCTGGGATTCATGTCGCATTACATTCACCATCTGGCCTGGGCTTGCGAAATCCTACCAACTGTCCTGGCTTGAGACAATTCACACCTTTTTAACCTGGGATTACCCCTCTCTCTGGATCTGTAAAGACTTAATTACCTGCAAATGCTCGCATTCAAAGCATTGTCTTGCATCTTTGACTTTGTCTGTATATATGTTTCTGGAACCTACCTCCTCATTCACCTGAGGCAGGAGCAGTGCTCCGAAAGCTAGTGATTTGAAACAAACCTGTTGGACTTTAACCTGATGTTGTAAGACTTCTTACTGTAACTGCGTAAAAGTCCTGCCCACCCCGCATCCCTGTGCTCTCTAATCTGTCTTGGCTCCTATTAAGTAACTCCTTGATTTTAAAACTCTCATTTGGTTTTCAAATCCTTCCATGCCTTCACCCCTTCCTCACCTCTGAAACCTCCTCCAGTCCTACAAACGTCCAAGACTTCTGCATTCCTCCAATTCTGGCCTCTTGCACATCCCTGATTTTCATCCCCATTGTCCTAAGTCCTGGCTATGCCTTCCTAGGCCTCTCCATTCTTTTTTTTTGATAAACAATTTTATTGAGGCATTTTGGCATAACAAACAATACAAAACAGTGTGCAAAGAACAATCAACATAGTTCAAAAAACCAGCTCTCCTCCCAAAAGGACCTGCCTAACTAACCCCCTAATCTATGTTACCCTAACCCCCCTCCTGCTCCCCCCCTCCCCCCCTGCTGACAGCGAACCCTGAGCCTCTCAGAGCGAACTTAATTTTCTCCAGACCGAGGAAGCTTGCCATGTTCGATAGCCAGGCCTCCGACTTCGGGGGCTTTGAGTCCCTCCACGCCAGCAGAATTCATCACCGGGCTACCAGGGAAGCAAAGGCCAAAGCGCGGCCTCTCTCTCCTCCTCCGAAACCCCAACAATTGCCACCCCTGGACTCATCACCACCCTTGTTTTCAGTACCCGGGACATAACGTCCGCGAATCCCTGCCAGTACCCCTTGAGTTTTGGACATGCCCAGAACATGTGGACATGGTTCGCTGATCCTCCCGCACATCTGGCGCACCTGTCCCCCAGTCCAAAGAATTTACTCATCCGGGCCGCTGTCATGTGGGCCTGGTGGACGACCTTGAATTGGATAAGGCTGAGCCTAGCGCATGTTGCGGTCGCGTTTACCCTACTCAACGCCTCCGGCCACAAGCCTTCTTCTATCTCACCTCCGAGCTCCTCTTCCCACTTAAGCTTCAGCTCCTCGGCCTGCGTCTCCTCAGCCCCCATAAGTTCTTCATATATATCCAAGACCTTCCCCTCCCCTACCCATCCACTGGACATTACCCTGTCCTGGATCACCCTAAGTGGCAGGCGTGGGAAGGATGGAATCTGTCTGCGTAGAAAGTCCCACGCCTGCAAGAACCTGAACTCATTCACTCACACCAGCCCAAATTTCTCCTCCAGCCCTCCGCCATGCTCAGAACCCACCGGCCATATTCCCCGGGGCAAACCGGTGATTGTCGCAGATAGGGGACCAAACTGATGCTCTCACTTCCCCCACATGCCTTCTCCATTGGCCCAGATCCGCAAAGTTGCCACCACTATAGGGCTGATGGAGTACTGTGCCGGCAGGAGCGGCAGGGGCACCGTGACCAGGGCCGCCAAACTGGTGCCCCTGCACAAAGTGGCCTCCATCCGTCCCCAAACCGACCCCGCACCCACCATCCACTTCCTTATCATAGCTATGTTGGCTGCCCAGAAATAATTACTAAAGTTTGGCAGCAACAGCCCCCCCTCCCCTCGGTTCCTCTCGAGCATCAATCTCCTCACCCGCGGGGATTTCCCCGCCCACACAAATCCCATAATCATTCTATTGACCTTCTTAAAAAAGGACCGCGGAATGAAAATGGGGAGACACTGGAAAACGAACAGGAACCTCGGGAGGATCGTCATTTTAACTGTCTGCACTCTCCCCGCTAGTGTCAGTGGGAGCGCATCCCACCTCCGGAACGCGACCCTCATTTGCTCCACAAACCGAGATAAGTTCAACTTGTGCAACCGACCCAAGTCCCGCACCACCTGTATCCCTAAGTATCTAAAACTAAACGGCAGCCCCCTTCGCCGACCCTCCTGGCCCCTCGCCTGGACTACAAACAACTCACTTTTTGCCATGTTCAGTTTATACCCCGAGAACCGGCCAAATTCCTTCAAGTTTCCCATGATTTCGTCCATCCCAGCCACTGGATCCATGATGTACAAGAGCAGGTCGTCGGCGTACAACGTAACTCTGTGTTCCACCCCCCCCCCCCCCCCCCCCCCCCCCCCCCCGTACCAGCCCCTTCCAACCCCTAGAAGCTCTCAGGGCAAGCCAGCGGCTCTATTGCTAGCGCAAACAGCAGTGGGGAGAGGGAGCATCCCTGCCTTGTCCCTCGGTACAGTCTAAAATAGTCAGATGTCGTCCTATTCGTCCTTACACTAGCCACCGGAGCCTGGTACAGCAGCCTAACCCAGTCGATAAAGCCCTCCCCGAACCCAAATCGTCCCAGTACCTCCCCTAAATAGTCCCACTCAACCCGGTCGAAGGCCTTCTTGGCATCCATTGCCACAACTACCTCTACCTCCCTACTCTCTGGGGGCATCATGATCACATTCAGCAGCCTTCTTAGGTAGGCCACCAACTGCCTGCCCTTGACAAACCCGGTTTGGTCTTCCATAATAACGTCCGGCACACAGTCCTCAATCCTAGAAGCCAAGAGCTTGGCCAGTAATTTTGCATCTACATTGAGCAGAGAGATTGGCCTATAGGCCCCAAATGCCTCCAGGTCTTTGTTCCATTTCAATATCAGGGAGATGGTGCCTTTTGATATTGTCTGGGGCAGAACCCCTCTGTCTCGTGCCTCATTAAAAACCCTAACCAGCACCGGCCCCACTATCTCCAAGAACTTTTTATAAAACTCCACCGGATACCCACCCGGCCCCGGGGCTTTATCCGATTGCATGCCCCTCAAGCCCACCAATATTTCTTCGGTCCTAATCGGGACCCCATACCAACCCCCTACACACTTTTGGGAAGTTTAGTTCATCCAGAAAGCGCCTCATCCCCTCCGGCCCCGCGGGGGGTTCCGAGGTATAAAGCTTACTGTAGAAGTCCCTGAACACCTTGTTCAGCCCTGCTGGATCGCCTACCAAGTTTCGCCCCCCCCCCCCGTCGACTACCTTCCCTATTTCCCTGGCCGCCTCCCTCTTCCTCAGTTGCTGTGCCAGCGTTCTATTGGCTTTCTCTACATGCTCGTAGATCGCACCCCTGGCCTTTCTAAGCTGCTCTACTGCCTTACCTGTGGACCCTAAACTCCATCTGCAGTCTTCGTCGTTCCCTTAAAAGCTCTGTCCTCGGGGTCACCGCATACAGCCTGTCTATATGTAAGATCTCCTTTACCAGTCGGTCCGTTTCTGCCCTGTCCGTCCTGTCCCTATGTACTCGAATCGAGATCAGCTCCCCTCTCACCACTGCCTTCAGCGCCTCCCAGAGCACCGCAGTTGAGACTCCCCCTGTGTCATTGACCTGCAGGTAGTTTTGCATACATTTCCTCACCCTCTCACACACCGCCTCGCCCGCCAGTAGACCCATTGTGGGCGCTGAAAGCTTTCCTTACAAAACCTGCAGATCAACCCAATGTGGAGCATGGTCTGAAATAGCGATCGCCGAATATTCTACGTCTGTCACCCCCGCCAGCAAATCCCTGCTCATGATGAAAAAATCAATTCGGGAATACACCTTATGAACATGTGAATAGAACGAAAACTCCTTCCCGGTCGGCCGACTAGCCCTCCATGGGTCAGCCCCCCCCCCCCCCATTTGCTCCATGAACCCACTCAGTTCCTTGGCCATTGCCTGCACCCTACCCGTTTTTGAGCACGACCGGTCCAGGCCGGGGTCGAGGACTGTGGTAAAATCGTCTCCCATAATCAGCCTGTGCATGTCCAGGTCAGGTATCTTCCCCAGCAGTCTCTTAATAAAATCCACATTGTCCCAATTTGGGGCATATACATTGACCAAAACCACCCTCATCCCCTCGAGCTTGCCACTCACCATGACAAATCTGCCTTCCCCATCCGAGATTGTGCTACCCACCTTGAATTGCACCTGTTTGTTAACCAAAATCGCGACCCCCCTTGATTTAGTATCCAGCCCCGAGTGGAAAATCTGGTTTATCCAGCCCTTCCTTAATCTGATCTGGTCAGCTATTTTCAGATGAGTCTCCTGAAGCATTATTACGTCCGCCTTCAGCACCTTCAGATGCGCGAACACACGTGCCCTCTTTACCAGCCCGTTCAACCCCCTAACGTTCCAAGTGATCAGCCTGGTTGGGGGGCTCTGTGTCCCCCCCATCGCTGATCAGCCATCTCCTTTCTTCGGGCCGTCCCTAGCCCCTGTGTTGCGCTTCCCTTGGCCTGCCTCCTGGCAGCCCCCACCCCCGACCTCCTTAATGTTACCAAACCCAAGTCCCTCCCTCGTCAACAGATCAACTACCCCCTTTCCCCCCTAGCAACAACACCCTGTAACCTAACCACTGCCATAAACTAGCTATGTACACCCCCCCCCCACCTGGCTTCCATAGACCAGCTCACCCTGCTAGCCTGGTGACTCTCGACTCTGGCGCCAACAAGTCTCCCACCTATTGTTCCCTCTGACCCATCCCCCCTGCCCATTGCCACCACTTCCCCAAACCAGCCATCCTTGAGCAATTGCTCTGTAAACAAAACAAGGAACAAGTGAAAACCCCAACACTAGTGCAATTCAAGTAATACAAAGTAAGTAATAGGCACTTCCAACCAACCCGATCAGAATCCAAAAAGACCCCAGCACCCAATACCTTAACTTCCCTCTTTTCCAACAAAAACTCGAATACAGAAGAAAAAAAAACAAGAAACAAGAAAAACATGTAAACATCGCTTAGTAAATTTTTAATTTAAGTCCAAAAGTCCTCAGTTCGGCACCAGCCCTTCTCTCTTGGCGAAGTCCATCGCATCCTCGGGCTCCTCAAAATAATGGTGCTGTCCCTCGTGCGTGACCCAAAAGCAGCCCAAACTTCACCTGCTTCTTAAACAGAATCTCTTTGACTTGCCTGTAGCCTGCCCTCCTTCTGACCACCTCCACGCTCAGGTCCTGGTTGATGCGCAAGACACTGTTGTTCCAATTGCAGCTCCGCGTGCGCTTGGCCCACTGTAGCACCCGCTCCTTGTCCAGGAACCTGTGGAACCGGACCACCATCACTCGGCGGGGGGGGGGGGGGGGGGGGCACTCGCGGCTGCCTCACCAGCGCTCTGTGTGTCCTGTCCATCTCCACTGGGCGAGGGAAGACATTATTCCCCAACAGCTTCTGGAACATGTCTGCCACATATGCGGCGGCATCCACTCCCTCAGCTCCCTCCGGGAGACCAATGATTATTAAATTCTGCCGCCGGGACCTATTTTCCAGGTCCTCCACCTTTTCCAGAAGCCTTTTTTGTTGGTCTTTCAACCTCCCCATCTCCACCTCCATCATCGTTTGGTGATCCTCCTGCTCTTCCAGTGCCTTCTCCAGCTTCTGGATCGTCCGATCCTGGACATCCAGCCTGTGCTCCAGGCGCTCGATTGATTTCGGAATCGGGTCTAAACTGTCCCGTTTCAGCGCGGTGAAGCCCTCTTGTATGACCTTCAGCAGATGCTCCGTTGTTGGCTGGGCTGCCTGCACCAGGGTCCGGACCTTGGCCATATTGCCCTCAGCAGCAGCTTCTATACCGCCCTTGTTTGCCCACTTCTTCAACTGTTTACGATTCTTTCTGCTTCTTAATTTCATACAACTAATAGGGAGTCAGTGCCTGAGTGCCTATGCCTTCAGATCCAGCGCTCAAAAGTACAAAAATGTCGGGGGAAAAGGTCCAAAAGTCCGACCGGAGCGTGAGCCACCAAATGTGCGGCTTACTGCCTCATAGCCACCACCGGAAGTCCGCCTCTCCACTCTTTAAGATGCTCCTTAAAACATATACCTTTTGGATACCAGTTATCTCCTTTTGTTGCTCGTGTGAAACTTTGATTGATAATATTACTGGGATGACTCTTGGGGAACTTTAATATGTTAAAGGCGCTACATAAAATCAAAGTTGTTGTTAAGCGGACCGTGTGAGTGGAAAGAATTCGATGATCCCTGCTAGTGTATGGATGTCTGAGCAGTCTATGGATCAGGCTCAGTTGCGGTGTCCTTCAAGAATGATAAAGAGTTGCCAACATTGTCCATATTTTTAACAATTATTATTTCACGGAATTTGTGTGTCGCTGGCAGGCCAGCATTTGTTGTCACCCTCATTGCCCTAAAACTGAGTGGCTTGCTTGACCATTTCAAAGGGCAGTCAAGAGTCTACCACATTGGGTCTGAAGTCACATTTAGACCAGACCAGGTAAGAGTAGTGGAGTTCCTTCCCTAAAGGCTATTAATGATCCAGATGTGATTTTACAACAATCTACAATGGTTTCATGGTCACTATTACTGAGACAAGGGTGGCATGTGGCGCAGTGCTTAGCGCTGGGACTGCGGGGCTGAGGACCCGGGTTCAAATCCTGGCCCTAGGCCACTATCCGAGTGGAGTTTGCAGATTCTCCCCATGTCTGTGTGGGTTTCACCCCCACAACCCAAAGATGTGCAGGTTAGGTGGATCGGCCACGCTAAATTGCCCCTTAATTGGAAAAAAAATAATTGGGTACTCTAAATTTATTTTTTTTAAATTACTGAGACAAGCTTTCAATTCCAGATTTTATTAATTGAATTTAAATTCCACCGGCTTTGAACCTGTGTCCCAAGAGAGTGAGCCTAGGTCTCTGGATTATTGGTCCTGTGAGGTTACCGCTTCGCCACTACCTCCCCAATTTATAAAGGACGAAAGGTACCTGGGTGATATATATATATACACATGAATATATTATTTGTCATGAAGAAGTTCCGGGACATTGTAAGTGGTTCGTAATATTGCATTTATTACTGTAGTCCCGGAGACTCATCCGGGCTTAACCGTAAAGCCTTGAGGTGTCCTAACTAACAGTACATTTCAGGAATGATGGTGCCTCATTGAGGCATGAATTTAAAAGGAAATAGCTAACAATTAACATCTCGTCGATGTGTTTGGATGAAATTCAACAATCAACTTTCAAAGCTTCTGGCCATCTAACCGCTTATTAATATGAGGATTTAAATATTGGGGGCTCTAGATTATGAGGGACGTTGATAGAGTAAATAGGGAAAAACAGTTTCCGTGGACAAGAAGGTCAGTAAGCAGAGGACACAGATTGAAGGCAATTGGGAGAAAAAATCAGAGGCGGGAAGAGGAAAATATTTTTTACACAGTGAGTTATCAAGAACCGGAATACACTGCCTGGAAGAATGGTGAAAGCAGATTCAATAGTGACTTTGTAAAGGGAATTGGATAATTGCTTTAAAGGAAAGAAACAACAGGCTATAGGGAAAGAGTGAACGTATGGGACTAATTAGGAGGTTCTTTCAAAGGGCTAGCAGAGGTACAATTGGACAAATGTCCTCCTTTTGTGCTGCATTAGTTTATCCCATTGCTGCAGAAATGCTCCCCTAATTATGTAACAGATAATGTGTTGAAACGTCTTGTAGAATGGTCCTGGTGATAAAGGGAGATGGGCTATGGCATCTCCGCTTTGGGACTCAATCTCACAAAATAAGCAAATGAAGATGCTGTTACTGCCGAAAGTATCGCTTTCTGTCTGCTTTTTCAGTCTATATCTTAGTGTTGCAAATCAATGAACGTGCTGAATGATTGGATTTCTAATGAAGCTATGTAGATTAGTTTATCAATAACATTTAAATACTTTTCTCACATCTGCTGTTTACTGAATTATTAATTCAACTCCAATCAATTGTGCAGTATTATGTCATTATCTGCAAAATGGTATTGAAAAAGGCTTTGACAAAAAAAAAGCTGCAGGTAGGAAGCCAAATATTATCAGAGATTTTGCATTTCGAGTAAAGAATATTTGAATAGAACAACCTGTAATTTGTCAATTTTAATTATAACGGAGACCAAGTGATGTCACTGTAGCGACATTTATTAGTGGTGCAGTATTCTGCTATATCACAGTGGACATTGCCATATGGTCCAGTTCCCCATCGAGTACATTCCTAATACTGACCATGCAACTGTATAAGTGGCGAACGAAGAGGACATGCCGTCCCCTCAGGAAGAAAAAATAAAGTATAAGGAGATCACAAATTGGGAGGATGGGAACTCCAGCTGTATGGTTGCTACTTAAAGCCTTTTAAAGATGAAGTACCTTTTCCAATGGTGGATAATGAAAACCCATTTTCTGGGACAGTCAAGAGCATAACTTCAACTAGGATGCCAGGCTCTCGCATGCATTAGTGGATATGCTTAGAAATCAAGTCAGCAAAAGAGAGGAGATCCTCTTTCTGTTGGTACATAAGAATTCGAGTTGCCTCACTCTGGCAACAGCCATTAGAGAGAGACAGAGAGAGATTAATCTTCAAGTGCAAACAATAAAAATATCCCAGGCAATGCATCAAGGACACTAACTTTTGTAAACTGCCTAAAATGTGCGAAGACCTTTGTGCACATAGGTTATAAAACACTGTTAATGTGTGCATAATCTTAGGCATGCATTGGAAGAGTTTGCATTAGACAAAAGCCTAGCATGTAAGGCAATGTCACCTCCACCTTAATAAGAACGATTGTATAACATTTGGAATTTTTTATTTTTTCAACAGAAGAAGGAACGCATGCCGACATTCACCTGTCCTATTTACTGAAACTCAACCATTTGTGAATTGTTTTTTATGTTGAATTTAAAGAATAAAATAATTGTAATTACCATCTGACTTTGTTACTACTCAGCTGTACAACACAAACAGTTATAGAATGATAGTCTTTACAGTGCAGAAGGAGGCCATTCAGCCCATCGAGTCTGCACCTGCCCTTGGAAAGAGCACCCTGCTTAAGCCCACACCTCCACCCTAATCGCGTAACCCAGTAACCCTACCTAACCTTTTGGATACTAAGGGGCAATTTAGCGTGGCCAATCCACCTAACCTGCACATCTTTGGACTGTGGGAGGAAACTGGAGCACCCGTAGGAAACCCACGCAGACACGGGGAGGATGTGCAGACTCCGCACAGACAGTGACCCAAGCCGGGAATTGAACCTGGGACCTTGGAGCTGTGAAGCAACTGTGCTAACCACTGTGCTGCCATTCCGCCCGTTATACTAATACCTTCCAATATAAAAGAAACGACAAGGTGAACCTTTGAGCAGAATGATGTGAAGGCATCAGAGAAAGTGCAGAAAATATTTACGAGAATCGTTCTAGGCATGGTGAACTTAGGTTACATGGATAATTTGGAGTAACTGGAGCTGCTATCCTTCGAAAAGAGGAGATTAAGGGGAGATTTGACAGTGGTGCTCAAATGGGTCCGGACACAAACTGTTCCGTTGGAGGAAGGATCGAGATCCAGAGGACATCAATTTCAGGTGATTGGCACATGAAGCAATGGGCGACATGAGGAAAAGCCTTCTTACACAAAGAGTGGTTCGGATGTGGGATGTACTTTTGGAGGCAGAATGCAATCATGGCTTTCAAAAGAGAATTTAATCGTTATCTAAAGCAGAAAAGAATTGTGACGAAACGTCGGGGGAGTAGGGCAAGGTGTGTTGCTATTACAGAGAGCCAGCACAGAAATGGGGGGCTGAATGGCCTCTTTTTCTGTGCTGTAACCATTCTATGATTCTATGAAATAGAGAGGTGGTCAAGCATTGTTCTAAGGATTTGACCTTCTCAGGAAAAAAATTAAAGACCTCATCAGACCCGTCAGAAGAAAGACGAACCGACACATCTCTCTTACTAGCTGCACAACTCTGCTATTAGGGGTGTGCTACATTGTCAGAGCTGCTGTCTAAGGGTGAGACTTTAAACTGAGGCCCTGGTTGCCTCTTCAGGTGGATGTAACAGAACATAGAATCATAGAATTTACAGTGCAGAAGGAAGCCATTCGGCCCATCAAGTCTGCACTGGCCCTTGGAAAGAGCACCCTACCTAAGCCCACACCTCCACCCTATCCCTGTAACTCCACCTAACCTTTTTTGGACACTAAGGGCAAATTAGCATAGCCAATCCACCTAACCTGCACATCTTTGGACTGTGGGAGGAAACCGGAGCACCCCGAGGAAACCCATGCAAACACGGGGAGAACGTGCAGAATCTGCACAGTGATCCAAGCCAGGAATCGAACCTGGAGCTGTGAAGCAACTGTGCTAACCACTGTGCTACCATGCTGCCCACTGTGCTACCATGCTGCCCAGCTAGTTCTCCTGGTTGGCAGTGCTCCTTCTAAAGATGCCATCAAAATCATTATCTAGTTACTCACTAGCTTGCCATTTGTGGAGTCTTGCAATATATAAATTTGTTGCCACACTTTCTTGCATAATGGTGACCACAAATGCTGCTCGTGAAGCACATGAGGTGCTATTTAATTGCAAATTCTCTCTTTTAAGGTGTAGCAGTCGGTCTAAAACTCAAGAAATCAGTGTGGAATCATCTAGCATTTGTTAAGCATCATGAAATAAGAAGCTAGCCTAATCAACCGGGGCATGCTGTTTCTCCATAAAGAATTACAGCACTTTCAGATTTCTCATGAGTGTGCGCTTCTCTTAAAAACAGACAGGAGCTTTAGCCATTTTATTCAGGATTATGGGATGTCTTTCTTTTCATTATATGCAAAACCTGTTGTCCCTAATCTCTAAGAGGTACAAAGCTAAGATGAACAGTTATGTATTGATCATAATTGGGCAGCACGGTAGCATTGTGGTTAGCACAATTGCTTCACAGCTCCAGGGTCCCATGTTCGATTCTCGGCTTGGGTCACTGTCTGTGTGGAGTCTGCACATTCTCCCTGTGTGCGCGTGGGTTTCCTCCGGGTGCTCCGGTTTCCTCCCACAGTCCAAAGATGTGCAGGTTAGGTGGATTGGTCAAGCTGAATTGCCCTTAGTGTCCAAAATTGCCCTTAGTGTTGGGTGGGGTTACTGGGTTATGGGGTAGGGTGGAGGTGTGGGCTTAGGTAGGGTGCTCTTTCCAAGAGCCGGTGCAGACTCGATGGGCTGAATGGCCTCCTTCAGCACTGTAAATTCTATGATAATACCTTGGCTGTGCAAACTCATTGTTCTCCTCTATGTACAGCCTTCAGATAGAAATGGACCTTAATCTCTGAGAAGCTGAGGAGGTTGAACAACTTCACCCCAACTGGATTGCAACTGAAAGTTTATTGTATTAACCAATGGGATAGCTTCTATTGGATTACTTTTGCAAGGTTAGGAATACTAAAGATGGAAGAGGTTCACCAACAAGGGTCTGGATCACTGTCTCAAAACATTTCAAGCTCTGCTTCTAGGGGCGCAATTTAGTGGCCTTTGTTGCACCTGATTTGGTGTCGCAGCAAGGCCGTTCAATCTCGTGAGATTTGCGACACTCGAAAAGTCTTGCGAGATTGTAGAGGTCTGGGCGAGATCCAGATCAGCATTTTTAAATGAGCCATCAGGTCATTTAAATACCCATGCATCGGATTCTCCCAATGCCTGGGACCTAACTGCCGCACTTGGGAGACCTCGCTAGGATGCTGTTTAGCAAGGTCGGCACAAACATGGGCCAAGCATATAATAATCATAATAATAATCTTTATTATTGTCACAAGTAGGGTTACATTAACACCGCAATGAAGTTACTGTGAAAGTCTCCTAGTCGCCACACTCCAGTACCTGTTCGGGTACACAGAGGGAGAATTCAGAATGTCCAAATCACCTAACATCATGGGCTGGATTTTCCCAAAATGAGACTATGTCCCCACGCCGGTGTAAAAATGGTGGAGTTTTACTCCAGAAATTCCTTACAAAATGTTGAACAATTTCAATGCCCTGCAGGGGTCTAGCAGGGACCCGGAGTGAATCTCGCAGCTTTTGCTGCGGATAATGGGCCCCCGCACTTCCGGGTCAGAGGCCGCGCATGCGCATGGCGGTGGGCTCCAGCGGCCGCTCCGAGCTCTATGGCGGACTCGGACCACGGAGCCACACAGAGAAAAGAGACCACCCCGATCGGCCGCGCGCCCATGCCTGAAACCGTGCAGATTTAATCTCCGGCCACCTATAAGGCCCCCCCGGCCTCCAATCCGCCCGCCCCCGACCAGGGCGGCCGCGGACTGTGTCCGCAGCTGCCACACCAGCAACCTGACTGGCAATAGGTGGTTAGTTCCACGTCGTCGAGAACTGAGCCGGTCGGGAGAGGTCACTCCAATTTTCGGGGCCCGGAGAATCGGCGGACTGGCGCTGGGCCCAATTACGCGTGGAAGTGGATTCTCCGTCCCTGTGCTGGCCGCGATTTCGGTGCCGGGCTGCGGAGAATCCAGCCCCACGTCTTTCGGGACTCGTGGGAGGCAACTGGAGCACCCGGAGGAAACCCACAGAGACATGGGGGGAATGTGCAGACTCCGCACAGGCAGTGGCCCAAGCAAGAAATTGAACCTGGGACACTGGCTCTGTGAAACAACAGTGCTAGCTACTGTGCTACCGTGCCACCCCTAACTGCACCTGGAGGGGCCTCACAGGCCATTAGAGCCCCTTGGGTGACCGGGGACAGAGCAGTGTGGCACCTTTGCACTCCCCCGGCACCCACGCACCTTGGCACTGCCAGCATGGCACCATGGCACTGCCACCCTTGACAATGACAGATGCCCAGGTGGCACTGCCAACGGTCAGGGCCAGAGTGGGCCATGCCCATGAAAGCGGGGGATCAGGGGGTATATTAAGGCTGGGGGGTGATGAAGGGTGGGTATGAAGGTGCCTAATACAGTTTGGGAAGTGTGAAGGGGGTGTTCTGACGGGGGAGGGTCCCAAAAGTAGGCACTTCAGCGACCCCATAGTGGGTTGGCCTCACTTGGGGGAGAGGGGCAATCCCATGTGTGCGGGGGGTGACATTGCCCGTGAGTGGGGGTGGGGTGGGGAACCTTAATGCTAACTTAGCGATCGGGACACCCTTTCACAATTGTGACCCAATCTCTGAGGAGCCGGTTTCACCGACAAGTTCAGTTCCCCATTACTGAAAACATTTCTCAGCGTGGGCTAGACCGGAGAGAAACTCCCCAAAGCCCAACAAAATGACTAAGGGCGCGGTTTAACGGCCATGTTGCACCCGGCGAGGATCCATGCAGGCCAGTCAGATCACGGGAGAGGCCTGGTGCCGAGAGGTTTGCAATCTAACCAGCTCACTCTCTTTGGCGGGATTCGGATCCTGCCTAGATGCGGTGTGAAGCAAATTGCAGCCAATTAAGGGCAATCTCTATCTCATTAGCACGATGGAGGCCCAATCTAATGGCCTCCTGTAATCTAACCGGCTCCCCAGTGAGAGGTCATGCGGGCACCGATTAGTATTGGTCCACACAAATGTGGACCAGGCGCCATAAGATTTAAAATTGAAACCAATCATAAACCTTTGGTTACTCAAAGGAAATTGCAAAAATGCCAGCTGGAATTCAATGTTTTAAACTAAGACTCATGAGATATGATTCATTAACTGAGTACATTCAAGGGAAGACAGCAGATGGATTATGAAAATTACCAGTGGAAGGAGTCAAACAGAAAGATATACATTTTGAGGAAATGCAAGCATATTTTCGTTGCTCATTACTAAACACTTACCAGCCACTGAGAAGAGATTACAATAAATTAAGCAAGCATAACAGCAGGATGACAAGTGCATCAAAATAAAAGAGTATTGCCAGATTGAAAGGCCAGAATATATGTCTAATAAGCCAGTACGTTGAACAGAGAAAATATTTCACAATCATTGATGAGGGTCCACATGTCTTCTGTGATTCACGTATACATTGGTATTGCTGATCGCATTCAAGCTTTGACTGGCATTGCCATTTTAAACTACAGTACCTCAAATGCTTGATATGGCCAATTAAATGCTGGTTAAACTGTAATTGTAATCACAATCTGATTGGCTATTCTGCCATACATTTTTCAATTGTACTGACTATTGCACAAGCAGAAAATGAGACGATTATAGGCCCAGATATGCGAGCAGTACCACACATGGCTTCAGATGCGTGTGTAATATTGTGCTATTTGTGTTTGCACACAAATGGTAATTTACAAGCTCAGCAGTCTACTAATACAGATTCCTATAGGGCGCATGCTTCTCATCCACTGGGAGTCATTCCATGTTTTAGAAACTAGCACTAACTTAGCATAGCATTGTTAAACTTACTTAGACTGCTCTAATCTGCTTTTATTGAACTGGTCCCTGGATTCAGACTTTTTCTGATAAGTCCGGATTTCTAAATCTCCATGGATTTTGAGTGTTTGTTTTTCAAAGTATCCTTTAGAAAAAGGGCTTACTCTTTAAGATGAAAAAATGTGGGAAGCTATTGCAGAGACTTTCATGTCTATAGCACACTCGCTGTCCCTAAGCTCTGCTGGCTGGAGCAGCTGGGCCGTCCTCTGTTGCCTCAGAGGGATTATCAGTCCCTCAGCCCGTAGCACTCTGCATACAATGGGAAATATGACAGCTCACTTAAATCGCTTGACTCCCTAATCCGCACAGATTTGTTGGGATTTATCATTTTATCACAGCTAAGTAAATACTTTTCCTTATGCTTTTTATTGTGAGTAGATAGTTAGTAAAGCATCCTTTCTCGATGCCGCACTCTGCTTTCTCAGAGTTGCTAGATGTTGATACATTGATGGAGTTTCAAAACAAACTACCACTGGGTATCAGCAGACAGCGTCACCAACAGATAGGAGAATGCATAACTAGGAGAGTTTGTTCCAAACTAGTAATACACGGAAGTGTTTGAATAACTCCATAAGTACTGACAGCGAAGCTTTGGGTAAGTATTAGGAATTAGAGTATGATTAAAAAGAATTATTTTTGACTTGGGTGGAAAACCCGTTTATTAAATTGCAGCAGACCTATTTTAACTAAAATATTGAGCATCACACCAAAATGAGCCCTCATTTTCACGTCAAAAATGAAACGTGTTTTTAATCTAGATTATATATACCTTTAATCATCATGGGGGCAAAATTGCTCTTGATGCAGGACATAGTGTATTAAATGAAAGTTAAGCTTTTCACATATTTCTAAAGCACAACTGAGAATATCCAACCTTTCTGGATGCTTGAATGCATTACTGTGCACCAACGGTGCATTTGCACTGTACGTTCAACATCCGTATGTAGTAATTTTAACTTTGTGTGGACACCAAATTTGAGTGTAAGTTTCCTTTCGAAGGCCTGAACCTACTCTGAAGTGAAGTGATATGAGATTCACTCATAGTTTGCTGCGTGAATCCATCTTAAAATTGGATGCCTTATAAAAGCACCGATAAGAATACTGCTTAATCAGCTTAAAAGAAACTAAGCTGGTATAAGTAGTGCACTGTGGACCAATCCTACTATTTTCTGGGACAGCACAGTAATCTCCCAATTCATTGGTCACATCTGTAGCTCATAAAGGCATGAGGTCATGGCAAAGTGGTCTCTGTAAGGAGAGGTGCCCGTCTAACAGTGAGAAGCTAAAACAGGCATGAGAGGCCATTGGCATGCAAGTCAGTACGGGATGGCAACAGTGGAAGATATCAAGGAGATATCGAACCTAAAGAAAAGTGCCAATTTGAGAATTTAGAATAATCACAAATAAATTATACTGATTAATTTCTATGAAGGAAGCCCCCAGTGGGCTGGTTACGGGGGCTGGTTTAGCACAGGGCTAAAGAGCTGGCTTTGAAAGCAGATCAAGGCAGGCCAGCAGCACGGTTCAATTCCAGTACCAGCCTCCCAGAACAGGCGCTGGAATGTGGCGACTAGGGGCTTTTCACAGTAACTTCATTTGAAGCCTACTTGTGACAATAAGCGATTTTCATTTCATTTCCGTGCCAAGGTAATTTTGAAGTTGCTTAATTTGCTTGATACTTAATCCAAATTGTCTTACACTTGCATGTTTACACCAGATGACGCAAAGAAGATAATTGGGAGTTACTTCAGCTGGCCAAAATAAAAGAAACTGAGGAAGTTGCAGCTGAAAAGGACTAAAATTTGTTCAGGTTTTATTTTTATTTTTGCAGAAACAAATGTTGCCTTCAAACACTATACTGAAGTTATGCAGCAGTTCATCTTCCAAGGAGTCAATAGTTGACCCAATAATGGCTTGAACAACTTATAGGTCCATATCACACGTATAAACCGGAATGGAGGTCAGTCTTCCGGGATGACCGGATATTCAGTGGAGCAGACGGCAGTTACTCCGTAATCTGTGACAGTACTCCAACTTGCAAGTGGTCAGGCCTTTTTTCATAAGGTGAGCCAAACATGTGAACTATGACCTATTATTTTGTTTGTAACTCTTAAAATTGCACTATTCCTATGTATGAGTGTGCACGGAGTGAGTGATTTAGCATTAGACTTTTGGAGTGAATGTGTGAATAAGTAATCATCATTATTTAAACCCACAAAAGCTTGCTTCTGTTTAGTAAAAATTGACTACACACTCAAGGGTTAAGAAACATACATATCTTCCTTTCCAAAACACATTGATTACAGACATAGAAGGGATGCAAGAGATCAAATTCTCTCCCAACCCTGCCTGTAACAAGCCCTCCCCTTAAAATAAAACCATTGACTCTATTGGCTTGCCAACTACCATCCCATTTCCAAAACTCCTTCACCTCCAGAGTCCTCCAATATGTTGTTGCCTTCCAAATCCATTCTCATCTTTCCCAGAAGTTTCAATTTCTCCAATCAGGTTCCTGCCCCTGCCACAATATCAAAACCGCTCTTATCAAATCTCAAATGATATCCTATGTGACTGTGATAAAAGGTAAACTATCTCTCCAGGATGGAGAGATATGCTGCGTCCTTGGTGCGAGGTCATGAATGTCACAGAGTAGTTGCAGGCCATTCTGAAGTGGGGGGGTGGGGTGAACAGCCAGTGGCCATGGTACACATTGTACAAACGACATAGAAATGATGGGATGAGGGGTGAAATTCTCCGGTATCGGCGCAATGTCCGCCGACTGGCGCCCAAAACGGCGCAAATCAGTCGGGCATCGCGCCGCCCCAAAGGTGCGGAATGCTCCGCATCTTGAGGGGCCGAGCCCCAACCTTAAGGGGCTAGGCCCGCACCGGACGAATTTCCGCCCCGCCAGCTGGCGGAAAAGGCCTTTGGTGCCCCGCCAGCTGGCTCGGAAATGACATCTCCTGGAGGCGCATGCACGGGAGCGTTAGCGGCCGCTGACGGCATTCCCGCGCATGCACAGTGGAGGGAGTCTCTTCCGCCTCCGCCATGGTGGAGACCGTGGCGAAGGCAGAAGGAAAAGAGTGCCCCCACGGCACAGGCCCGCCCGCGGATCGGTGGGCCCCGATCGCGGGCTAGGCCATCGTGGGGGCACCCCCCGGGGCCAGATCGCCCTGCGCCCCCCCCCCCAGGACCCCGGAGCCCGCCCATGCCGCCTTGTCCCGCCGGTAAGGTAGGTGGTGTAATCTACGCCGGCGGGACAGGCATTTTAGCAGCGGGACTTCGGCCCATTCGGCCAACCGGCGTGGCGCGATTCCTACCCCTGCCGAATATCCGGTGCCGGAGAATTTGGCAACCGGCGGGGCGGGATTCACGCCAGCCCCCGCCGATTCTCCGACCCGGCAGGGGGTCGGAGAATCTCGCCCGAGGTCCTAAAAGCAGAATATAGGGAGTTAGGAAGCAAGCATAAAAGGAAGATCTCAAAAAGTCGTTGCCTCAGGATTACTACCAGTGCGAGTCAGAGTAGAAACAGCAGGATATATAGGATGAATAAGTGGCTGAAAAGATGGCTTGAGGAGGAGGGTTTCAGATTGCTGGGACATTGGGACTGGTTTTGCGGGAGGTGAGACTAGTACAAACTGGACTGGTTACACCTGGGCAGGACCAGGTCTGATGTCCTTGGGGGGGATAATTGCTAGAGTGGTTGGGGAGGGTTTGAACTAATATGGCGGGGGGGGGGGGGGGGGGGGGGGTGTGGAGGACCTATGTAAGGATTCAGTGCAGCGTTAATTAAGAACAAGAGAAAACGACAGAAAGGAGAATAAGGAAAGTGGTGGACAGAGAAATCAAGGGCCAGAATCAGATAAGGTTACAGTAAAAAATAGTAGGGATGGGATAAGGAACGTTAAAAGGACTAGCCTTATGTTTTGTACCTGAATGCTCAGAGCGTCAAAAATAAAGTGGATTAATTAGTTGCACAAATAGATGTTAAGGGGTATGATATAGTGTAAAGGGGTATGAGAGTTTGGATTATGGAGACATGGCTCTAATGGCCAAGGACGGGAATGAAACATTGAGGGCTATTCAGTGTTGAGGAAGAACAGACAGAAAGGAAATGTTAGTGGAGTTGTATTGTTGATTAAAGAAGATATTGATACAACATTGAGGAAAGGTATTAGCACAGATGGTGGGGAATGTGTATGGGTCGAGCTAAGAAACACCAAAGGACATAAAACATTCTTGCGGGGGGTAAACAGACAACAAGCAAGGATTTCATAGCTCAGTTTTTGGAAAGAAGTGGTATAGTCATACAAAGTCAGCATGGATTTACCGAAAAGGAAATCAAGCTTGACAAATCTGCTGAAATTCTTTGAAGATACAAATGGTAGAGTTGACCAGGGAGAACTAGTGGATGTCATTTATTTAGACTTTCAGAAGGCTTTTGACAAGGTTCCACATAGCAGATTATGGGCTGCACAGTAGCACAGTGGTTAGCACTGTTGCTTCACAGTGCCACGGTCTCAGGTTTGATTCTCGACTTGGGCCACTGTCTGTGCGGAGTCTGTACATTCTCCCCATGTCTGCGTGGGTCTCCTCCGGGTGCTCCGGTTTCCTCCCACAAGTCCAGAAAGACGTGCTTGTTAGGTGAATTGGACATTCTGAATTCTCCCTCTGTTTACCCGAACAGGCGCCGGAATGTGGCGACGAGGGGCTTTTCACAGTAACTTCATTGCAGTGTTAATGGAAGCCTACTTGTGACAATAATGAAGATTGTGATTATTATTGGAGTATAAGAGTTTGACGGAAGATTTGATAGAAGTATACAAGGTCATGACAGGTTCAGATAATGTAAATCTGACTAATACAAGGACTAGGGTCACAGATTTAAGATTTTGGTCAAGAGACGCAGGAGGTAACGTGGGGTAAACCGTTTATTTACACAGTAAGTAGTAACGACCTGGCACTCGTTGTCTATAAGGCTGGTGGAATTGGAGATGATAAATTATTTCAAAAGAAAATTGTATGGATACTTAAGGGAAATAAATTTGCAGGCCTATGGGGATAGAGTAGGGGAATAGGGGTGACTGGATTGCTTTACAAAGAATTGCATGGATTTGATGGGTTGAATGACCTTCTATGCTGTAATGTCTCTATGGCCTGGATTTACATCACCAAGATGGGTAGGGGGCATTGGGAGATTTCCAGGTTCAGCACAGCCACCTTCGGAGAATCTGCCTGCAAAGGCTTGATCTCTATCCACTTAGTGAGGGGCAGGGGGTAGGTGAGCTCCGGCTGGAGTTGGGCCAGTCGACCCGGGAAGAAGTGCTGAGGCAGCCATAGGGCCTGCCGGGTGTGAAGGCAGGCTGATTAAATGAATGAGAATAAATAAATGAATGAATGGAAATGCCTTGACCAACCAATGTCGACCTACTCAGAATGTCCAATTCATCTAACAAGCACGTCTACAGAACCATAGAAACGTTACAGCACAGAAGGAGGCCATTCGGCCCATCTTGTCCATGTCAGTCCGAGGTCACCTAGGTACCCTTTCTAATCCCACCTTCCTGCACTCAGTCCATAGCCCTGTAACTTACAGCACTTACGGTGCAGATCCAGGTACTTAAATTTTTTTTTTGTGTCTCTGCCGCCACCACCAACTCGAGCAGTGAATTCCAGACTTTCACTTCCCTCTGCCTCAAAAGGTTCTTCCTCATGTCCCCTCTACACCTTCTACCACCTATCTTGAATCTATGTCCCTTAGTTCTAGAATTCTACATCAAAGGAAAGAACATTATATTGCCCACTCTATCTCTTCTCCTCATAATTTTGTACACCTCAATCAAGTCGTCCCTCAGCCTTCTTTGTTCCAGGGAAAATAACCCCAACGTACCAATCTCTCCTTGTTGGTACACTTTTCTAGCCCTGCCCTTGTAAACCTCTTCTGCACTCTCTCCAGAGCAATAACGTCCTCCCTGTAACGTGGTGACCAGAACTGCACACAATATTCCAGTTGTGGCCTCACCAGTGTTTTATACAATTCCAACATTATATCCTTACTTTTATATTCTATACCTCTGCCAATGAAGGAAAGCATTCCATATTCTTTCTTTACAACCTTGTCTACTTAATTGCTACTTTTACGTACCTCTGTTCTTGTACGTCAAGATCTTTCACTTAATCTACTTCTCTTAGTATATTCCCATTTATTGTGCACTCCCTGCAATTGTTTGACTTCCCTAAATGCATGACCTCACACTTCTCTCTGTAAAATTCCATCTTCCGCCTTAACGCCCACTCCACCAACCCATTTATATATTTTTGGAGATTATAGCTATCATCTTGGCTGTTCACTACTCGGCCAATCTTTGTCATTTGCAAATTTCTCAATCGTGTCCCTCACATTCACATACAAATCATTAATGTATAACACAATCAATAACGGTCCCAACACGGAGCCCTGTGGAACACCACTTGAAACAACTTTCCAATTGCAAGGAAAGCCATCAACCATTACCCTTTGTTTCCTGTTACTTAGCCAACCTTTTATCCCATGGATGTTTAGTTTTTTGACCAATCTTCCATGTGAGATGTTGTCAAACGCCTTGCTAAAATCCATGTACACAACATCCACTAGTTTGCCTTCATCGACCCTTCTTGTCACTTCCTCAAATAATTCAATCAAATTTGTGACACAAGACCTTCCTTTAACAAATCCATGTTCTCTCTGACAAGTTCATGCCTGTCTATGTGACAGCTGATCCCATCTCTCAGTATTGAGTCTACTAATTTGCCCACCACCGGCGAAAGACTAACTGGCCTATAATTGTTTAGCATTTACTTCGATCCCTTTTTAAACAGTGGAACAACGTTTGCATTTCTCCTGTCCTCCGGTGCCTCCTCCGTATCTAGTGTGTATTGGAAAATCATCATCAGAGCATCTGCTATCTCCTCCCTGACCTCCTTCTGCTGCCTCGGAAACAATCCATCTGGTCCTGGCGATTTATCAACTTTTAAGGATTCCAGCCATCTCTCTTTATGATTATCCCATTCAATATCTCACAGTGTTCCTCCTGGACTACTATATCTGGATCATCCATTTCCTTTATAAACACGGAGACAAAATATTCATTTGAAACCCTTCCCACAGCCTACACACAAGTTCCCTTCTACATCTATGATAGGTCCCACTTTTTCTTTAACTAACGCTTTACCATTAATAAATTAGTAAAACATCATTAGATTTTCTTTAACTAGTTGTGGCCTTACCAGGGCTTTATAAACATTCTATATAACTTCCCTGCTTTTGTACGCAATATCTTTTTTATGTACTCCAGGGTCCCAGATGCTTTGCTAATTACTCTCTCATTATGTCTGGTTATGGGCCAGGGTTTAGAAAACTCCAATGTGTATCATGGAGTTCACCAGACCTACAACTGTTTATTTATTTTGGTTACAATGAGCACCAGGGCCTGCCTTTCAGGTGTTATTCAACAAAGGCCTTAAGCACTTTTAATCAAAAGCAACATTTTTTCTAAGAATTTGGTTAACATTTTTATAAACACACACAGTAAACATTTTTATCAACTACCAACGTAAATACCCCACACAGCTACAGTACTCTATGTATAACCATTAATAAATATCCCCCTTAAGCTGTTCCAATTTAATAACAAGATCCCATCAACCAGAAAACCCTTTTCAAAGGTGTGGCCCAGCACACAAGACCGGGTATGGATGCTCTTGTTTGCTTCCCAAAACAGCAGGTTTGAATTCCTTCCAGAAAACAGTTATTTCTTTTCAAGTTATCAAGCAGTCTGGGAACAGTTTTTAAAATGCAGATAGAGGAAAACCTTCTTTCAGCCTGTGCAGAACCAATTCAAACTCAAATCGAAAGTAAAACTCAGAGCCACAGCCCAGTTCCACCCACATAATGATATCACTGAAGCCATGTGATAAGACAAAAACATTTCTTAAAGGGACTCTCCCCTGACAGTCTGCCACCTTCAAGGATCTGTGCACATGAACCAAGATCCCTCTTTAGAACGGAATAATACGGGGAGACAGATGGTACACCCCCCTGGAAACAGCGTTGACGTGGAACCGACATGCTCCACGCAGACCCACCCTGCACCATAAACTGATTGGCTGGCAGCTCAGTCAGTCCCAGCAGTGCCAGGAAGACATCAGTGACACTACCGGGACTGCAAGAGACGGGAACTCAGGCCCAGGGATCCCTGGAGCAGGTAAGTCTGGGGTCTTGGAAGTGGGAAATGTTGGAAAGGTTAGGGAAAGGGGTGGGTAGAGGGGCTAGAAAGGGGGGCTTCAATCAAGGGGGGGCGGCCTCTCAGCTGCAAAGGGCAGCCCCCGAAGAGCAGCCACTTTCCGGAACTTCCTACCTGCTCTTTAAGCATTTGAGGGAAAACAAATTGGGCTTCCTGCTCCCACCTGGCTGCCCATGCCAAACGTTCAATGGTGTGGGCAGCGCATTATAAGGTTCAATTAGCTCGATAACAAGCATAATTGACCCTTAAATGTACATTTTAATATGGCAAACGGGCTGCCAATTTTAGCACCCACCTGCCCCACCATATTGTGGGGTGAGATTGGAGATGGGCAAGAAGTGGTGTGTTGGGTGCCCACCATATTCTACATGCTGCTGCAGAAAACATGCTCACCAGGGGCATGTAAAATGCAGCCCTACGTTGCTTCTCCATGTCCCTTTTGCCAAGAGACATCACCTCACATTTCCCTGTTTCTAATTAACCTGCCACTTCCCTACGTCCTGCGTCAGTCAATGGGTGTCATCCTCACTGTTGCCACACCTTCAAAATTTGATATCATTGGCAAGTTTTAAGGCCCCGTCGTGGTAGGGGCGCAGCCGGTGTGGGGTGCTGTAAAATTCTAACCATGGAATTTTATTCTGTATTCCAATATTCAAGTCATTCATATATATTACACATATATATCAAGTGTTGTAGCACTGACCCTTTTTAACCTTGCGACACTGACACTAGATAGGCCTCATCTGGAGTATTACACCTAGTTCTGGATGCCATACTTGAGGAAGGGTGTGAAGGCATTGGAGTACAGAGGAGAGTCACAAGAATGATTCCAGGAATAAACAACTGTAACTTTGAGGATAGATTGGAGAGGTTGGGTGTGGTTTTCTCGGTGAAAAGAAAGCAGAGAGGAGATATGAAAGAGGTAGTCGAGATCCTGAGGGGTACGGACAGGATAAATAGTGAGAAACTCTTCCCTCTCAGGAGTATATCAAGAACTAGAGGGCACAGATTGAAAATAATGGGCAAAAGGAGGAGAAGTGATGTCAGGAACATTTCTATCACTCAGAGGATGGTTTAAGTCTGGAACAAACCTCCCGAGGGCGGTGGCGGAGGTAGGTTCAATCGAGGTATTGTAAAGGGAATTGGATTGCTGGCTGAAAGAAATAGTGTGCATGGTTACAGGGATAAAGCAGGGGAGTGGAATTAGGTAGAATACTATTTCAGAGAGCCAGTGTAGACTCAATGGCCTGAATGGCCTCCTTCTCCGCTGTAAAGGTTCTGTGATTCAGTGACATTGCAATTCCATGATCCACAATGTTTTTAACTAATCCTTTATGTGGTACTTTGTCAAACACTTACATTTAATTTGTATAGACAACATCCATTGCATTCCTATCACCAACCTTTGCTGTTACTTCGTCAAAAATTCTATCATATTCGTTAAGCATGTCCCGCCTTTTACAAACCCACGCTGCTTTTCCTTCATTAACTCAAACCTCTGTTGATATTCTTCCCTGATTAGTGTTTCTAAAACTTTACCCACCACTGATGTTAAACTGACCAGCCTGTAGTTACTAGGAAACTGACTGGCCCATGGTTACTAGGCCTCTCTGAGTGTACAGCTTTCCATCACTACTACATTGGAATGTCAGCTCAGAAAATATGTTTAGGTCCTGGAGTAGGGCTGAACGCATGACTTTCTGACTCAAAGACAAGATTGCTACTATTCAGCTGAGGCTGACGCTTAATATGAATATGGGCGCGATAATACTTTCATCAATTCATCAGTACTATATAGTGCCTGCTCTAACAGTGTCGCCAAGATTGGGAACCTAATGAATGCGTGAGAATTATAGTCTGCAAATTTATGCGCACTCATTTGTAACATAACATATTGAAACTCCAAAATCATCAATGCTAACTGCCTTGTAACAACAAAATGTTGATTGATGAGACAGCACATGGCAACAATATTAAATAAGGGAACCTTAAAACCTCAAAATGCTCTGGTTGATAACAAAAATTCAGTTGCTAAGGCTCCAGCTTAAACACATCAGAAATGTTGCTCTTTTTTCTGCAGCATTTCCTGCTCCCACTTTGCTGTTGATGCCTTAACTCGCTCATGGTGCATGGTTAAGTGCGGGCTCAGAACTACTTGTGTTATTAGTCGGTAAGATATTGCACATGCCAAACAGACACTGTAAACCGAATATAATCCTCTCACTGCCCTTCTCGTTAATGCACATTCTCAGCACAGTATTATCCAGATATTGAGACAGAATCTCTTTTCATTGGCCAGTGCCATGAACACCGCTCCATGTGCCTGAAAGTATCCTTATTTGGATTGATTTATGACGTAACCCTTTTGTAATGTAGTTTTTTTTTAAAAGCACAATTTAGCACAATGCTATTTGAAGAATGCATCCTATTTCGTTTAATCCATGATACAAATTTAAATTAAAATCCAAGCTGGTTTATTTATCTTTGTTTCCTTCCTGGATTTTTATTTTGCAACCTTGCTGTATATGGCTATCCACGCTATTGAGTCTTTTACTAGCACCTCAGTTTTCCAAATTATGGTTCAGGAATGTAGCCTGTTTCTTCTGTACTGGAAAGAAATCAACAAGGGTCTTCTTTCAATTAGTGCTGGCTGTTTCTTATTAATCATTTCCTTTTTAGATAAGCCTGCAGCCTACTCATTAGATTGATATCCATTATTTTAGCTTTCATTAATGTTAAGCTAATGAGCTTGTCTGGTTCATATCCATCCTATTTATCTCCATTTCTATTTGCACTTTTCGCTATTTGCTTCCCTCTCAATGACATTTCACAATAATTTCTTAGAATCCTCTGTAACGTTCTCTCCTTTTTCCCCTGAAAATTTTGAATAAATTATTTTTCTCTCATTCACTTTATTTGTTCTATTCACCCATTTTCAAGACTACTACCTGTTTAGCCAACAGGCTTTTACTCCTCTTGATAATATTCCTGTCTTTGATATTTAATATTACAGTTTTAATTGTTTCCCATCTATTCGACTGAGATTATCGGAATAAATCCCAATTAATTTTCTTTGGATTGCTTTTTCAATTGAATTGTTGCCCCCCTGAGATCAATGTCAGAACTTTCCCATTGGAGGGAAGAATGTGGGAGGGGATGGTCAGGTTCAATCCTGATGTCTCAATCCACCTCCATTTAGGCACTGCCAGTAGGCAGGATCTTCATTACAGGAAGGCTAGCAGGCGGACTAAAGACTGCCTGCTGCCGTACTCAGAAACAGAGGTGGAAATGGAGGTGGGCGGATGCTGAAATGGCCAGGTTAAAAGGCCTATGTCCATTCCCAGAAATATTGGCCTGGTTCTTCGATGGCATCAGCATATAGATCCGTGTAAATGCTCGCACACCTTCACCCCCTCACCACCCTACATCCTTACTGCCCTATCCCCTTACTGCCCCATGTCCCTTAGCCTCCACCCCCTGAGACTACCAGACTACCAATTCACTCACCTAACATCCAAATTTTAAACAGAACTCGCAAGTTCTTCAATGACATTTGGAACTCATCACAAACCTCATAAATCTGTCAAAATAAACAATCACCACTTCAACATGGGCTTAAAAAAAAACACCAGTCTTTGCAGAAGGTCATAAATCTGTCAAAACCATCAAACTTACCTTTCTCAAAACAGACAAACAAGCATACACAGCTTTTCAGAACCCATTAGTGCTTTGGAAGCCAGCCAAATGCTCACACATCTGTCAAATCTTACAAACAGCCAGACAGATGGCTGAATTGAACTGCACCAAATGAATGAAAAGAATGGGAAATGTTTAAACTATAGGTTTTGAACTGACACTGGCTGCATTTGGATATTATGCAATGCACTGGGGCATCTTATCCTGTAAATGATCTATTTTAATGTATCTAAAGACTTTTCCACATTTGCAATGCTGATCTTTCACATGACAGCTGGTTAGAAGTAACAACCTGGCAACCACATTATTTAATGGCCAGTTACATTTTCCAATCACAGAACGGTCATCAGATATAACTCAGGCTACTGAATTTAATGATAATGGAAGTGTTATGGGCCAGGGTTTAGAGAACCCTAAAGTGTATCATGGAGTTCACCTGACCCACAACTTTTAATAGGTTGTGGTATGGGGAGCACACGGCCCATTCTACAGATGTGGTACAGCAGACATGGAAAAGTATTTTTTAAAGCAAAACAATGTTTATTCTATGAACTCAAGTTAACCTTTTTAAAATATACAGTGAACATCTTAGCAACCATTAATTCAAATACTACAAATGCCCAAAGAATACAACACTAAGTAACCCTTACTTTCCTTTTAACATTCATAAGACTTAAAAATACCTTTTAACAGAAGCACATCAGGTTTAAATTTACTACTGAGAACAGTTATAACTCTGAATTCACCAAATGATCAAGAGATAGTCTTTACATGTCAGAGAGAACAACATTACACATTCTGTGGCTGACTGCAGCTCCAACACTGAAACGAAACCAAAAAAACAGACACACCCAAGCTTTTCTCAAAGTGAAACTAAAAGCTGACAGACAGCCCAGCTCCACCCACATTCTGACATCACTGCAGTTATAAACACCCATTTCTTAAAGGTACACCCACTACAGTTATTCTATAAAAATCACCCATTTCTTAAAGGTACTCTCACATGACAGAAGCAACACCATTTTTGTACACAATTTACACTCTTCCCACCTCTAATCCATGGTTTGTGGCTCTACTCTGCAGGCATGAGTTAGGAGGGCTTCCAAATCATGGGCACCTCTGAAAATTCCAGAAGCAATAAAATGCCCACTTCTGCAACGCCGCAGTCAACTTTGAAATAGGAGTGTTGGCTCATGACTGTACCCATTTCCTGTACAGCTGAAAATGACTGGAGGTGATCAGCAACCATTTTGTTCCCAATCCTGACTCCATTGCGGGACTGCAAAATTCCAAGTATTCCTGTCCAGGTCCTCATTGGCACTAATTGCTACATAACCTTGAATTTCATTTAGCTGTTGATCATTTAGGGCAGCACGGTAACACAAGTGGATAGCACCAGGGTCCCAGGTTCGATTCCCTGCTGGGTCACTGTCTGTGCAGAGTCTGCACGTTCTCCCTGTGTCTGCGTGGGATTGCTCCGGGTGCTCCGGTTTCCTCCCACAGTCCAAAGACGTGCAGGTTAGGTGGATTGGCCATGATAAATTGCCCTTTGTGACCAAAAGGGTTGGGGGGGTTTATTGGGTTACCGGGATAGGGTGGAAGTGAGGGTTTAAGTGGGTCGGTACCGACTCGATGGGCCGAATGCCCTCCTTCTGGACTGTATGTTCTATCTCCAGAGATTCCATCATTTTGCAAATATGTTTGCCATCCTGATTACTTGTAAGAAGTGAGATGGGAAAGGAAGCAGGGGAGGAGTGCCAGGAGATTTCCGGCAGTAGGAGGCTATGCTGATTTTAACATGTCTCTGCTAGTGAGTGCTAGTCTCCGGAATAGCATCTGACCCTTGGCAGATTCAAGATTACATTACTGTCTCAAGAAGCAGTCTTGTACCAAATTTACTGGTTTTGAATCAGTTGCAAGACTTCCATCGTTAGATATCCGTTCTCTTGGGCTGGTTTAGTCAGGGTGTGACTTTTTAAACTCAGCCATGGCATTTGCTTCAAACCTTCTGTTTTCCTGACTAATTATGAATGGGCATGATGATGACCAATCACAGTCTGGTTCAGCATTCCAGAAGTGCCAGAATGGATCCAGCAACTGTGCCACTGGAGCGGCAAGCTGAGCCAGAATATTCAGATGCATCGCAGGACACCAGGCTATGGACTGTCTGGGATCACTGGGAAATTCTGTCCTCTGTGGGTGGGAGAAAGATGGGAGTAATGGGGGACAGGAAGGTATTCTGGAAGAGGCAAAGAAGGTCAAGAGTATGGTTCCTCATTTCTGGATACGGTGCTCATGAAGGCAAGAAAGAGGAACAGCATTCTGCCGTCAACTGCAAACCCCTCACTCTGACTTCTCCAGCCTACACCTGCACAAGGAGGTGGTAACATAATGGCAATGTCATTGGATTAGTAATCCTGTAAAGTAATCTTTATTGTCACAAGTAGGCTTACATTAACACTGCAATGAAGTTACTGTGAAAAGTCCCTAGATGCCACATTCTGGTGCCTGTTTGGGTACACAGAGGGAGAATTCAGAATGTCCAAATTACCTAACAGTACGTCTTCGGGACTTGTGGGGAAACCGGAGTACCCGGAGGGAACCCACGCAATCCAGGAGCCCAGGTTAATGTTCTGGGGACATGCGGTCAAATTCCACCATGGCAGCTGGTGTACAATTGAAAGCTAGCCTCAGAATGGTGTCCTTGACAACAATCATCGGTTGTCAGAAAAACCCATCTAGATCACTAGCATTATTAGGGAAGGAAATTTGCCAGCCTTACCAAGTCTGGCCTACATGTGACTCCTGACCCACAGCAGTGGTATTGACTTTTAACTGCCACCTACAATGGCCAAGCAAAACGCCAGCAAGGGCAATTAAGGATTGCCAACAAATGCAGGCCTTGCCAGTGATGCCCACTTACACCCATCCTCCTGCCTTGAGATAGTTAACATAGAACATACAGAACATACTGTGCAGAAGGAGGCCATTCGTCCCATCAAGTCTGCACCGACCCACTTTAAGCCCCCCACTTCCACCCTACCCCTGCAACCCAATAAGCCCTCCTAACCATTTTGGACACTAAGGGCGATTTAGCATGCCCAATCCACCTAACCTGCACGCCTTTGGACTGTGGGAGGAAACCGGAGCATCCACGCAGACACGGGGAGAACGTGCAGACTCCATAAAAATAGTGACCCAGCGGGGTAGCGAACCTGGCACCCTGGCGCTGTGAAGCCACAGTGTTAACCACTGTGCTACCATGCTGCCCATTCGAATCCTCGCATTCCAATCTGACCAGCTACGATTAGGACTCACCCGTACCTTCTTGCAATGGTCCATACAACACAGGTGAATTTGAGGCAGTCTTTGGCAAGGCCCTCAAATGTAGGGAACATGGTCAGGAGCATCTTATAAGTCAAGAGCAGGAGATGGAGCAGCTGCCTTCAACTCTGCTGAAGCCATGGGCCGAGCACCACAAAGATGTTTACTTTGGTGTTTCAGATTCTGTTAAAATTTTCATCTTCAATGTTTATCAATCATAAACAGGAAGATTCCTCGGAGGAGGTTACTCACTCTGAGGAAGTACCTTCACATGACTCATGCACACCTTCCGCCAACACAGATATACTTCCTTTGTGGATCGTTGGATGCTCAACATGGTAGGACACACACCATAAGTTGAAAGGAGCACGAGGTTGGAGTTTGAAGCAGGGGGAGCAGTGGAGAGAGTGCCCATCAGAGGTATAGGACCCTCCAAAATTCTCAGCCAGATGCAGATTCTGAGCTTTGCAGATCATTTGCAATGTACACCATTCTGGAGCAGCAACATAGCGTACGTGAGGTTTTGCCAGCCTTTCCAATTGCACTATGTATGACTGGAGCGAGGTTGGAAGAGTCCAGCTTCAGCAAGAATGCCATGACGGCTCTGGTCTTCATGCCGATATTCATGTCCATCGAAAGACTGACCACCTTCTGAGAGGATCACCAAGATGCAGCAAGGTGCTCTCCAATTCTTGAGTAGCTTGAAAGTGCTCGCACCTTAACCCCAGAAAGAGACCTTAAATCCCATTAGCCTAGTCTGACCCTGCTTAGCTGTAGGTGGAGCAGTCTCTGGCAATGCCCCTACAGATTTCAAAACCCAGAGGATATGGTCATGAACATCAAAACAGTCAGAGCAGAGGATCAAGCAGCTACTATCAGTTCTGCTAAAACCACAGAGCTAATACCACATAGACGAAATAGGGAAATTAAGAAAAAGGATTTGAAGTTCGATGTTTCTAGATCTATTCATTCTCACTTTGTTGTTCAATGATCATCATCCATAAACTTTAGTTCAAAGTTCCATGTCCTGTCTTCCACATTTCTGCCTTCCACATGGTAAAGTATCCATGAGCCTTGAGGAAAATGGTGACAAGAGTAAAAACGATAAAGAGGGGTGAATTGTTGATTGTGGGACTTCTTTGTGCTGGTGTCTGGAGGTGGGCATAGTGGTTCAGAATTGATGGGCCAGAATGCTGTCTCAGATCATCTGAAGTGCACCTGAATTAGTCTGCCCTAGCCATCCATAGAATCCCTACAGTGCAGGAGGAGGCCATTCAGCCCCTCGAGTCTGCACTGACCCTCCGAAAGAGCATACTACCTCGTCTCTCTCCCCCGCCCCATCCCTGTACCCCGCGCATCGATCATGGGCAATCCACCCGACTTGCACTTCATTGGACTAACAGCTATGTGAAGGCTACTGGTGCCCTTGTGGTATCAGACTTCTTCCCCTGCCGCTCAAGTCCAATCTGCTGTACTGTGTTGTGCAAGATGCAGCTCACCATTGCCATTCTGGAAAGTCTTGCTGGTGCATACTGGAGGGCATCTGCGTCACATCTTCAGCATACTGATGGTTTACTTAATGACAATTCTTGAACTCATTTAACCTCCTGTGTTTCAGTGATAGGGGTCTTCACAGGTGTCATCAGACATGACCTTAGAGGGTGGTCCCTTTTCTTCAAGGAGCCAACAACGAATATCTGTGGGGGGCCTAAGGGTGAAAGGCTCAGGGCAGCTTCCTGGCTTCACAGACATATGCAATTTAATGTTTCAACACCAGCTGAACATTGATTGAGAGGAATTCCTTTCCATTAATAAAGACTGCTGGTTGACCTGAAGGCCCATTGTGTGCCATTTAGGTCTTCCTGCTCCTGTGAGAATCCTACCAGAGCAGAAAATTCAAAGCTCTCTCATTTTGACTGACCTCATAAATCGAAAAGTGAACATAATTGGCAGCCCTGACAAACAAGGCATCTGTCACCTGGGAGATGCACTTGTGAGCAGCAGGTTGTGAGCTTCTACCGATATTGCCTGCACGTGCGAAGAAGGAGCCAGAGACAAAATAATTAAGGGTTGTGGTGACCTTGACTGCCACCATCAATGCATTTCCATCTGGTCCACTTGGCGGGTGTTCATTTTCCAAAAGGAGAGGTGGTCAGTCTCCTAAGGAGAGGTGGTCAGTCACATGCAGGGAGATTGTTCTCTGTCTACGAACCGCATATTGACTGGACCAGCTATGTTATGATCTCAGTTGATACTATAACTGGATGGGAAGATCCCAGAATAGAACCCTGCCTGAAATGAATGTAACTTTTACTTTTTAAAATAAAACATGGGGGAACAGAGTCACAGGATCGATGATTAGTTTTAACAACAAGAAAAAGAAACATTTATTAAACACAAAAAAATTGAATTATGATACAGTACTCCTTTACTCACCCTTCAGCTTAACAATTACACAAAGATGTTAAGATTAACATGATTAAAAAGTACATCTTAAGCTACAATGGTCTCATTAACACACAAAGTCCCTTTTAAGCATACAAGTTGACTGTGGTCAAATGCATGCACTCCGCTCTAAATCCAAGTTAGTGGGCGGGATTCTCCAAGTTGAAGCTCCCGCCGGGTTGGAGAATCTCGGGGGCGCGGGAAATTCCCGTCACGCCGCTCCGACGCCGGGCCGCCAATTCTCCGGCAACTGGAGAATCGGTGCCAATCGCACCCGCGCGGTCGCCGCAACGCCTGTCGGGAGCCGCTGAAATAGGCCCCCGCAGTGATTCTCCGCGGGCGACGGGCCGTACTCCCGCCGATACCACCTGGTACCACCCGGCGGGAGCTCGGACCCACGATCAGTTATTATCCATCCATGCCATCTTGGCTTTTACTTGTGCATGTTTTCCAGGTGTTTTGTCTCTTTTTCAAAGCACTACGTTCCTGTTTGCATCACTTGTCTAAAGTATCTGAGCTTCCTTGACATCACTGCCTCAAATCCATTCCTCCAAACACGAGCTTTCTCGAGCACTCACTCATTTGTCCACTTGGTAATGCATGACACTCTCAATGTCTGCATGAGTCCATTCAAATGCTCTTATTGGAGCCTTGTAGCTCTTCTTGCTGGTCCGGCTTTTACAGCTATACATTATCACCAGCCATGCAAAGGGTTCAAATGACAAATTCTCATGACTGAGATGCTCGGCTACTCCATTCTCTTCTAAACAATTTCACAACATCATATGATCGCCTGAATTTCTTTGGTAGACTCTGCATCTTCTACGATGAGTGACTCAAGACAGCAGAAGGTATCAACCTGTTCAAGCTGTCAATCAGAATCCAACAAACAGGGTCAGAGTCTTGAAAGCGATGAAGCTTTGAACCCTGAATAGCTCCTGACTACATCATACATTCCATTAAATTGAATCCTACCCAACATTTATTTTTGATCTATTTCTTTCAGTTAATGAGTCCTTTTTATATAATCTCTTATTCAAGAATCCACATTTCAAGATTTGTTGCTAAAATGGAGAGGCCTTTCCCTTTTAACATGGGTTGGATGAAATTCAAAGGGCACGAATTAACGGCTGGGTTGCGAATCTGGGCACGCCTGTTAAACTGTGGGAGGGGCTAAAATTGGGATCCACGCCGGGCGCAAATTGGTTTGTGATCTAAGCGGCCCGCTCCCATTGGCGGGTTCTAGACCCACCCAGACGTGGTGAGACCCCAATTGAGACCAGTTAAGGGTAACCTACATCTCACTAGTGCGATGGAAGCCCAATCTAACGACCTCCCGGGAGTGAACTGGTTCCCCAGTGAGAGGTCATGTGGGCGCCATTTAGCACTCCTTTTAAAAATGGGAAGCGAGCAAAATGGCTGTTGAAGGGAGCTGCGGAGATGATAGCTATTGCCATTCCCTGGCATGCAGCCCAGGTGCATTGGAGCTGCTGCCCAAGTGCTCGGGAGGGGGTGGGGGACCTCTCAGGGGGAGGGGCCTGGTCAGGAGGCTGGGCACCAAAGGTTGGGGCTCGTTCCTGGGCTGGGGGGTGGGGGGGGGGGGGTACATGGGGATTAGCCATCCTCCAATATTGTGTATGCCCATAATAGGGGCAACTACTGCTGCCTGTCTGTCCTACCAAGAAATTCCAGGACAACCGTATTCGCTGTTATATGCTGAAAGTCACTTCAACTGTGAGCAGCCTCCTGAAGACGAATGCTAATCAGGAATTTGCATTGTTAGGTATGTGAACACTTCACAGCCCTCAAGTGCAATCCCATGGGTGTACGTGCCATGGCTCAGGTGAGTTTTATTGCCTAGCATTCCTAGCAATCAAACTGTGAGGCCTGGACACTTTGCCTGAACCCTGGGGGCGTCCACACCACAGAGGCAGCAGCCAACATTCAAACACTAGGCTTCAGTACTGGGGATAACCCCCGCGGTCAGAGGGTGAGTGTGTGGATTGTGGCGTATACCTGAGCATGGGTCTGGGATCCGGGGTCTAGGGGATCCTGCTGTGGCTAGGGTGAGTGTGCAGTGCGGGGTACTTGCTGGATGGCATTCTGAGAGAAGAGGGGCACGTAAGGGTGGGGAGGCTTGGGGGATAGGCGGGTCTGGGAGGTGGAAGCCTGAATTGATCTCCTTCTCCAATTCCTTACAGAAAACATGATAGATGGTGTTGTTGACCCTCAGACATGACAAGTGAGGAGGAGGGATTATGGGTGACATTGTGACTACTGTCGTCTCTGTGGTGGCAGGCACCAGGTTAGCCTCCAGTACTCCCTCCTCCTGGATGGTGCCTGTAGGGCCCTGAGGGTCTCCATGGGACGGAGGGGAGGCTGGATTTAGCTCCAGCGGCCTCTGCGTTAACCGGGTCTGCTGGGCGTGGTTGCTGACCTCAGCGATGCTCCTCAGTAACTGGGCCACGCTCTGCAATGTCCCAGCAATGTACAGCTGCATCTGGGACATGTCCCTCAGTGACTGGGCCATGCTCTGCAGTGCTTTGACAATGTCCACCTGGGTCTGTGACAAGTCCCTCAGCGACTGGGACAAGATGTCGAGGCCCTCAGCCATGGTCTTCACAGACTGAGACATGCCTTAGACACCACCATTCAAGACGTGGACGTTGTACTGCAGGCTTCCACTGCAGTTGCCATCCTGGCAGTGTTGGTCGCGATGCTACACATTGCTGGTGCCATCTCCTGCGCCCATAGCCTTTGGACTCCTCCAACCAGCTATGCACTGGCGGAGTGTCGCTGACATCCACTCCTGAAAGGCATGACCGTTCCCTAACGTCTGCATCAGCTCTGAGATAACCTTGCCCAGTGATTCGCATCTGACTGGTGCTCAGCTGGACTCTGGGATGCCGCAGACCTCCGACGCTGACTCCCTTGGTTGTTCCTGCCTCCGTCTGATGTGCATCAGCATCTGTGTGGTGCTCATCAAATTGTGGCCCAGAAGCCTGTCCGCTAGTGTCACCCACTGAGATCCTGCGCTGCTGGAGAGTGGGGATGACAGCTGTGATGCCTCGATGGTGGTCTGCTCAGAGCTCTCCTCCAAGGTGTTCTCATGTGGCATGAGGGAGGGCGATCCCAGTTGGCCCAACCCCCATCAGGTGAAGAACCTGCGGGTGAATGGACATCTGGCCAGTGAGAGGGAACGATCATTTCCACTGACATGAACACCTCACTGGAGACAGGTCATCTGGGTGAAGGAGCAATGGATCCTCACCTCTGTGGCACAGGCCAACCTCACTGCTCTATCCTCGTTCAACCCCGCGATCTACAGTGCTCATTCCTCATAGGGGGTGAGGACTCTGCTGGGACGGAATTCTCCGACCCCCTGCCGGAGCGGAGAATCGCCGGGTGGGGCGGCGTAGATCCCGCCCCGCCACCCCGACGCCAGCTGCCGGATTTTCCGGCGCTGGTTTTTTGGCAGAGGCGGGAATCACGTCGCGCTGGTCGGGGGCCATTAGCAGCGGCACCCCCCCCCCCCGGCGATTCTCCACCCCGCGATGGGCCGAGTGGCTGCCCATTTTCGGCCAGTCCCGCTGGTGTAAATCAAACAAGGTCCTTACCGGCGGGACCTAGCTCTGCGGGTGGCCTGCGGAGTCCTCAGTGGGGGCGCAGGGGGATCTGGCCCCGGGGGGAGCCCCCCACGGTGGCCTGGCCCGCGATCGGGGCCTACCGATCCGTGGGCTGCCCTGTGCCGTGGGGGCACTCTTTCCCTCCGTGTCGGCCGGTGTAACGGTCCGCCATGGCCGGCGCGGAGAAGAACGCCCTGTGCATACACTGGGATGGTGCCAGTACACGCTGGCGCTCCCACACATGCGCCAACTCGCACCGGCCAGCGGAGGCCCTTCAGCGCCGGTTGGCACGGCGCCAATCCCGCCGGCGCCGGCCTAGCCCCTGAAGGCGTGGAGGATTCCGCACCTTCCGGGCAGCCCGACGTTGGAGTGGTTCACGCCACTCCTCGGCACCTGTACGGCCTGCCCCGCCGGATAGCGGAGAATCCCGCCCATGATGTCTGGAACCCCGCCGCCTGTCTGGGCCCTTTCCTGCCTGTTATGGGCCAACCACTCCTGCGGGCACAGAGAGGGGTCCACATGTTTGACACATCATGGGGGTCTATGGCAAGTGGCATGTATGGGCTCCTGGGCATAGAGGGGTTGTGCTTGTGCGTACTAAGGTCACCTGGGGCACAAGCATGGTGATATGCTATGGGGGGGGGGGCTGCGAGATGCCAGCCAATGACTTGTTGGAGGGGGGCGTGGGTGGAGGCCAGGGGGTTGGCCAGGTGGGACTGATGCCAGGGGGCCGGTGTTAACTTACCCCTGTGACCCGATGAAGGTTGTTGTCTTCTTCCGACTTTGTATGGTGGTCCTCCTGGTAACGCTGCCTGAACTGATGGCCACTGCCACTTGCTCCCAGGTGGCATTGGTGGCCGTGTTGCTGATCCTCCAACCCCTCAGGGAAACGGGGGGCGCGATTCTCCACTCCCACGCCGGTTGGGAGAATCGCCTGGACCGCCAAAATTTCCGGGGACGCCAGTCCGATGCCCTCCCGCGATTCTCCCAAGCGGCGTGAACGACCCGGTCGAGTTTTGTGGGTCGCAGGCTGGAGAATCGCCAGAGACACCCAAAATGGCGATTTTCCAGCACCCCTGCTATTCTGAGGCCCGGATGGGCCGAGCGGCCAGGCCAAAACGGCGGGTTCCCCCCGGCGCCGTCCACACCTGGACGCTGCAGTCGTGGCCGGTGCGTGAACGCTGGGGGGGTGGCCTGTGGGGTGGGCGGTGATCGGTGCCCACCGATCGTCGGGCCGTCCTCTCTGAAGGAGGACCTCCTACCTTCCGCGGCCCCGCAAGATCCATCCCCCATCTTCTTGCGGGGCGGATTTAGAGAGGATGACAACCACGCATGCGCGGGTTGGCGCCGGCCAACCCGCGCATGCGCGGATGATGCCCGTTATGCGGCGACGGCCGCGTCATCTATGCGGCGCCGCGTTTACGAGGGCGACAAGGCCTGGCGCATGTAGATGACGCGGCCCCGATCCTAGCCCATTGTCAGGGCCTGAATCGGTCGGGACCGGGGCCGTTCTGCGCCGTCGTGAACCTCGACGGTGTTCACGACGGCGTGGCCACTTCGGCGTGGGAGTGGAGAATCCTGCCCAGGGTGTCCGGACTCACCTCCACAGGACCCAGCAGCCTGGCCAGATCAGCATCCCCGAAACATGGAGCAGGTCTACTTGGTGCCTTGGTCGTGTGCTGCCTGGGAGTGAATTCGGAAGGAGTGTTTATAAGCAGCTCCCCCTTGTTAGCGGAGAGCTGCCGGGCATGTTTCCGGCAAATCAGCCGGCGGGACAGCCAGTTCTGCCGTGAAGCTCATGGGGGATCACTTCCGGCACTAAGTGCTGTTAAATACCAGATGCAGTCTTATCAGCTTGGCTGTCGGGAAGCACCCAGGAAGTCGCGCCCAATATGACACCTAGAACTATTCCCGTTAAATCATGCCTGACATCATTGACAGAACAATCAGGGAACATAGTGGATCGGAATAAAAATTTGACATAAATCTTCAAACCGTTGAACTTTAGAGTAATCTTTTTAAACACTACATCAATTGTCAGAACTTAAAAAGTTTACTTTTTGATTGCCAGCTCGCTTAAACGTAAGATTAATTTACAACAGCTTGTGAAGAGATCCAATGATATCCTCCTGCTCGGACAGCAGAAACAAAGTAAAGATTTGTGTCTGATAATCCACTGAAGCTAATTACAAGGTAAAATGAGCTACTAAAGCATCCCAATGACTTCTCTAACAAGGATAATTTCACTGCTTACACAGCTGTCAGCCGCAGCCCTTCACTCACGCTACAAAAGCTATTAACTCCTTTTAACAATTTATGATGTTCAATAACTGATTAGGAGGCTCTGGATTCATCACTTAGATCAGTGTGGTCAGTCTGTGACCATTACTGGAAAATCAATGAGTTTGTACCAGAATCACTAATTATCTGTCACCTTAACTATTGCCTCATTAGGCTGCTTGATTTTGTTGGTTTTAATTTAAACTAAGTAGTCAAGTACATTAAGGGGCATGAGTTTTAAGAATTCAACCTAATTAAATCTGACATGTCCTCCTCCACCAACCCCAGTAATAAGTTAAACTGAAATAAACATATATTACCTGAGAAAAAAAACTCCAGTAATGACAAAAGCTCCAGTAACATACTTATACAAAATAAAAGTTGTACTTTCAGCGCAAGAAAATCATTCAGACCTCAAAACATTTCAGATAACGACCAAAATGACTAGATTCAATGAATATACTGAAAAGTAGAGGTTGGTAAATCCACACTTTGCAATCACTATTTGCTTTATCAGTGTGTGTTTCAATCGCTGACTTTCTTTTCTGACAATAAGAAGTGGACATTTACAAAGAGAATGTGCATACCTATTCGATGTATATTGTTGTGTGTGGCCCTCAAACCTCTCTATGTTACTTCCTCTAGGTACTAGCTGTGGTGGGTGGATGTTCAGCCAACTAGAGAACATGCTGAGACAAAAACCGAAGGACCTGAATAAATGCTTTGCCACAGATCTGTCATGATATTCAGATAAACATCGTGGTGCAAACACACATACACACTGATGGACAGATCAACGGACCAATCAATACACACACATCAAGCCAATCACAAGCAAGAGCAGACACACTATAAAACGGGGAACACGACACTTCCGATTGATTCCAGCAGGAGACCGCTCAGGGCACAGAGCTCACAGCAAGCCACTCAGACACTCACCATGTGCTGAGTGCCTCTCCAAGATAGTGTGAGGGCTGGGTCCACAGGTTAGAGGGTAACGAATGAACCACAGTAACCAGTTTACAAATGTTAATGTCGTTAGTAATAAAACTAAGTTGTACCTTCCGCAACCGTGTTGGTTTGTCTGTGTAGCAGAGCACTCAACACGACAAGATCCACACCTCCGTTTGCCTCAATGCTTTTAAAGAAGTGAGGTTAGTGCCCTCGGAGGCTGGTTCAGATGTGGGGCGGGCTATGTGCCTGGGGGGGAAGATATATGGTAGATATCCCACTGCCTTACCCTCTTCTCTCTGATTAAGTCCAGGGTGGGAAGGCTCAAGGATGGTTTTTCTGCCCAGAGGCCAAGTGAGGCCCTTAATTATCTGCTTAATAGCCTCATCTCACCTTTGCTGATATTTAACTAGCCGTGCCATGTTGCCTACCGCTAGGAAAACCCTGACCTGGTGAGTGGGCTCCCACCTTGCCAGGCTCTCTATTTTTGATGGATGCACCTGTTGGCGGGAAAGGAGGGATCCAGATCTCTGGGGCGTCATTCTCCGACCCCCCGCCGGGTCGGAGAATTGCCGTTGGCCGCCGTGAATCCCGCCCCCGCCCCCGCCGAAGTCTCCGAAGGGAGAAAAGTCGGCGGGGCGTTAATGGCGCCGCTGCCGCGGAGAATGTCACGGGTCTGCGCAAGGCAGCCGATTTTCGGCTTGCCGATATTCTCCCTTCCGGATGGGCCGAAGTCCCGTCGACGTGATGACCGTTCACGTCGACGTCAATCAAACCTCCTTTTCATCGGCGTGACCCGGTGCTCCAGGCTCACGCCGACCAGCGAGGAGGTGAGTGACGGCCTGGGGGGTTGGCTCTGGGCAGGAAATGGCGTGGCCGCAGACTGATTGCGTGAGGAGAGGTGTGTCTCGGCTTGTGTGTGTGTGCGGCGGGGGGGGTTGGTTAGAGTAGGCTGGGCTCCGGGTCCGTGCCGGGGTGGAGGTTGGGGGTTGGGGGGGGTCCGTGCCGGGGTGGAGGTTGGGGGGGGGGTCCGTGCCGGGGTGGAGGTTGGGGGGGGGGTCCGTGCTGGGGTGGAGGTTGGGGAGGGGGTCCGTGCCGGGGTGGAGGTTGGGGGGGGGGTCCGTGCTGGGGTGGAGGTTGGGGAGGGGGTCCGTGCCGGGGTGGAGGTTGGGGGGGGGGTCCGTGCTGGGGTGGAGGTTGGGGGGGGGTCCGTGCTGGGGTGGAGGTTGGGGAGGGGGTCCGTGCTGAGGTGGAGGTTGGGGGTTGGGGAGGGGGTCCGTGCCGGGGTGGAGGTTGGGGGGGGGGGTCCGTGCTGGGGTGGAGGTTGGGGAGGGGGTCCGTGCTGGGGTGGAGGTTGGGGGTTGGGGAGGGGGTCCGTGCCGGGGTGGAGGTTGGGGGGGGGGTCCGTGCTGGGGTGGAGGTTGGGGAGGGGGTCCGTGCTGGGGTGGAGGTTGGGGGTTGGGGAGGGGGTCCGTGCCGGGGTGGAGGTTGGGGGGGGGGGTCCGTGCTGGGGTGGAGGTTGGGGGTTGGGGAGGGGGTCCGTGCCGGGGTGGAGGTTGGGGGGGTGGGGTCCGTGCTGGGGTGGAGGTTGGGGAGGGGGTCCGTGCTGGGGTGGAGGTTGGGGGTTGGGGAGGGGGTCCGTGCCGGGGTGGAGGTTGGGGTGGGGGGTTCGTGCTGGGGTGGAGGTTGGGGAGGGGGGTCCGTGCTGGGGTGGAGGTTGGGGGTTGGGGAGGGGGTCCGTGCCGGGGTGGAGGTTGGGGGGGGGGTCCGTGCTGGGGTGGAGGTTGGGGCGGGGGTCCGTGCTGGGGTGGAGGTTGGGGAGGGGGTCCGTGCTGGGGTGGAGGTTGGGGGTTGGGGAGGGGGTCCGTGCCGGGGTGGAGGTTGGGGGGGGGGTCCGTGCTGGGGTGGAGGTTGGGGAGGGGGTCCGTGCTGGGGTGGAGGTTGGGGGTTGGGGAGGGTGTCCGTGCCGGTGTGGAGGTTGGGGGGGGGTCCGTGCTGGGGTGGAGGTTGGGGGTTGGGGAGGGGGTCCGTGCCGGGGTGGGTGATGGGAGGGCAAATGAGTTGGTCCACCTGGCCAGGTGCCAGCCTCCAACAGTTGGACCCATGCGGTCCATGCCACCTGGCTGGGGGGAGGAGGGGATATGGGCAATGATGACATGTCGTCGTTCCCCTCCCCCTCACCAGGCCGTCATGTTTTCAGACCATCCAGTGATGTTGGCCGCCGTGGTGGCAGCCGCTCATGTCTATGTTGCCCTGGATGAGGAGGAGGAGGAGCGTGCCAGAGAGGCGGCGCAGGCTGCCGCAGAGGGGCAGGCGGCAGCCGCCCAGGCTGGAGGGACACCTGACCGACAGGACGAGGAGGGGGAGGAGGACGTCGCGGCCCCACGGCAACGGAGGCACCCGAGGGCGCCCCGTGTGTACCGGCCCCGGCAGTCATACCAGGACCTCACGGACCGGGAATGCAGGAGGAGACTCCGGATGAGCCGGGAAACCGTGGCACACATCTGCCACCTGCTGGCACACCTGTCACCGCGTGGCACTGGCGGGGGACACCCTCTCCCCGTGTCCGTCAAGGTTACGGTGGCCCTGAACCTTTATGCAACGGGGTCATTCCAGGCACCGAGTGGGGACCTGTCCGGCATATCGCAGACATCGGTGCATCGGTGCATCCGGGCAGTGACAGATGCCCTTTATGCCATGGCGCACCGCTACATCCGCTTCCCCGTGGACCGGGCCAGCCAAGATGCCCGGGCCGTGGGCTTTTCTGCCGTTGCCGGGTTCCCCATGGTCCAGTGCGCGATCGATGGGATGCACGTCGCCGTGCGGCCACCTGCAGAGAACAGGGCCGTGTTCACTAATAGGAAGGGGACCTATTCAATGAACGTACAGGTGGTCTGCGACCACCGCATGATGATCCTGCACGTCTGCGCCCGTCACCTCGGCAGTGTACACGACTCATTCGTGTTGTTGCGGTCATCCATCCCCGGCATGTACGAGGGACGCCATCCCCGGCTGAGGGGCTGGTTGCTGGGCGACAGGGGCTACCCATTGCGATCGTGGCTGATGACGCCTATACGGAGGCCACGCAATGAGGCGGAGAACCGCTACAATGATGCCCATGTAGCGACAAGGGGAGTGATCGAGAGGTGCTTTGGCGTGCTGAAGATGCGTTTCAGGTGCCTGGACCTCTCTGGGGGCGCCCTCCAGTATCGGTCAGATAGGGCCGGCCGCATCATTGTGGTGTGCTGCGTCCTGCACAACATAGCCCAGCAGAGGGGCGATGTGCCGCAGGCAGAGGAGGGCGGAGTGGAGGAGCAGCAGGAAGAGGCCCAGTCCTCCCCAGATGAGGGGGATGGGGGCAATGGTCAGGGCAGACGGGGTAGACACAGGCGGGTGGCTGTCCACCGTTACTGGCTGGCCCAGCGGGCACGGGACAGACTGATAGACGCCCGCTTCACTGACTAGATGGGCGTGGGAATCGGGTAGTATGGCCACAGACCGCACACCATGACAACAGCCGACCACCCACACCCCCCCACCCATCCACCCACCCAGCACCCTCACCCCCCTCCCCAACCCCTCACACCCCACCCGCATGCACACCACCCCCCCACCCCCAATTGCCGATCCACCGGCGGCACAACGGGCCGGGCTCACCCAGTTGCGGGTGGACGCGTGTCTATCGCAGGCCATGGACGATGATGACAACCCGCCTCCGATGAGCTCCTGGCTCTACATCGTTGGACTATGTCTGACCCATGGCCACAGTACCACCATCCACCCGGACCATCCCTGCATGCGGCTGTGACACTGCAGCGCACGGTCCCGTCCTCTGCCCGGGGGATGTTGATGGCGGCCCAGGGGGAAGGGGGCAAACTCACCTGGGGCTGAGGTAAGACCACCCGTCACACACACACTTGCGCTCAACGTACATGACACGCCCGCACACTTTGGACAGAGCACAAAGGCAGCTTCGGTAGGTGTAACATTGACTTTAATAACCAAAGGAGTTCATGCACGTGCCCTAGCCCCTAAAACTCATCTGTGCCCTGCACCCGTGCCAACTTACTCAGTGTCTAATTGTTTGGCCTTACGGGCCCTTTGACTACGTCTACGTGGTTCCCCAGACGGTACAGCAGAACTGGAGGTGGACTCCTGTGATTCCTGCCCTCTGACACTGGATCCCTTTGGCGGCCGTTTCCTGGGGCGTCCTGGCCTAGATGGGCCAGGCTGCGGCCCGGGCGACTGGGATGGCGAGCTGCCAGCCTGTCCTGCCCGTTGCCCACCCGATGCACCTGGGACGGAAGGGGGGGAGTCCGAGGTGTTGCGGTGTACAGGGACCTCCCCTACAGAGGGAGCCGGGACGGACCACACCACCTCCTCCTCCCTCGGGGTGCCCGATGGCCCCCAGGCCTCTACATGGGTGGGGGATGCGAACGGACTGGCCATCCGACGCGCCCCCGACATCTGGCGCTGCCAGTCCTGGAGGCCCGTGCTGGTATCAACAGGGGTCTGCAGGTTTGCAGCCATGGAGCCCAGGGGGTTGTCGAACCCTGTCTGCGACAGTGCAACGCCAGCTCGCACATGGCCACTGGCGCCGATGCCCTCAGCGATGGCCTGCAGAGACTGGGCCATGGCCTGCAGAGACTGGGCCATGGCCTGCAGAGACTGGGCTATGGCCTGCTGAGACTGGGCTATGGCCTGCTGAGACTGGGCCATGGCCTACTGAGACTGGGCCATGGCCTGCTGAGACTGGGCTATGGCGTTGAGCGCCTCTGCCATCTGGCGCTGGCACTGGCTCATGGCCTCCTGTGAGAGGGCAGCCATTTCCTGGGCCACAGACACCGCCTGCACGGAAGGCCCCAGGCCTCGCAAACCGTTCCCCCATGTCTGACACCGTCGCACCCATTGCCTCCACCGCGGACGCCACCCGTGCGGTGTCAGCCTGGGTGGCACGCATGACCGGGACCACTCCCAGCTCCTGGACGCGGGTGGACTCCTCCACCTGCGACCGCAGCCGCCGCAAGCCACCCGTCACCCTATTCGCTCGTCTCCGTGTCGGTGGTTGCATCGGATCTATGTGTGGGTGTGGTAACTGCAGGAACCCGGGATCCATCTGGGCGGCAGATGTTCGCTTGGCCTGGGCTGCCCTCCGACCGCCCGGTCCCTCTGCTGCTCCTACCTCCACCTGCTGTACCGGGACGGCTGTGTTGTGCGCACCAGTGAGAGTACCAGACGCCTCATCACTAAAGTGCCCAACCGTGGTGAGTGTTTTTGCGATGGTGGAGGGTGTTGGTGACAGCAGTGGCGTTGTGTCGTGCTCTTCGTCCCACTCTGAGTCCATGGCACTTTGGGGTGGGGGTTCGTCTCCACCCATCCACTCTGAGTCACTGTCCGGTATTTCGTCTTCCCGGGTAGGGGTGTCCTGGGTAGTGCTGTCCCGGGTAGTGCTGTCCCGGGTAGTGCTGTCCCGGGTAGTGCTGTCCCGGGTAGTGCTGTCCCGGGTAGTGCTGTCCCGGGTAGGGGTGTCCTGGGTAGTGGTGTCCCGGGTAGGGGTGTCCTGGCTCGGATGTGACGGGGGCCTGTGGCTGCCCCCTCATCGCTGGGTGGTCGCTGGTGGTCGCTCCCGCACGTGACGGGGGTGTCGTCTCCCTGTTGCTCCAGGTCTCTCCGTCTCCCGTGGTGTGCGAGGGGCATCCTGCGCGCGGGACGGGCGTCGCATGCTGGAGGGTCCGGGTCTCTCCGTCTCCCGTGGTCTCCGAGGGGCATCCTGCGGGCGTCGCATGCTGGAGGTTGCGGGTCCTCTCCGTCTCCCGTGGTCTCCGAGGGGCATCCTGCGGGCGTCGCATGCTGGAGGGTGCGGGTCTCTCCGTCTCCCGTGGTCTCCGAGGGGCATCCTGCGGGCGTCGCATGCTGGAGGGTGCGGGTCTCTCCGTCTCCTGTGGTCTCCGAGGGGCATCCTGCGGGCGGTCTGCATCTGCGGGGATGGGTGCCTGGACGTTTGGTCCTGCGATACACAATGAAGCATGCATGGTTAGACATCAGGCAGTGATCAGGTGATACGGGGGAGGGGGATATAGGGGAGGGGGGATATGGGGACGGGCTGTTGGTGGTTCACTTGCTCGTGGGGCCCCGACCTCTGCATCAGCAACCTCCCGGTCCTCAGGTCCGCCAGCCAGTTCCAGGGCCCTTTCCTCGTGTACGGTCAGTGGCCTCTCATCAGTGGGCCCTCCTCCAGTCCCCACATGCTCCCTATTGTTGTGTGCGCGCTTCTCCTGTGGGGGGGGGGGTGGTGGCAGGGGTAAAAGGCAACAGTGTTAGGCAGGTATATGAATGCACGCCATCAGTTGCGCGTGCATTGCAGAGGTTAAGGTTAGGGCTGGATTCACTTGGGGATATGGGGGATATGGGGGAGGGCGGGTATGGGGGAGGGGGGATATGGGGGAGGGGGGATATGGGGGATATGGGGGAGGGGGGATATGGGGGAGGGGGGATATGGGGAGGGGGGATATGGGGGAGGGGGGGATATGGGGGATATGGGGGAGGGGGGATATGGGGAGGGGGGATATGGGGGAGGGGGGATATGGGGGAGGGGGGATATGGGGGAGGGGGGATATGGGGGAGGGGGGATATGGGGGAGGGGGGGATATGGGGGAGGGGGGCTATGGGGGATATGGGGGAGGGGGGGATATGGGGGAGGGGGGATATGGGGGATATGGGGAGGGGGGATATGGGGGGGGGGAGGGGGGGGGGATATGGGGAGGGGGGATATGGGGGAGGGGGGATATGGGGGATATGGGGGAGGGGGGATAGGGGGGATAGGGGGGAGGGGGGATATGGGGGATATGGGGGAGGGGGGATATGGGGGAGGGGGGATATGGGGAGGGGGGATATGGGGGAGGGGGGATATGGGGGAGGGGGGATATGGGGGATATGGGGGAGGGGGATATGGGGGATATGGGGGAGGGGGGATATGGGGGAGGGGGGATATGGGGAGGGGGATATGGGGGAGGGGGGATATGGGGGAGGGGGGATATGGGGGATATGGGGAGGGGGGGATATGGGGGAGGGGGGATATGGGGGTTATGGGGGAGGGGGGATATGAGGGAGGGGGGGATATGGGGGAGGGGGGATATGGGTGAGGGGGGATATGGGGGATATGGGGGAGGGGGGATATGGGGGAGGGGGGATATGGGGATATGGGGGAGGGGGGATATGGGGGAGGGGGGATATGGGGGATATGGGGAGGGGGGATATGGGGGAGGGGGGATATGGGGGATATGGGGGAGGGGGATATGGGGGAGGGGGATAAGGGGGAGGGGGGATATGGGGGATATGGGGAGGGGGGATATGGGGGAGGGGGGATATGTGGGAGGGGGGATATGGGGGAGGGGGGATATGGGGGAGGGGGGATATGGGGGAGGGGGGATATGGGATTGGGGGATATGGGGGAGGGGGGGATATGAGGGAGGGGGGGATATGGGGGAGGGGGGATATGGGTGAGGGGGGATATGGGGGATATGGGGGAGGGGGGATATTGGGTGAGGGGGGATATGGGGATATGGGGGAGGGGGGATATGGGGGGAGGGGGGATATGGGGGATATGGGGAGGGGGGATATGGGGGAGGGGGGATATGGGGGATATGGGGGAGGGGGGATATGGGGGAGGGGGGATATGGGGGAGGGGGGATATGGGGGATATGGGGAGGGGGGATATGGGGGAGGGGGGATATGGGGGAGGGGATATGGGGGGGGGATATGGGGGATATGGGGGAGGGGGGATATGGGGAGGGGGGATATGGGGGATATGGGGAGGGGGGGGATATGGGGGAGGGGGGATATGGGGGATATGGGGGATGGGGGGATATGGGGGAGGAGGGATATGGGGGATATGGGGGAGGGGGGATATGGGGGAGGGGGGATATGGGGGAGGGGGGATATGGGGGAGGGGGGATATGGGGGATATGGGGGAGGGGGGATATGGGGGATCTGGGGAGGGGGGATATGGGGGATATGGGGGAGGCTCACCCTGCCTGCTCTGACGAGGTCGTTCACCTTCTTTGTGGCACTGGGTGCCTGTCCGTGGTGTTAGGGCCACAGCGGGTGACGGCCTCTGCCACCTCCCTCTACAGAAGCCGGCTGTGGCGTGGGGCAACTCTGCGGCCGTGCCCGGGATACAGGGCGTCCCTCCTCTGCTCCACCGCGTCCAGGAGCGCCTCCACATCGCGTGACCCGAACCTCGGGGCTGGGCGACGGCCAGCCATCAAGTCGGGTGTTGCGGTCGGCTGTTCCGGTCGGGTGGGGGTGGAGCTGCGCGGCCTTATGAGCCGTCACGCCGTGCAGCGCGTATGACGCTGCACGGCGTGAACCACTGCGCAAGCGCGGATCCCGTTACGTCGCTGCTAGCCCATTTCGGGCCGCAGACTATCGACCCATTTTTATGACGTGACGCAAGTGGGATTTGTGCCGTTTTTTGCGCCGATCGGCGGACTTTCCGCCGATAATGGAGAATTTCGCCCCTGATCTTCAAATTGACCCCCTTCTTCCCCTCGCCA